>NC_058130.1:790649499-790827401 GCF_016433145.1 Gracilinanus agilis | reverse complement strand
GGGGGGGGTTGCGGGGGGGGGTTGAAGGGGAAAGGTGGAGCATGAATCATGTAACCATGTTAAAAATGAATATTAATAAATGTTAAAAAAAAAGATTGGTAGTTTAGATGATCACAAGAGGTCCCGTAGTAGCTGGGCCCAGGCATCAAAATCCCCTGCTTGGTATCTTCCCCCTGCGGGGGCCCAGTGGGCTTGCACGGTTTCAGGTCTGACCCCCTGCGTGGCAGCTTCCACCCTGCACAACAGGGAAATTTGCATCTTGGTCATGATTTTCCCCAGAGTCATATATCACCCTGGGGAGCAGTTCTTGGCTTTTTGGTCACAGACGGCTCACAGTGGGTCCTGATGGGAGCCCATTACCGCCATCACACTCGCCACAATCTTTGGATTAGCTGGGGTTGGTATAGGGATAGCAGCTCTGGTGATGCATCAGATAGATCTTTGAGCCCTTCAAAGTGCAGTAGATGAGGATCTACGGAGGATCGAGAAATCTATTCAAGCCCTAGAACCATTCCTCACTTCCCTTTCTGAGGTGGTTTTACAAAACCAGCGAGGCTTTGACCTCCTTTTTCTAAAGGAGGGAGGCCCCTGTGTGGCTCTGAAGGAAGAATGTTGTTTTTACACTGATTACACTGGGGTAGTGAGGGAATCCCTGGAGGAGCTCAAACACAGACTAGATGCCAGGGACAAGCCCTCCACTCTTCCTCCCCGTGGCATCAGCAATTGCTCAATTGGTTGCCCTGGCTCACAACCCTCATTTCTACTCTATTAGGGCCCCTTTTGATCATCCTCCTGTTGCTAACTATCGGCCCTTGTGTTCTTAACCACTTTATTCGGTTTGTCAAGGATCGGGTAAATATGGTCCAGCTTATGGTTATGAGGCTACAGTATCAACCTCTAGCTACGGTCTCAGATTCGAGTGAAGGCATGTCTCTGAGGAAGATTCCTCAGTGAGCAAAACTGTTAGGGTTCAAATGGGTGGCCACCAGAGGAACACATGAGACAATGCAATCAAAGCAGGAGAAAGCTTTATTGCCAGTGCACTGGGGGGAGTTCTGTAAGAGAATTCCCCAAGTGCTGCGTCTACAGAGGGGAATATATACGTTTCAAGTGCTGCAATATAGCTAGGGTCTGATAATAGCGAGACAATGGGAATATAGAGGTTTCCAGGTGCCATAGGATGTAATTCTTAATGTTCAAGGCTGCTTTGTCTAAGGGAGGAGTGGTGCCCTATTCAAGGCTGCTCTGTCTAGGAAGGAGTGGTGTCCCCGGAACTATGAGTTCCAGATAACTGCCCTGCTGAGCAGAGCATGACGCTATCAAAACCCCGCTGCTTAACAGGGCATGATGCTGTCAAGCTGTTAGTTATGAGTCTCTGCTTTCTGGCTACAACATTCCCCCCTTTTTGTTTTGCCCACTGAGGAATCCTCCTCAGGTGGTCCTTTAAACATTAGTGTCAGCACACCCTGTATCAAGGGTGGGGGTTGTCTGATGCAGGACCATAAGCTGAACGGTGTTAATTCGTTCCTTTAAAAAAGCTGCTAGTTGGTTAAGAATAAGGGGAAGGGTACATAGTGGAAGCAAAAGGTATTTTCCTGCCTATAGTTTGCCTGAAAAAAACTTTTCCACTATGGGGGTACAATGTTCTATGCTATCTCTGAGGTACAATGTCCCACAAGGTCCCATGCCGTCTCCCCTCCCCTCCTTCATATGTCTAAGGGAAGAGGGCTGATGGTTTCAATCTTCTGTAGCTTCTTCAAGCTGATAAGAGGCATAGAATCTCTGAGATGGGGGAACAGGAGGAGGAGCTGTGGGCACAGGGTCTTCAGGGGCGTCTCTGCAGCGAATGCCAGGGTCCTGAAGGCTTGGTGACCAGAGACCGTTTCCCCAGACTGACAGACAGGTCACAAGGGGGAGCATCCTAGAACCTAGGCCTGGGGCAAAAACTAGAACACCAGATACAAAGAGAGAAAATTAGCACAACAGAAACTGATATTAAACATTAACATTTGGGTATCTTAGCCAACAGATTTTATCCCCAGAAATCTTCCTCTGACAGGAATTGAACCATTTAGGAAATTTTGATCCCTAAGTTGTTTGCAGAGTTGGCACGTGATGTTTCTGCTAAAAAATATCCTTTGTAAAGCCCACAATAATATGGCATCTATAACTACTTGGATAACAATACTTTACAGATAAATTTCTTTATCCCAGATTCTGGAGGAAATCCAGGAAGTTTTGGGTTATATTTCCAAGCTCAAAATCCCACTTCAGTTGTGGTAAATTAAGGCTGCAAGCTACAAGTCATCTATCACTAAACTTCACTCACTTCTCAAAGTGTGTTCCCTAATAATTTGATAATTTTCAATTATTAACTGAAGAGGTTGTTTGGGGAGATGGAAACATTAATTCACAACTTGCATTAAGTCCTGATTATGGGAACTTGCTCCAAAAAGGGAAGACAGATAGGAAAAACATTTCCTCACGTCCCAGGGGACGCATAGTGAGGGACTCCATGTACAGGCCAAAGCTGTCACTGGCTCATGCCATATGTACAGGCCAAAGCTGTCACTGGCTCATGCCATCCGTGTGTCACTCAAGGATTAGTAGCCTAGATGATCAGAAGAGGTCCAGTTCAGGTTGAGCCCTAGAATTGCCTCTCTAAACATCACAGAACATTCTCTGTCTTTATTACTATATCGCCACTGGATCTCAGAAGCCTTCTCCTTCCTTAAAAGACAAGTCTTTCCCATTACAGCTCAGAGAAATTGTGCTAAGCAGCAGTCAGAAAACAAATTCCATACCCTCAACAAGCCTTTCACATCCCTACCAGGTTGATCAATCAGTTATTTTTGCATATTCTGGCAATAATTTACATCTCACACTTTAGTCACAAAACCTGAATTAAGGAACAGGAGTGCTGGATTGAGTAGCTCCACAGTAAATATAAATCAGGGCTGTATTGTCTCCTGTACCTGGGCCATCTGAAAGACTAAGATAAGCCAGACAGGAATCTCTTCAGTGTAACTTTCAAGAGAATTCCAGAACTATTTGTGATTTTCCCAATACCATATACACTAATTTTAGAAATTATCCCTAAGTCAAGGATCCAATTATAAGAGCAGAACATCTATCTATTCTTTTTCACCTCACTATCTGTTCTCTTCCATCTCTCCTTCTCTCTCCTTCTCCCTCTCTCTTTTTCCCTTAAAAACTTCTGCTTAAAAAGTAGAACACAACTTCCATTTACCCATCTCAAATATGCATTCTCAAGGTGTTAGATCAAGTCTTTCTTTCTTCTCTATTCAAACACAACATTCCCCTTCACTTTCTCTGACTCTCTGTTATCACAAAAAATAAACATACCATTTGGTATCCCTTCAATGATAATCAATAACTCCCAAGAATTGAGGCACTGTGTCTTTAGCATAGTGCTTATCAATTATCACTTGCAGTTCATAGTACAAATTGGTAAACTGAGGTAACCACTGAGTATTGAACAAAACCCATGGTACAGTCAGGTTTATAATTGTAGCAATCCAGGTATACATTAATTGTGATATTATTTTAAGAAGTATTCAAAAACTTAACTCTTATACTGCTAATGTTTGATCCCTGCAATCCTGAGTCAAATTGAATGTTGACCTTGCCAAATCCCTAGCCCTTCCCTAAGGCTACACCCCAGAAGAGAGTCAGTTATCTCAGTCTCCTTACTTTTCCTTCTATGATCAATTAACATAGGTATCAAACATCAGTAGATGCCTTAGGCCATAGCAGATCTGGATCCTGATCTTAGCTCTACTTATTGTTTTAGGTTTTGGTAGTTTGCATTTTATGATGATTACCTCATAATGTTAATGTATCAGGCCACTGGCCTCTCCCCTTCCCCCCATACTGTTGTAACCCCAATAAAAGTGACGAGACATCAGTTGGCAAGAGAGCTCTCAACCATCAGAGCTCCTAACCATGAAGCTCTTGACCATCAGAGCTTACTCGCTGTCTGTCTACCTTATGCCACAACTTTCTGTGTCTGCGTGTCTTTATTCTCGCCTTATATTCTCTTTCCATTAATCCTTAACCCGTAACCCATTTTCACTCAGTCCTTGGTTCCCCTTTCTGAGTGTCCAACCCACTAGGAATCTTCGTGGAGTCGGTGGACGGCTTCAATAATGAGCTTTTGCTTACATTCAAACAACACTTAAAGCACATGTTTTAGCAACAATTTACATAAAAGTCACATTTAAAGGAATATCATAAAGCATGTGGGTCTATTTCCTATACAGGGTCTATTTCCAATTATAAGATTTGAAACCTTTTAAGCACTGTAAACCTTAAAGCAAGCCTTTTGACAAGCAGGTGGCTTATCTATTTTCAAGACCAGGAAATCAAATATAATAATAAAGTTAGTCAACTTTAATACACTGAGATGAAAAACCATTTATGATAGTTTTTTTAACCCAAAAAAATTTATGATCAATTTAAACACTTAAACCTATTATATTTTTAAACCTCTTATGATGGAAAGATAGATAAGGATGGAAAACAATCTTCTTGAGATTAACATGGGCACTGTGCAGAGATGGCAGGGACCCTGCACCCCACCCCCCAGCCCCAACCCAGGCAGGCTGTGGACAGGGAAACTCCTTTCACCCTTCCTTCCCTTGTAACAAAAGAGATACACCTCCAGCCACACCTTGATAGCCTAAGCCCCGAGGATCCCAGACAGACCCCCCCACTTACCAAACACGGAATGCAAGGAGTCACATCCACACTTTTGAAAAGGGGGGAAGGGGAGCAACCCCTGACAGTTGCTTCACTCTTGCTGCCATGCCGTGCCAGGGAAGACAACCCCCCAGGGCTGCTCCACCCATGCTATCCCACTGGTCACCTATCCCATCTTAGCTCACTTCTAAGCTAAGCCTGGAGTCCTCTCATTCCAGAGCAGGGCCTCCCCCCACCCTCAACCCAGGGGCTCACCATCTGCATCTCTATAACAACTATACTGCTAAAAAACCCCTGTTTTACAAGATATACATGACTTTTCCATCAACTTTTACTTGCTTGAACATCTCCTTAAACCCTCTTAAGTATACAATTTAAATATACTCATCTTTAAGATCTTACTTATGTACTGTGTTGCTATATCAGTTCCTAAGTATCAAAGTGGAACAATTAAAAGTATTTCTCTCTTTCCTTCCTGTTTGCTTGTGAGCAATTTACCCTAAGACTGCCTCGCTTGATTTAGGTTTTTATGACTTAAAATCTTATCTCTTATCTCTCTTTAACAAGTGAGGTCACCACAATTTAAAATTTTGCATGTATCAAAGCTTTCATAATAAATTATTCTCTATAAATTTTAGTTTGAACTCCACAACTTCTAAATAACTTCAAGTCCTTTAGTAATCTTTCACTATGTAAACAACTGAATTTCAAAGCATTTACTCTTATTCCTTTCAAACCTGTTTAAAACAGGATAGAACCTCCAGTTTAGTTTCTTTTTACCTCAAAGCATTGCTACATAACTGATTTAATTTCATCAATATTACTCTGATTTACTTTTTGTTGTATCTATTTCACACCAGAATTTACTCTTATTTCCTCTGTCTCCTCCTCTTTTACCATTATTACAAAAAGAAAAACGTTACTATATTTAATTGCATTTAATCTGCCTATTAGATTTCTGGGCTGATCAAATCTTCCATGTTAATTTAATACAGTTTGCACATCATATATCCTTCACCTACTCTGGTGGAAAACTTAATTCTCTTTATAGTCTAAATGCATACATATTTTGTATTCATTCACCATTACTTTCTAGCAATTTGAGTCTGAGTATATGTTAATCTCTAGATCACAGATTCCTTCTTATACATTGTACATATTTTTTTAAAACCCTTACCTTCCGTTTTGGAGTCAGTACTGTGTATTGGCTCTCAGGCAGAAGAGTGGTGAGGGTAGGCAATGGGGGTCAAGTGACTTGGCCAGGGTCACACAGCTGGGAAGTGTCTGTGGCCAGATTTGAACCTAGGACCTCCTGTCTCTAGGCCTGGCTTTCAATCCACTGAGCTACCCAGCTGCACACCCCCTCTTCCCCGTACACATTTTTAAAAACAATTCATACAACTCTTAGTCAAACACACTGTTTAGAAATTCCATCTTTTGCAAAATACCCAATTCTTAGTACCTGTATTATTAAAACCCATGCATACATTAACCATTTAAAAAAAACAAAAACTTCTTGGGTGTCATATGATTACTTGTTGTTAGTTCTGACAGCACATACATTAAAAGAACATCTCATTTGAAAAATCCAAAGTTTAAATTCTAGAATAAGCTCTCAATAATAACATTACAACTTTATCTGAATGACTTTTACATTTACAAAGTAGAAACCAAGGCTTAACAAACTTCTAACCATGATTTTTTTCTACTCAACAAAATCTGGTTAATATTTCATATTTGACTGACAACCAGTTACCACAATAAATAAAATTACATTGTACCATATCAAAAATCATTAGCAATACTCAACCTTTAAAATAAAATCTTAAGTGAAAAATGCTTCTAATTGTGGAGTAAAATCTCCCTTTTTCTGCTCTGAATTTTTCTCTTTTTTGCTCCTTTGGGCACCCTTCCAAAGGAAGAAAGAGGAAAAATCATTGAACAGATACTTGCTTTGTCCTCTGCTGAGGATTTTTGACTGTGGGAAGTTCAATCTTCAAACTCCCCTTTTCTTTTTTTTTTCTTTTTGTAATGTCCAATTTAAGAATAATTAGAGACGAGACTGTGACAAAGATGACAATAAACAGAAAAAAAGACAACAATAAACAGAAACATACAACATAATTAGAGATGAGACTGTGACAAAGACAACAATAAACAGAAACATGACAAGCATATTTTAAAAGGAAAAAAATCAGTGCTTTAGAATCCATGATTAAAAAGAAATATTTGAGGTGACAAAATTGCTATCTGCTCCCAGTGGGAGTTTGGAGGTGAGCTGGTCATAAAGCTGACTGGATTTCTTAAGAAAAGAACTTTTAAATCCCCTCCTTATTCAGATTTTAAGTCTGCTGCCAGAGCAGGCACAGCCTCTCCAGTACTAAGGTCTCGGAGGTTTGAAATGTAGATGGGGGGATTGCAGAACAGCCACTGTGAAAGAAATTCCCCTTTGTGAAAGCATCTTAAACTCTTTCCCCTTCCTTTGTTTAATCTTATAGCTAGACACACAAAAAACAACGGACTCAACAGAAATCTACAGAACATACTCTCTCACACATTCATACACCTTGGAACCCAAAGAAGTCACTGAAATAGAGTGACATGGCCAGGTCCCTGCCTGGACTTCTCCCTTTTCTTCCAGTGCATTCACTGGTGCTCAAATTACTGGGGGCCTCTAACCCACCAAGCTGGGGTTCCAACCCCACCAGGTTGAGTTTTTATGGAGTAGTAGTCAGAAGGGGACAGGGTAGAGGAATGTCTTTTAGGAAATCCTGCAGATAAGGGGAATGTCCTGAGGTATTCTTGTAGATAAGGGGAATATCTGCAGGGAAGAGATCCTGGGGAGAAGGGGAAGGTCTACAAGGTAGATAAGGTCAGCCTTTGGAGACTGGAAGTCTGCAAGTTTGGGATTCCTGTGGATAATTCTATTTCGCTATAATGTCATATAAGGGTCAGGTCCATAATGTCATACAGGGGTCAGGATTTTTAATTCTGACTCTTTCTAGGTTCCACACTTCTAGTGGGTTGAACTGGACTCCATTTTGGCCCATTTATCTTGAGGCCCATCTGCCACGTATTTACATTTAAGTCTTGGCCATCTTATGAGGTGGTTCCTTGGGCTGCCAGCTGTCCCCCACTTCCTGGGCCACAGACATGCTGCTCCCCCAAATCCAGATACCCGCAGACAGTTCTGGTTCTGTGATCCTCTGTGTTCTCACTTAAACCCTCTTAATTAAAGAGTGGGTCACCCCCAAATACAGACGACCAAGTCCTTCTATCTGAGAGCCACTTGCCTGGCCCCTCTGCTAACTGGACTCCTGACTCAACCCTCACAGACAGTGTGGGTACCTCACGTCTTGGGGTCCTTGTTAGCAGGGCAGCTCAGGCAGCTGGGACTTTGGAATCTCGCTGGGGAACCTCCATTTGTTAACTTTGAAAAAACACAGAACTATTAAATAGTTAGAAAAGCCACTCTTTAATTAAGGAAAAGGGGAACAAGGCTGATTAGGCCTCCAAACAGAGCTGCGCTGTCTGCCTTATGCAGAGTCCCAGGATTGAACACTGCTTGCTCTGGTCCCTGATCCCCTGGGAGTGCCACTGCTCTAGAGGAGGACTCCAAGGAACAAAAGAAATTGGGGAACTTCTATATAGAGATCCTGCTCTATAACCAGAGACTAATCTGAGTGCCCTAGGGTGGACGATGGATGCAAAGAATGAAACAGATTGGAAGCACGGCTTGTTAGCTCATAGTACTCCAAAAAATACTGAAGTAGCCACTTTATTATAAAGGAAATTAAAGATCCCTTTCCCCCAAAAGCCCAAGAAAGTCTCCCACAGTTACAGAGAGCAAGATTTTTACTATAGTCAAAACAAAAGCCTTAGAAGCCTCCAGGTGTAGACAAAAAACCTATGCTAAACTATCAACTATATGTGTTATCTTTAAGTGGAGCCTGGGACATCTCCCTTAGGTAGGAAAGCCCCATCAGTTTCTCAGCCTTGATTGTATTAAACAATTTTTAAGCCTCATTATTTTACTTTAATTCTGGGCAAAATGCTCTGCCAAGGGTTCGACCTTGGCCGTACCAGCCATCTGTGTTCTCAGGCAAAGGGGAACAGAGTTAGCCCCCCTCCTGCTGGAGTGCTGAGAGCCCAAAGCTTTTTCAATAAGACTATAATGCATTGTGAAGGAAACTGAGAATTATGAAAGGAATCAAAAGAGGAATCTCAGATATCCCACACCTATCTTGTCCCGTAGTCCCAATAGGGAGGAAAGTCAATACACGTCTCTGCCGGTCTATATTGATCTTTTGAGGGGGTCCAGATAAAAATATCTACTTGAGATTCTAATTTCTCTTAATAGCTCCCAAAACTTCTATACCATTTGGGAAGATCCAGGGGCTGGGAAAGATGATTGACATTATCATACTGACAGGATACAATCAAGCTTGGGAAAGGAATCCTAGCCAGAGGCTGGGGTGTGAGGGAAGGGGCTGCCTACAATGGAGACTAAAGGATGGTCCCTGCCCAGCTCTGCCTTCCTGGGAAAGGGTCTCTGACACAATGGGGAAAACTATACAAAACAAAAGGGTTTTTAGCATTTACCCCTGGGTCCATTATTCAATCTGCAATTGCTAGTCTGGGATTCCCTTCAGGGTGGATTCTCACAGGAACAAGGAACAGGGAATAAGCACAAGCTTTGGGGGTCTCCAACCTGCAAGCTATTTCCTGATTTGGGGTTTGCCTGGGAGGCCATAGTGGCAAAAGCCATTGTGGTTTCTACTCAGAAGTTTGCCTGTCTAGTGGAATTAGACCTTCTTTGCAATAGCATTTTATTGTTCATTTAGTTATTTAGATATTAGGAGAAATTACTATTAGCTTTGAGGGCAAGTTAGCTAAAGGTTTGCCACTCCCTCCTGGGGGGTAGGAGCAGTTTCTACCTAACTGATCAGGGCTTCCCAGTTTATCCAAACGTCAGTTGGCCTGACAGTATAAATACCCCTGACAGCCACTTGGAGGGGGTCTCTCTAGGTCTCTGGGCTCTGGAGATCTCTGGACAGGAGTCTCGGGACTGGGAAATCTCTGAGTGGGTGGTGAAGGGATATAGGGAGGTCTATGAAGATGAGGGTAGGAAGAATCTTAATATTTCCTGAAGACTGTGAGAGCTAGTGCATCACCAAACACTGGTAGTGAGAAAGCTGAGAGAATAAATTCACCAACACAGCTGCATCAATAGCATTCCCTATTTTCTGGCTTGGCTGTGACCAGGCTGGGCCAGAGGTAGTGGAGAATAAAGCTCCAGCTTCTATTAGATCAATAGCCTCCAGTCCTGATTGTCAACTAGTTATAGATAATAGATTGATAGGGTCTCCAATCCCCATTCCTTGTCCTATTTACCCTTTCCCTGATTATAGGTAAAGAGAGTTTAACAAGTACCTTCCTAAGTGGTCTTTATATCAAGACCCTTGGGGAGAGAGTCAATGCAGTCAGATACCAAATGTAATCCAAGGCAAATCAAGTCCCTATACTAATCTATCCAACCCCAGGTTGAAAAGGTTACACATCCATCTAACCTCTCAAGGGTCCTCCCTGGGAGACTATTAGAGGAAAGGGGAAATTATAACAATTATCAAGGGTGATAGGGGTTGGTGTTCCTCCATCATCTTCAGCTAGGGAGAATACAGATAGATATATTCACATCACTGTATATCTATATCTCCTTAGGACCTCCCTTTTGTTTATAACAATGGCAAACATCTCTATTGATTCATCTAGGATTTGAGGGCTGTGAACTATCACGTTATAAAAAGACACCCCTTAGTTTCCAACATAAACACTATTATTTCTTCTATTCCTAGCAGAGCTACATACTTTACTGTAGTTGCCTTGTTCTTACCTTTTCTTCCCTATACCTATACATGAGGATTCCAGGCATATCTTTGCTTTCACCTGGAAATGTTTCCAGGGAACCTGGGATCATTTATCTCAAGGGTTTGTGGACATCCCTACATTGTTTACACAATTCTTACCTGGCAATACAGATGCCATTAAATTTAAATACAGCCATTTAATCCAAGATATGGATAATTTGATGTTGGCTTCACCAAAATCTACAGTATGCCAAGAGGACAGTAAGAATCTCCTTTGAAACTACATAAGAGAGGCCACAAGCTCTCCAAAGACAAAATTCAGTAATGTCTCCCCAGAGTACAATATTTAGGTTTAATTTAAATGCTGGGTCCTGTTCTATTTCTCCTAAGCATATTGAAAGTGTCCAAAAATTAACTGCTCCTCCCACTAAAAAGCAATTGAGGGTGATTCTTGGAGGAATGGGATTTTGTCGACAGTGGATCCCTTGCTATGGGTAAATCACTAAGCCCCTTGTAGCACTCACAAAAATCTTGGTCCCTGAACCAATTCAATTGGAAACAGAACACCTAACAGCTCTTTAATATCTAAAACAGGCTATCCTGTGTGCCCCTGCTCTAGGCATCCCAGATTATAAGAAGCCATTTACCTAATCTGTCCATGAACAGAGAGGGGTAGTAGCTTCAGGTGTTCTAACTCAACCATTTGGATTGTCAGTAGCTCATTATTCAACCCAGATGGACCCAGTAGCTTCAAGAGCATCAACATGCCTTAGAGGAGAAGTTGCTATAGCTTTACTGGTAACAAAATCTGCTGATCTAGTATTAGGATGCCCTCTGACCATAATGTGCCCACATGAGGTTGAGGAATTGTTAAGATATAGGACACAGGTATTTACTGATCAAAGCATTACGAGATACAAGATAACCCTATTGAATAATGAACATATCATGTTAAAATGCTGTGGAGTTCTTAATCCTGCAACCTTGCTCCCTGATTTGCCAAATTCCAGAGAACCTTAACACAACTGTACAACTTTAGTGTCCATGCTGATAAACCTTGTCATGGTTTACTGGACACCCCTTTTCATAATTTGGATTTAATATTATATACAGATGGTTCTTCATTTATGAGGGATGACGTGCACTATACAGGAGCTGTTGATACTCTGCAGTCAGCTTCCTTACCCTCAAATGTAAGCACACCAGATGTAGAACTCATAGCTTTGAAGCATGCCTATATCATTGCAAAGGATAAGCGGGTCACTATTTACACAGATTCTTATTATGCATTCAGCATATGTCATGCCATCAGTATGCTGTGGTTTCAAAAAGTATTCTTAACATCAGCTGGAAAATATTTTGCCAATGGAGACTTTATTACTGAACTCCTTTCTACCCTCCAGCTCCCCAAAGCCATAGCTGTCAATGACTGCTCTGCTCACAGACGTGGCACTGACCCTGTCTCTAGGGGAAATAAGCAGACATTGCAGCCAAACTAGTGGCATTGGAAGAACCTGAATTAATCTCAGCACTAACAATTACTGATGATTTGGATCTATCCCTTTTCTATAATGACAAAGAAGTAGAAAAACGGAAGAAAAAATTTAAAGCCAAACAGATTAATGGAATATGGGTATCATCAGATGGCAAACCCCTGCTCCCTAGAACTTTCTATAACCAAATTTGTCACTCCATCCATAAGCATGGTCATTTCAGTACCTAAGGCATTGTAGACTCTGTTAAAAGAGTATGGATAGCTCCTGGAATAACTACAATTGCCTCCAAAGTATGTACAGCTTGTCCTATCTACCAGGCCTTTAATCAGCATGCTTTTCATGAAAAAGGCTTTGGTGGATGTCCTCTTGCTTCTACACCATTTGAGCATTTACAAATTGACTTTATCTCTATGCCAAAAGCTGGACAGTTTAAATTTTGACTGGTCATAGTCATTCAGCTGACCAGGTGGCCTGAAGTGTTTCCTAATGCTCAGGCCACAATGGCTTTTGTTGCCAAAGTCCTTTTGAAAGAAATTGTTCCTTGTTTTGGCCTGCCAGCACATATTGATTTGGATAGAGGAAGTCATTTTACTGATTCGATCTTATCACAACTTTATTCATGTTTGAGGATAACTCCTCTATTTCATATACCTTATCATCCCTAGAACTCCGGCCAAGTAGAAGAAATGAACAAAGTACTTAAAACTATTATTGGCAAATTGTGCAAGGAAACTCATTTAATATGGCACGAAATTCTCCCTCTGGCCCTATTTTATCTCAGAAGCCAACCCAGAGGAGATGAACACATCTCACCATTTAAGATGCTATTTGGACACCCACTTATCTGGGCACAACCATTTACCCTTACCTATACATCATTGTTAGGAGGGGATACAACCATTGCCACACATATCAGACAATTACAAATGAAATTGCGAGAACTCCACAACTCTGGAGCTGCTGTTCAGGCAGGTCCTATTGATTTCTTGTTTCATGATTTGAACCCAGGTGATAGCATGTACATAAAGAATTTCAAATGTACTGAGTCAAGTAAACTTGCTTATGATGGACCATTCTAAATCCTATTAACTACACCAATAGCCATTAAAATTGGGGAGAGGGACTCATGGATTCATTGTAGCCATGTAAAACAAGTATCTTCTGTTGATAATGAATAATTGCCTGTATTGATTTTTGACTATTTTGTATTTTGACTATTGATTGTTTTTGACTAAGGCTTTCTTATTGCTGAATCAGCACTATTTTGTTGTACTGTATTTGATTGATCCTTGTACTTGAACAAATTGCCCTTGTAGGACAACACATATACTACCTCAAAAAAAATCATGACCTATATTGACCTGATAAGCCTTTTTGTAACATGTTATGCCTTTTATGAATTTTTTGAATGTATTATTGCTTTTATATCTCCATTGCTTTATCTACCCCATTTGGACTCACACTGTGGATCATGGCAAGTTAAAGAGGAAATGAATCTTTTTTTTCAGCAATTAACCTCTATATTTTACCTCTGTGATTGTGAAATTCTTCAAATGAAAACTCAAAAGTGTTGGAAATTAATAATACAATCTGTGAGCAACTAATCAGAGAATTAGAGTTGGAATGGAGTTTATCATCCATTTTGTCGCACCCATACCCAAAATATATTGCCCGTATATCACAGCTAAAAAATGATCACAAATTCAATATTACCTGCCATGAATGAGGTACCAAATATTCTTCATTTACCATGGATCTTTTCTCTGATTTACTTATAGATGTTTCATGGAGATCCCAAGGCACAGCATAAGCAGCATTGTAGATGGTGTAACTGAAGTCTGACATGGTCATATAAAAAGAGCACAATGGCAAAGTTTCCAAGGAAGCATTTGGTGAACATATTTCTTGTTGTGGGTATTCAGGTGGATCTGGGCACTTAAAAGCAGAGAGCCAGAATCTCTTAAGTAAAGCATCATCTGAATATTTCAAAGGAGTTACTGTCTTAAGAAAAGTTTTGAATCCAGGAATTTTCCTTGTTAAGTATGAAAATGTGAGAGCACCATGGAAACTCTGACCTTGAAGATGGAGGGGGTCTTATAGTAATGTCCTAGTGAGATTATTCCTAATACAGGCAATTGTGGGAATCTCAAAATCATTCATGAATCTGTGTCACCATGGACGACAATCACTTTGGCTGATGATGTCATGATCCTGGGCATGAAGGTCTCCTGTGATTCAGTATGTGTTTTTTCACTGACAGGGATCTTCTCTGTGAAGGACACACAAATCCTTTCTTTTCCATTTCCCAGAGGAATTTTTCACCTCTCATATCATCTGAGACAATCAGTCCTATCCAGTTCCATTTAAAATATAACATTAAGTGGACAACACCTTGGGGGAGAGACTAAGTGTCTTTGAGGGCCATCTGATAGAGGGAAGGAAATTGGACCTTGTCACTAAGAATGGAATCAAAGGGGCCATGATTTGGAAGAGAAAGAAACAAGAATCAGTTTGTCCCATGTTGATGCTGAGAGAACAGAAGCAAGATGTAAATTAGGAAATCGGCCTTTTTTGTAGCCAGAAAAGATATCAATTTTTAGTCCTCAGTGATTTAATGGATGTGTTAAGAAAGGAGATAACAACATTAAAGAGAAAAATTGAAAGACTTAAACGAGGAGGTACAAATTTTGTGTTAGCTATGGCTCCAGTGCGAGAATATACAACCGAGAACATACAAACCAGAGACCAATGTATTAATTGTGTGGGAAAGGGGGGCAACTGATGATAAACTGCATATGCTGGAATAAAATATTCAGCAATGTTAGGAATAATGATGATGTGAACAGGGAATTCTTTGTCTTCTTTTTCTCTTCTGAGTTTACCCTTGTGAAAGGGAATCCTTTCTTCTCTTCCTCTATTTTGAGTTAACTCTTGCTTAACAATATCTTCAGTACCCCTACTTAGTACCTCACCAGATTATGAAGACAGGATTAACTCTCCTTTGTCTAATTTTGAATTGAATTTAAAAAAGCTGGAACATCCTACTTAGCTCTAGGTGAAGGAGTTTGCAAGTGACTTAAAAAGCTCCACCCTTTCAACTCTATCAGCTATGAAATGAGAATTCATATCCTCAGAAATTCAATCAGTCAGAAATCTGTGAATTCTTTTAATAAGAGTTTACACCTCCAGAGGATGAGAAGTGTATCCCACAAGACACTGCCCCCTGGGCTCTGCTAAACAATTTGAAAGCTGTGATTGACTCTGTGAAGAGAGGAAGGGACAAGAAGTCACTATAAAAGCCCATAATTTCTGGGGCTAGAGGTGGGCTTCAGGAGTCATCCTTGATAGGTTGTTGTCTTCAGCTCAAACTGCCTTTTAGAGAGAACTTGGTTGATTGAGCAGCTAGCTTTCCTTTCTTGACTTCTGGAGAGGGATTAATTCCAGTCAAGGGTTAATAAGTCATGCCAACCTTAGTTGAGCACTGGAGCAATATTTAGTGTGATAGGTTAAATATCTTCTCTACCCTCTTTTTTGTATTTCTTAACTTTCACTCTACCTATTTTGTAAGTAAAAATTATTGAAAGTAATTTTGACTTGAGCTAAAATATTTTGAGTCAGCAACCATCATATTATTTATAATATTCATTATTTAAGTCCAACCATTAAATTTAACCCTTACAGTGGCAACTTAAGGAATAAGTATTCTAGAAACAACAACTATTCTAGAAACAATAACAGAAACAATTCCCAGATAACAATTTTGGAAATTATGGGAATGAAAGAAATAGTAACCAGAGGCAAATGACTTGTTACAAAATATCTATAATGGGGTGAATCCATGTAATAGCCAAAATGTAAATCCTCCTCAATGAGAGGAATCTAAGAGGGGTGCACATGGTCCTTTATGATGGTTTGCCACTTTGGAAGCAGAGAGAAATACTTGATTTTGCAAACACAGATATAATTTCACCACTTATCCCAGTCATTCTCACCTAGGTAGCAATGAACCATGTGACACTGAAAGTAGGGAATACATTAGGCGATTGTCTTCTAGATGCTGGGGCACCTAGATCTGTACTAATGAGGACACCTGATTCTAAATGTAATTTTATTGGCTCTATAAATGTTGTGGGTGTATCTGGAACACCTTTGGAAGTCCAAAAGTTTTCACTAGTGGTGGTGTCTGTGAAACCTTTATCTGTGAAATATTTGTTCCTTCTAATACCTAACTCCCCAATGAACTTATTGCTGATATCTGTTGTATAAATTAAGAGCTACAATAACATGAACTCAAGATGGTGATATTACATGAGAACCAACTGAAGAATCTGTAAATTTTCCCCCAGTAAGCTTTCTAGATAACCAGGAAGTGAATAAAACTAAAACCTTTAAAATACCAAGAGATAAAGTCAAGCTCTATGGGATACATCTCTATAGAGCAAAGACATTATTTCCTTCCTAAATTAACTTCTCTTTAAATCCAGAAGCCACGAAATGATGAGTTAAAGCATTTGAGAATAGGGTTAGAAGGGTTTTTAAATTTTTTTAAAATAATTTTTAATTTAAAATATTTTTCCATTCTTATATGATTCATGTTCTTTCCCTCTCCCCTAAATCCCCCTTCCACATAGCTGATGCATAATTACACTGGGTTTTACATTTATCATTGATCAAGACCTATTTCCATAATATTGATAGTAGCACTAAGGTGATCGCTTACAGTCTACATCCCCAATAATATCCTGAACAATCCAAGTCTTCAAGCACTTGTTTTTCTTCTGTTTCTACACCCAAAGTTCTTCCTCTGAATGTGAATAGTGTTCTTTCTCAGAATTCCTCCAGTTCATTAGTCCTTTGAGCACAATTGTATTCTATTACCAACAGATACTACTATTTGTTCAGCCATTCCACAATTGAAGGGCAACCCCTCATTTTCCAGGTTTGCCACCACAAAGAGTGCAGCTATAAATATTTTTGTACATTTCTTTTTCCCTAAGATATTTTTGGGGTACAAATCCAGCAGTGGTATGGCTAGATCAAAGAGCAGAAAGTCTTTTAAAGCATATCAGGAAAATCATTCACATAATTGACCATATCAACAAGGAAACCAACAAAAACATGATTATCTTAATAGATGTGGGGAAAGCCTTTGACAAAATACAATACCCATTCCTTTTGAAAACACTGGAAAGTATAGGAATGCAAGGGCTTTTCCTAAAAATAATAAACAGTGTATATCTAAAACTATCAATGACTATCATCTGCAATGGGGCTAAATTAGAAGCATTCCCAATAAGATCAGGAGGGAAACAAGGATGCCCATTTTCATATCTATTATTTAATCATTGAACTAGAAACACTATCAGTAGCAATTAGAGAAGAAAAAGAAATTGAAAGTATTAAAATAGGCAATGAGGACACTAAGCTATCACTCTTTGCAGATGATATGATGGTCTACTTAAAGAATCCTAGAGAATCAACTAAAAATCAAGTGGAAATAATCAACCACTTTAGCAAAGTTGCAGGATATAAAATAAATCCACATAAATAATCAGCATTTCTATATATTTCAAACACAACTCAGCAACAAGTTAGAAGGAGAAATTCCATTTAAAATCACCCTAGACAATACAAAATTCTTAGGAATTGACCTGCCAAGACAAACCCAGGTATTATACAAAAACAACTGCAAACCACTTTCCACACAATTAAAACTAGATCTAAACAATTGGAAAAACATTAATTACTCATGAGTAGGAGGAACTAACATAATAAAAATGAAAATCCTACCATAATTAATTTACTTATTCAGTGCCATATCTATTAACCAAGAAACTTTTTACTGAATTAGAAAAAAATTACAACAAAATTCATTTGTAAGAACAGAAATCAAGAATATGTAGGGATATAATGAAAAAATGTGAAGGAAGGTGGCCTAGCAGTACCAGATCTTAAACTGTAGTATAAAGCAGTAGTCATCAAAGCAATATGGTACTGGCAAAGAGACAGAAGGGAGAATCAGTGGAATAGACTTAGGGAAAGTGACTTCCGCAAGACAGTTTTCAATAAACCCAAAGAACCCAGCTTTTGGGACAAAAACCCACTATTTCACAAAAACTTCTGGGAAATTGGAAAATAGTATGGGAGAGATTGGGTCTAGATTAACATCTCACACCATATACGAAGATAAATTCAGAATGGGTGAATGACTTTAATATAAAGAGGGAAACTATAAGTAAATTAGGTGAGCATAGAATAGTATACTTGTCAGATCTTTGGGAAAGGAAAGTTTTTAAAACCAAGAAATAGTTAGAAAAATATTACAAAATATAAAATAAATAATTTTGATTACATTAAACTAAAGTTTTTGTACAAAAAGTACAATGCAACCAAAATTAGAAGAGAAGCAACAAATTGGGAAAAAATCTTTATAACAAAAAACTCTGACAAAGGTGTAATTCAGTGATGGGCAAACTTTTTAAAGAGGTGGCCAAAGGAAAGGAAATGTCTACCTGTCAATCTGTTTCTAAGGCAACTCTTTCGAAGTTTATTAAGTTATTATATCCTACTTATTGTATTTGTCAGTTTAGGAATAATGTCCGAGGGCCAGATAGAACATTTCAGGGGGCCACATCTGGCCCACCAGCTGTAGCTTGCCCATCACTGGTATAATTAATCAAATATATAAGGAATTAATCAACTGCACAAAAAGTAATGCCATTCCCCAATTGATAAATGGACAAGGGACGTGAATAGGCAATTTTCAGATAAATCAAAACTATCAACAGACACATGAAAAAATGTTCTAAATCTCTTATAATTAGAGAAATGCAAATCAAGACAACTCTGAGGTACCACCACACACCTAGTAGACTAGCTAACATGACAGCAAATAAAAATAATAAATGTTGGAGGGGATGTGGCAAAATTGGGACACTAATGCATTGCCAGTGGAATTTTGAATTGATTTGGACATTCTGGATGGCAATAGGTTTAGAAATTTTAAAAACTGAAGTATTTGATTGTGTATATTGTTGCAAAGAAAATTTCAACTTCTTGTTTTCACTTTTAAGCTTAGTTGTATTAGTTTTGTTTATACAGTTTTGAACTCAATACAGTAAAAACCTCTTTTTTATGCCTCATAATATCATCTATTTTTATTTGGTCATAAATTCTTCCCTTATCAATAAATTGATCTGAAAGGTAAGCTATTGTACTTTCCCTTAATTTTCTTATGGGATCAGTTAATGTCTAAATCAAATACCCATTCAGACCTCATATTAGAACTTATGATGTAGTAGAGCAAATTATTTTGAGTAAGGTGAGAGCTTAATGTGAATGCCTGTGGTTTCTGTGATGTAGTGTATAAAAGGCAAAATTACAAGAGTGACAGTAAATTAATCTTGTTTAATCTACAGTAGAAGAAAAAGATGAAAAAATAGGAGACACACTTCCAATACACCATTTAACTTGTTATTCTGTGGCTACCATTAGGACATCCTAGCCATGCTCACAGGTAAGTCCAACCAGCAACAAAACTGAAAGACCTTGGTTATCTGCTCTTGCTTCATGTTATCAAGCCTTTTCTCTGCCCACTAACTCATAAATCTCATCTCAAGAGCCAACCATGGTTTTTTTTTGCCTGGGCTGCCTAGGGGAGCAGACTGGAAGCAGTGTAGAAGATACCACCATGACCCTATCTTGTGATCCCTTAACAATATTGCTGCCATTGTATCCTCACCAAATGGTCTCCATCACACAATTCTTCCCTCTGAGTCACATTCAGGCTTAAATGAGATATGCATTTCCAGAAAGGCAAGGGGGGATATTTTCTTCACACAAAGCAAGACTGAAGCCGAATGTTAACATTTTCCACCTAGCTTGTACACTTAAGTTTCCTCCCTAGTGTGGATTCTCTGATGTTGAGCAAGGTTGGAGCTGCAACGGAATGTCTTTCCACACTGCTTGCATTCAAGAGGTTTCTCCCCAGTATGGATTCTCTGATGGAGAGTAAGACTGTAGCTCCGACTGAATGCCTTTCCACACTGCTTACATTCATAAGGTTTCTCACCAGTGTGGATTCTCTGATGTTTAGTAAGAATGGAACTCTGACTGAATGTCTTTCCACATTGCTTGCATACATAAGGTTTCTCACCAGTGTGGATTCTCTGATGTACAGAAAGATGGGAGCTCCGACTGAATGCCTTTCCACACTGCTTACATTGATAAGGTTTCTCCCCAGTGTGTATTCTCAGATGCACAGCAAGATCAGAGCTGCCACTGAATATCTTTCCACATTGATTGCATTCATAAGGTTTCTCCCCAGCATGGATTCTCAGATGTACAGCAAGTTTGTTGCTCCGACTGAATGTCTTACCACATTGCTTGCATTCATGAGGTTTCTCCCCAGTGTGTGTTTTCAGATGAACAGTAAGATGGAAGTTAAACCTGAATGTCTTTCCACATTGTTTGCATTCATAAGGTCTCTCCCCAGTGTGTATTCTCAGATGTACAGAAAGATAGGAACTTCGACTGAATGCCTTTCCACACTGTTTACATTCATAAGGTTTCTCCCCAGTGTGAATTCTCTGATGCACAGCAAGACTTGAGCTACAACTGAATAACTTTCTACAATGCTTGCATTCATGACGTTTCTCCCCAGTGTGGATTCTCTGATGCACAGCAAGACTTGAGCTACAACTGAATAACTTTCTACACTGCTTGCATTCATGATATTTGTCCCTAGTGTGGATTCTCTGATGCACAACAAGACTGGAGCTTCGACTGAATGTCTTTCCACATTGTTTACATTCATAAGGTTTCTCACCAGTGTGGATTCTATGATGTACCTTAAGATCAGAGCTGCAATTGAATGCCTTTCCACACTGCTTACATTTATATGGTTTCTCCCCAGTGTGGATTCTCTGATGTATACCAAGACTGTAGCTCCAACTAAATGCCTTTCCACACTGCTTACATTTATAAGGTTTCTCCCCAGTGTGGATTCTCTGATGTACAGCAAGACTTGAGCTACAACTGAATGTCCTTCTACACTGCTTGCATTCATGACATTTGTCCCTAGTGTGGATTCTCTGATGCACAGCAAGACTGGAGCTACCACTGAATGTTTTCCCACACTGCTTGCATTCATGAGGTTTCTCACCAGTGTGGATTCTCTGATGTCTAACAAGATTGTAGCTCCGACTGAATGTCTTTCCACACTGCTTGCATCCATAAGGTTTTCCCCCAGCATGGATTCTCAGATGTACAGCAAGACTAGAGCTGAAACTGAATGTCTTTCCACATTGCTTGCATTCATGATGTTTTTCCCCAGTGTGGGTTCTCTGATGTGCAATAACACTGAAACTACAACTGAATTTCTTTCCACACTGCTTGCACTCATGAGGTTTCTCCTCAGAGTGGATTCTGTGATGTATAGCAAGACTGGAGTTGAAACTGAAAGTCTTTCCACAGTGCTTGCATTTGTAAGGTTTCTCCCCAGTGTGGATTCTCTGATGTGCAGCAAAACTGGACCTGTGCATAAAAGTCTTTCCACACTGATTACTTTCACTAGATTTTCCCTCTGTATGCAGTTTTTGATATGAATTTGGAATATGAGATGAATTTGGAAGTGGAACACAGAATTCTCTGAAAGCAAAGTTATCAGGACCATCACTCATAAATCTTTGTAGCTCCATTTCTTCCACAGGAAGGCTCACTTCTGTTGGATTCTCCTTCATTTCAAGTCTGACCTCTCGTTCTAAAAGAAATAAAAAACAAACATACATAGAGCAACATATACATATACATACATACATACATATATATTTTAATCTCTTTTCCTCAACTGTCAAACCATAAACTGTTTAATATCCTATTTCCTCAGATAAGAAGTCTTCCAACTTAAATACAATCTATCCTTTGAAAAGGCCATTACCTCTGTTATAAGGAAAAGAGCAAGAGCAGGAGCTGCTAGAAAGACTGAAGCAGGAAGGTTCCAGAATTCTAGGGAAGTGACAGGGGCTTCCTCTGAGATACCCTTAAAGGAGGAGTCTGAGTATGTCTGAATTCCTTGGGTGGACCTAATGAGTTTATCATTTCTACCTCTCCTGTGGCTGTCCTTTGGATCCAGCTACCTGTTCCTGTGTGTATCTTGTTGCTGCTGATTGATAAAGAGTCCAACAGAGCTGCCTATTACATCTACAGATATCTGTCATTGAGAACCTTTTCACTTTAGTCCTGTTCCTGCTTTTCTTCCAAATTTACTACCTCTATTCACAATTTAAAGGGGGAAATTTGGATAGTGAAGATTATTTATTGTAAAAACTGAGATTTTTAGATAGAGGTATGTGATAGTGCAAGTATCAATTGGCAGAATGTAACAACTTGATTTGGTGGGAAGGTTAATTTACATTCTTAGTTAGATGATCCCAATTCACTTCCCTTCCCTCAATAAACACTGTTTAATATTATTTGGGTTTTATCCTGTTGGTCTTCCCAAAACCTGAACTTTGGATTAATGGTCTTAATCATTCCTTGATCATCTAGATACTTAATTCATTTGGCAGAACCAGGCAAATCTAATCTAGATTTTTTCTGGCAAGGCAAAAAGGGATTTTTATTAAAGGCTGAGGGCCAGTGGGTTAGCTGACAGTTGGGCAGCCTTGGGAATTCTATGGGACATGTCTATCAAAAGGCAGAGGACAGAAGGTTACATCCAGCTATCTGAAGGCACACCACTGAGTTTAATTGACAGTTAGTTGTTATAGGGACACACTTTTGTCCAAGGTTATGATGCTGAATAATATCTTTGATTGAAAAAACTTTTTTCACTCAAACTGATGACTATTTAAAACAACCAATTTTATACTCGTTTTTATTTCTACATTATTCCTGTATGGCGGGTGATGTTAGAAGGGATAATGCTAATGTTTTATAATGCCTTGATGTTTATTCCATACTGGTGACTAAAGGATTTTCCAAAATATTATTATGTGTTATTAAGTTGTGACTATTTAAAACCAATTATGAAATTGATTGTACAATGAATCTATTCTTATGTACCTCTTGTGGATATGGGTTTGGCAATTGTTTATTAATATAGATGGCTAATTCTGGTAGCTCTGTTTAAAATCAAAGTTGTTATTAAGTAGATATTTAGGGATTGAGAGTTAAAACAGATGATAAAAATGCAAGGTAAGATGGATTTAATGGAGAAATGTTTTAAAGAAAATATGGTAAATGGCAAAACCAATGGTTGTGATATGATGAATGTTATAATGGTTAATGGTACAAATGGTGAAGGAAGTGATATAAAGGAAGATCTACCAAGTAGGCTAGAAAGGGAAACTGAGAAATTGAATAAGAATCCTGCTAATTTCTTTCCACTGAGGGATATGCCATTCATTTCTCCTCATGGGATATTATATCTCAAAGCCCATAAACAATTTTCTGCAGCAGAACTAGATGCCATAAAACGTAGAACAGCATGGTTCTTTGATGAGCCAAATAAAATCATTGGGGAATTTTAAAAAGTGGTCAGGATGTACAATCCTAACTATGGGGATTTCTTTTTACTCATGGAGGAATTATTAATGAAATGTAAGAGGAATTAACCCCTTGGCCAGAGTATTACAAGGAATTAGACCTGAATTCAATGTAAAACTAGAGGTAAAAGCTGTAGCAGCTTTAAGATTGGTATAACTGTGATAATGAGATTAAACCTATCCTGCCCATCTTTAGATTTAATCACCAGAGGTGAAAATATCACCACTTAACTCACAAATTGGCAAGTGTGCAAGGGTGGGTGAGAAATCAGAATTGACTGACTGTCCCCTGGGCAGTTCTAAGCAAAGCTTCTGTTCTGATTGGATACTTAAACTAGGAGGAAGGCACAGGAAATGTTGAAAAAAGAAGCTACTTTAAAAAGAGAGTGACTTCCTGTAACTATCTTCTTGTGTCTTGGACCTGAAGGAACACTGGCTGAGACTCTGGACTAGGTGAGATTGCTCTTAATCTAGCTCCTTTGGAATTACATATGGTGAGTATAAATATTAAATCTTCCTGGATCTCTCTGAAGGAACTCTCCTTTTAAGAGGACCAGAGACTGAAGCTTTTGCTTCATTCATCTATGGACCTTGGGCCTCACCTTAGTCCTTTCAGAATGTGGACTAAACCTGCCTGGCTTGAACCAGAGGCTGGAGCAAATTACTCAGTCTGTTAGATTACTTATCCTATCCTATCCACTCTGATTTTCTTACTTTTTCTCCCTCTTCTCATTTGTAAATAAATTACCATAAAAGTCATTTTGACCTGAGGAATTTGTTCCTCGGGATTGATATTTATTCAATCCCCTGGTGACCATCCCTTTTTAATATTCACCCAACCAAAATCCCCTTTTGCCCCTTACACAACCTAGGAATCATTATGTTTCTAGGGAAAGGAGATCTGGTGATCAGAGATGTTATCTCTGCAATAGAAATGGACAATTTGTGAGAGATTGTCATTTTAAGGAACAATTCTCCAGACAACTAAATAGGAGTAATGGGTTATAATAGATACAATAATGGATGGAGACAAAATAATAATGGATGGAATAATAATGGCAATAATTATCAAAGGCAGAATAATGTAAATAGTTATCCTAATGCATGATATCAAGGAGCTCCAGCACCAGATCTTAATATGATGCAGGAATAGGTGAGATCAGGAGAAAGATTGAAATAGACTCAAGTAGAGAGTGGTTAGAAGGGTGATCAGAACAAGGAGGCATGTTCATAATGAAGGTATACCTGGCTTTCTCAAGTATGTGGTAAAACAATAGAAAAAGGATTTAAGGTTAATGGTATTGAACATAAGGATTATAAAGTTAATGAATCTGCAAATAATGTAATTGAAACAAAAGAAAATGTAATTAATGTTAACAAAAGTGAGGAAAAAGAAAATTGTGATGTAAAAATAGTTGAAAATTCTAATGACTGTGTAATAATGGAAAATAATGAAGGATGTAAAATAGATAAGGAAAACATGATTTTGAATGGGAACAATGATAACAAGATTGAGGTTAAAGGGATGAATGACAGTAGTGAAAAATCTGATGAAGGTAATAAAGATGTAGAATCCTGGGAATAGCATGCAATTCAAGCAGATGTGAGTTTGGATGGACAGGAAATAACTGAGCTTTGTACTGATGTTACTGTGGTAGCTCCGGTGTTGGAGACATTCCAATCACCAAACAGCACGGAATCACATGTGTCTATCAGTATTAGAGACCAGATTGATGATCTTCTGGTTGACAGAAGAGCAAGTAAATCAGTTTTGCAAAGTTTTCCTGAGAATTGTATATCTCTTGGTAAAATGGAAGTAATAGGTGCTACTGGAAAACCTCGAAGAGTAGCAAAATTACCACCTAAAATTATTACTTTAGGTCCATTATCTGTGGAGCATGCAATTCTTTGTATGCCAGAATGCCCAATGAAGCTCTTAGGTAGAGATTTATTGTGTAACCTGAAGGCAACAATCCAACATACTCAAACTGGTGATATTTCATTACATCTACCAGAAGAATCTCTGAAAGCCTTTCCATTGCCTTTAATTGATGCAGTGAATAGAGGGTGACTTAGGCTCAGTTTATACAATACCTAAGGATATCCCTAAGGATCTTTGATCAAAGTCTTCTACTTATGTGGGTTCATTGAAATCAGCTACTCCTGTCAGGGTTAGGACTAAGGAAGGACCAGTTCCTTGTGTACCTCAATATCCCTTGACTAAAGAAGCAATTGAGGGAGTAAGACCAATAATAGAATCCCTAATCCAATGAGCAATTATCATTTCTTCCTTCTCAGAATTTAATACATCAATTCTTCCTATTAAAAAGCCAAAGATGGATGAGAATGGCAGACCTGTATATTGCTTCATTCAGGATTTAAAAGCTGTCAATGATTATGTGATTAAGCCTCATCCTGTTGTACCAAATCCAACTGCTATAATTCCTTCCATTCCAAGCCAGGCAAGATATTTCACTGTGGTATTTATGCTCACCTTTTTTTTTAACACCAATTAGCAAAGATTCTCAAAAAAAAAATCATAGTGAACATGGATTCATCTGCCCCAAAGATATATAGACTCACTTAATCAATTTTCACAAATTCTTAATAGTGATCTTAAAAGTATACAATTCAAGGTGGCAGCTGGGTATCTCAGTGGATTGAGAGTCAGACCTAGAGATGGGAGGTCCTAGGTTCAAGTCTGGCCTCAGACACTTCCCAGCTGTGACACTAGGCAAGTCACTTGACCCCCATTGCCCATCCTTACCACTCTTTCACCAAAGAGTCAATACACAGAAGTTAATGGTTTAAAAACAAAGTATAGAATTCAAGGAGAATAAATTGGTGCATTTTGTGGACGATATTCTTTTTACATCCCCAAATGTAAAAGTGTGTCTTAAAGATAGCAAGATTCTTTTGATAGAATTGTAAAAGTGTGGGCATTAGATCTCCAAAGGAAAATTATAGTGAGTTTTGTCTAGAAATATTTGGTTTTGTGTTACCAGAGGGTTCAAGGAGTATTACACAAAAAAGAATAGCTGATATTCAGAAGCTGACTGTTCCAAAGACCAAAAAGCAGCTCAGAGCTGTTCTTGGAACAACTGGATTCTGTAGACAGTGGATACCCAGTTATAGCAAAATAACAAAATGTCTTACAGAGTTAACCAGGAATATAGAACCTGAACCTCTGAAACTAAGGCCTGAACATCTGCAAGTTTTAATGAAGCAAAAAGAAGTCATTTTTATCTGCACCTGCTTTGGGAATCCTGGACTATTCTAAACCATTCCAATTGTTTGTTAAGGAGACCAAGGGAATTGCTTCTGGGGTACTGAAACAAAATTTGGGACAAAGTTATCGTCCTACTGGATATTATAGTTGTCAGCTTCATCCAATAGCTGCAGCTACTGTACCTTGCAGGGTAGATGCTGCTGCTGCTGTTTAAGTTCAGAAGGCAGCATATTTAGTTTTGGGATTCCCATTGACTATATACTGTTCACATCAAATAGAAGCACTAATGAGGAAATTTTGTACTCAAGCTTATTCAGATCAAAGAATTTCTAAGTATGAAATTATTCTCCTGGGTAGTGAGAACATCCAGTTGAGGAGGTGTAGTATATTAAATCCAGCTATACTTCTTCCTGATTTGCCAAAGAATGATGAACTGTTATATCAGTGTGTGGAAGTAGTAGATCTAGTGGATATGCCTAGGATGGATTTGAAAGACACTCCTATTGAAAATCCTGACTTGGTATTATTCACTGATGGTTCTTCATATTTGGGTAATGGAATCCGTTGTACTGGTGCTGCAATGGTCACAAAATTTGAGACACTATGGTATGGCTCATTAACTAGTAATCTTAGTGCTCAGGGAGCAGTTAGTGGCATTGAAGCAAATCTGTCTTCTAGCTGATGGTAAAAGTGCTAATATCTATACAGACACTCAGTATGTGTTTTCAGTATATCTTGCAACAGGAAATATCTGGAAACAGCGAGGTTTTATTACTGCATCAGGAAAACCAATTGCACATGCAGAAATAAAACTGAGTTGCTGGATGCTATATAGAAGTTTTGTCTTGTAATTGTCGATAGATTAAGAAAGGGGCCTGAAACATTTCCATGTACTACAAATAAAGCTAGCTTTGTGGTAAAAGTTTGGCTTAGGGAAATTGTTCCTAGGTTTGGTGTTCCCATTACCATAGATTTTGAGAAAGGATCTTATTTTACTCAAGGTATTCTGAAAAGAGTCTATGAGAATCTAGGAATAATACCTGAGTATCATGTTCCTTATCATCCACAAAGTTTGGGTCAAGTGGAGCATATGAATAGGGGAACTCAAGACTGTGGTGGGAAAAATTTGTGCTGAAACTCAACTAAAATGGCCAGATAATATTCCAATAGCTTTGTTTTTCCTGTGTACAAGATGAAGAACAGATTTGCATATATCATCTTAAGAAATGCTTTTTGGACATGCTCCATTGAAACCAAAAACTTATAACACAGTTTACACATCTCTCTTAGGGGGTGTGGAGGTGCAAAATTTGCTACATCTGAGTTAAAATTCCCAGCATCCTTTTAAGTACATCCTCTTTTAATGTATGGGGGCTTGGGAGATAAATTTGTTTGAGACCCACGCTGTAGGGCTCTTTGTGGGGAACTTGAGCTTTGTTTTGATTAAAGTGTAGCATGTGTGGGTCTCTGGCTCTGGCCCTGCGCATTTATCTGAAGGAATCCCTTTTTCTCTCTTTTACTATCTCTATTTTGCTATAATATAGCTACTAAAAAACTACTAACAGCCTCATAATTTAAATTGTAATTATTACAGGGGAGATTGTCAAATTGCTTCATATTTAAGCATATTACAACAAAGGCTTAGAGAACTGTATCATATAGGAGTATTGATCCAATCTGGTCCATTGGATTATTCTCTTCATAATTTTCAACCAGGTGATATGGTATATGTGAAAAAATTTGCCAAAACATCAGCAATACAAGAGAGTTGGGTTGGTCCTTATAGAACCATATTAATTTCACCAACATCAGTGAAAGTGTTAGGAAGAGATTCTTGATATTACTGTCCGCCTAAAAAATTAGCTTATAGAATTGAAAATGAAAATGTAGAAATTGTAAAAGAAGCAGCAGCAGATGAAGGAGAAGAGTTGGTAGAAAGCTGAGATTTCATTAGTCAAACAGGATCTGCAGTCAAAAAGATCAGTAAGGAGAAGACATTCCAGTGGAAGAGGACATTCCAGTGGAAAAGGACATTCCTATAGAAGGGGAGGATTCAGAGATATTGAAGGACATTGTACAGAGCCTGAAAGACTTGTAAATAATAAGACGAAAAAGACTTTAAAGAAGATTTTCAAAGAAGAGGATCAAGTCATTGATGGACTAATGATTCTATGAATTTGGTACTGTAATATAGCAACATAGCATATTCTCATACTGCATTCAATAGTACATATTACTGCCATGGATTTTGGAGAAGAGAAGATTTCTTCAAACAAGACAAGAAGACGGAAAATATGAAGTTTTGGTAGTTGCATGCAACAGTAACTTAAGAACATAACACAGTATAAATAACAACATAAACATATATAAACATAAATACAGTTAAGATATATTGATTTACTACTTGAATGAGTGAATCAATGAATAGTTACTTACTAACAATGTTATAATTATAGAATAGTTACTAACAATGAATAGTTATTTAGTATGGGATTTAGCTAGTTTAGGTTTAGTAATTGTATAGATAGATAGGGTAGTTTTAGGAGATTTTATTAAGATAGGGCTGTAGTGAGATTAGAGATTATGGCTGATAAGATAGGGTCCTAAAGTACATTACAAAATACATTGCAACATACATAACATATATTACATATAACAGTACATATTATATATCACATCACACATGAAAATAGATATGTAAATATATGTAAACAGTGTGTATTATAGTTAGGGTTGAAAATTGTATTATAGTGTATCTATATGTATATACGTAATGTGTATAAATATTGGGTTGTATAGGTATAGCATACATGTGTATATTATATATAGGCATGTATTACATGTATATATGTAAATTATGTATGTAGTTAAAGTTTGATATATATATTTGATTGATATAAAATTTGACATATAGAATAGATACCCAGTCCTATGTAAAAATTCAGCTATATATAATAGGAAAAAGGTTTTTATTTGGAATAAGATTGTGTTAAATATTCATTTAATTTTAGATGTATTTTGCAAAAGTAAGTTTGATGGATTGGTTTGAATTTTTTTGTAAAAAGTTATGTAATCTTATATTAATTGAACTTTTTAAAAAATTTTTTAGTTTTCTATTAAGGCATTACAATAGTAATAGAATCTTTCTGCATTAGTTTTTAAGAGTAGCATTTTATGATTTTAATATTTTGCATGAAGTTTTGTGTTTATATTTGTATTTTGATTTTTTTTGCTTTGCTTATTTTGATTTTGTATATGGTTACTTTGTACTTTGAGCTTTGTAACTCTTCATTGTATAATTTTCCTTTTTCCTTTCCTTGAATTGAATTCTTGGGGTAAGGTAGAATTAGATAGGATAAGGTAGGTAAGTGTAGGCAATTTATTATTTTGGGTAAGAAATTTAGTTTAGGTGGGATATAACTTTGTAGATGCACAAATACCAAAGTATTGTTTTCAACATTATTTTGGCTTTGTACAAAGGGGGGAACTATTATAAGGAAAAGAACAAGAGCAGGAGCTGCTGGAAAGGCTGAAGTAGGAAGGTTCCAGAATTCTAGGGAAATGACAGGGACTTCCTCTGAGAGACTGTTAAAGGAGCAGGTTGAGTGTGTCTGAACTCCTTGGGTGGACCTAGTGAGTTTGACATTTTTCCCTCTCCTGTGGCTCTCCTTTGGATCCAACTACCTGTTCCTGTGTTTCTGTGTGTATCTTGTTGCTACTGACTGAGAGTCCAACAGAGCTGCTTGTTACATCTACAGACATCTGTCAGTGAGAACCTTTTCACGTTAGTCCTGTTCCTGCTTTTCTTCCAAACTTACCACCTCTATTCACCATTTAAAGGGAGAAATTTAGTGAGTGAACAGTATTTATTGTGGGAACTGGAACTTTTAGGTAGAGGTCATTGATAGTGCAGATACCAACTGGCAGAAGATAACTAGATTTGGTGGGGAAGTTAATTCATATTCTTAGTTAGATCATTCTAATTCCCATCCCTTCCTTCCCTTACTTAAAGAAACCCTGTTTAATATCATTTGAGTATCCAGTAAATTGTATCCTGTTGGCCTTCCCAAACCCTGAACTTCTGATTATTGGTCTTAACAATCATTCCTTGATCATCTAAACTTCCCTATACCACCCTAGTATCATCTAGATACTTAATTCACCTCAAGGGTAAAGAACAATTTAAATAACAAAGTATCTGCCATGTGATCTCATTGTCTCTTCATAACAAATCTGGGATTTTGGACAGGCTAGCTTTGTTACATTCCTAACTCAGACTATGACTTCAGAAAGACTGGATGAGTAACTTGACCCAAAATCCTGGCAGCAGAGACCAAATCCAGTGACTAGGCATGCTCTGCCCACAGTACTAGACAGTCCACTTTCAACCTTTTTGCTTTCATTTTCAGAGTCTATACATTCAATCCTCTCTTCATACATATGACACCACTGGGTACATGGAGACTAAATATATCTATTATTTCATCATCTTGTTTCTCTGTAAGCAAAATGTAATTCCCTTGCAATTGTTTTCTATCTTGTTTTGTTCCAGCATTTGAAATCAGATGAAGAAATTCAGCACTCTTTCTTCCATTTATCTAAGGCATAAAAGATTTTGTTTTGTTCCCTACACCATGAGAGCAGCCATTACTTTCCTTTAAATGCCTCTTTTCACTAAAATAAAATCATTCTACTAAATATAATTTAAAAAAAAACATGGTATTTCCTATGTTTACAAATATGTTTCATACAGTAAGTTGAATCCATGATCCTTTTATAAGGAAATGGGCAGGAAAGTTTTTATATTTCTCACCTTATAAAGATACTAGAGTTTTAATGATATTTTTCTTAAACATCCCAATACAGGTGGTGGAGCATTCTCATTGTACCTCAGAAACTTGCTAGGACTTTTAACCCTGGGCAAGTCACATGAGCTCTTTTGGTCTTAGGCTCCCCAAATATAATAAGAACATAAAAATATCAAGTGACTCCTAAGGTTCCTATGAGGATCTAATGAGATAATATTTATAAAGAGTATGACACATACTAGCAGACATATGCAAATAGTGATATTTATTTTTATCATTAGAATTTGGATTATTTCCTCCTCTGATTGCTTTTCTCCTTAAACTGTCATTCTCTTCACTCCTCTAGTTCCTGATTTCCTTGTTGAATTAACTGCATTTCCATTCCCCAACACTCTTTTCTCCCTGGATCATCTCAGAGTGAGATTCAGGATCTGGTGCTTCTTTCAAAACCACCTATATGTTTGGGTTCCAGATTTTGAGCTCCAAGACAGCCCAGACTGGTATTTCCCTTCCTTTGTATGCTCAAGTCTTAGCATGGTTCCTAGACCATATTTATTATTTAATACATGTTTACTGACTAGGCCCAGGACTTATGTCAGGTCCAACCTCTTACCAGGATCCTTGCATTCTGTTTTCTCTCTTGGAAGGCAAATGCATACTCTGGCCTCAGCCGTGTTCCTGTCCCTCTCTTGCTCTTATTTCTCAGCAGTCAACAGTAACTCCACTGGAACTAGAGCAGACCCAATCCTGAAGATCCCTGATGCTTCTCTCATTTCCCTAAAGTGAGGCGCTGTGGTCACTGATTGTCCAAGAACAGGACAAAGCCTGAGCCCCAGAGAGCAGGAAAGGGCATGGGGTGATGATTTAGGGAAAGCTTAGCCTTGGATCACTTCTAATGAAGGCATCATTCTTTGCTCCTCCTCATGTGCTGCAGGTCAATGGAGAGAAGGAAAATCAGGAAACCAGCTGCCCACCTCCACTCTACATTGAGGTTCCCTGATGTAAGCTGGGTCCTCACCATGGCAAGGCAATCCTGTCTCACCTCTCTCATGGATTCCCTTTGCCACCCACCACAGCAGCCTTCCAAATATTTCCCTGGTCTCCAGTATTCCCTCATGGCTTTCTTCCACCCCTGCCTCACCTTCTGAGCTGAAAATTTGGCCTTATATTTCATACAACACAAGCTGGATCCCTTTAAAGAGCTCTCTTATCCACCACATCTCACCCAGATCAGCTGCCTCCCTTTCCTCTCTGCCCTCAGGATCAAAGGCAAAGGTCATTCTTCTCCTAACTACAGAAAATCTCTCTCCATGTACAAAGAAGCCTATCCCATCCCTCATCTATTCTTCCCTGCAAGGCCCTCACTGTTTTTCATCTTCAGCCTTTCCCACACTAATGAGCTAATGACTCTCTTCCTCTGGGAACAAATAAACCATTTTTCCCCAGTGCTCCAAACTCTCCCTTGATCTCTTCCTCCCCATGAAATACTATACATCTGTCCTCAGGTTCTAAGGTAAATTGCTAGAGATGGCCATTTGAGTGAGTTGTGTCAGTGCCTTTCCCTTGTTATCTCCGCTATACTTTCCCCCAGAATTCTAAGTCTGGCTCTCCCAAAGCCGAAGGCCACCTGACCCCATTAGTCCTCTAGTGCTCCTTCTCTTCACAGCCTTCCCTCTCGTGATCGGTTGTTCTAGAGCTGGGATCTAGAGGGCTTCTACAGAACTGTCAGCATGCTGCTGTCTGTACCAGCAAAGGGTGAGCTCCATGAGGGCAGGGGATGTCTACTGTAGCCCTTTATGTCCCCTATAACTTATCTAAGGACCCAGTACAGTTCAAGCACTCATACATGTTTCTGGATACTAGTGAGCTCACAGGGGATAACCTCAGCCATTCTGGCACCTGCAAGAGACTTCAAGGCCCTTCGGCCCCAAACACTGACTTCTTTGAGAGTTATAGACTGATCCCATGAAGAGAGCTGATAGGGAATCCAACAGCCTCATCTTACAGATGGGGAAACTGAGGCTCAGGAGTTCAGAGACTTTCAAAGGGAGCCCCTGCTAAAACTCTGAAAAAGAATTCCAAGTTGGGTCTTCCTGCCCTAAATCTAGCCCTGGCTTCACCAGAACATACACAACCCTCTGGTCACCCCTCCTCTCCCACACCTCTTTTACCCTACCTTACCTGGGCAGCAGCTCCTCAGGCCTTCTTGCTCTAGCATCCACGGGGCTTCCCTCTGCTCCAAATAAGAGATCAAGACTTCTGAGGGAGCTGGAAGCCCTGGGCATGGGAAATCAGTCAGGGAGGAAGATGGAGAGGAGCTAGTCATTGAGTAATCTTTAGGGAAAGGTTGGAGAATCCAGTGACTCCACTCAGAGACTCTGTCCATGGGATAACCACAGGGGTGTACCTTCACTCTTCAGTGTCTATAATGAAGGAGCCCAGGGTAGGATGTGCCTGTTACCCTGTAGGGGGACCTCGAATGAACAACAGCTCCCCTCCCCCATCCTATTCTGGTCCATTATGGCAGTAACTCCTAAATTCCCACACTGGGTCTGAGGGTCAGTGTTCTGGGTCCGCCTGAAACCCCAGACATAGGGATCTCAATGGATCAGCTTTTCTCCCATCACCTTGCCTTCTCCTCCCTTCCTGACACCTCTCTGAGCCTTGAGGACTATTCTTTGGAGGAGTCTCTGCCTCCTTTTTTGGGGAATTTAACAATCCTCCTTGGGTCCAATAGCACTTCTCAGCAAGTCCACTCATCTTGACAATTACAGAGGAGGGCAAGCAGGGCCTCCATCAGGCTTAAGGGGACTCATGGAGGAGAGCTTTTAGGGTGGGGTGATGAGGGGAGAGAAGGTTAGGGAAACGATCAGGAAGCAAAATGTTAGATTCTAGGGCATTTTCTTCAGAGAAGGCAGGACTTGGTCGATAGTTTTCTATTATCTGGGAATGAGAGGCAGCTCAAAGGGGAGGGGGCAGGGGCCTGGGATTAGAGGTAGGAATGCCTCAGTTGATATTTTGAGACAAACAGCTCCTATGTGGGTGCTTCAGGACAAGCCACTTAATCAAATCTATTTCCTCATCTGTAAAATGGGGATAATTGAGTGACTGAATTAGGAAGATGAATGTGAAGACGAAGTGCCACAATATTACAGAGAACACCGTTGACACAGCCCTTCCATGTGTGAGATTCTCCAACATACATTGGATCTCAGAGTTCAGGAGCACCAAAGGGAGCCCTGAAGGCCCTATTACACAATGTAAAGTCCTTTTACAGGAGAACCAGGCAGCAGGAGGGTCCTGGCTCTGGGCCTTGGCATACCAGTCCTCCTCCCTTCATCATGACTGCAAACTGCTCCCAACCCTGCCTGCTGCTGAGGGCATTATTCCCTTGGATGGCAGTCTTGGCAGCAGGGAGAGGCTCCTTACCTACAGAGAGCAGGTTCCAGGAAGTCTCCAGCATCACCTCCTTGTACAGCTCCTTCTGGGGAGGGGACAAGAGGTGCCACTCCTCCCGCGTGAAGTCCACAGCCACATCCTTGAAAGTCACCACCTCCTAGAGCAGCCCAAGGCAGAGCACAGAGGGCTGAAAGTTACATCACAGTGAAGAGCCCACCTCTGGTCAGTTATATGAGGAAACTGATCCACAGAGAAGGGAGGGGCCCAAAGGTCCCACCCTTGGTCTGTGTCAGAGCCAGCACTAGAAGCTGAGTCTGTAAGAGCCCAATGGAGGCTTGAGAGAAGCACCTCTAGGATGCTCCGGAAGGAAGCCAAGGAGTTTCTAGTGTATGAAGAGAAATCTCTAGGGGATCTCCAGTGCAGCTTGGAGGCAGCCAGCATCAGTGTGAGCCACCAGAGTGCCAGAGCCTGAGCTGCAGAGGTGGGGGGAGCTGGGAAGGTAAAAGGCAGTGTGGTACAGAAGGTGCAAATCAACCCTGCAAAGCCTTACTGTAGAATTTCTGACAGTTGAAAAGGGTTTAGAACCCTGACTAGAGGCAGTTGATCCTGGAGACTCGAGAGTAGGAGTGTCAACTGAGCTTGGTCTTTGGACTGAAAACCTGGCTTGATTTTGCAGCTTTTCTCTTAAGATTTGTAGCTTAACTAATTCCTTTGGATCTCCCTGACGTTCCCTATCCCAATCATCATTTCCCTTCCTGATTTTCCTGTGGGTTTTAGAGAGAAGGGTGGATCTGGGTGGTAGCATTCAAACTTTGTAAACTTAGTTTCCTATAGTTAAGTAGGGCTTACCCTTGATACAAATTATCTCCTGAATCATTGTGTGCAACTTTCCTAACCTTAAAGGCAACAAAAGCTCCTGGGACTGAGAGGCAGGTCCTTTCTCAGTCTCACATTCCTGTGTCACTCCCCCACCTGAAGTTTCTCCCTAGGCGGTTGTTAGAGATACTTTGTATCCCTCTGTCCTTTACAATCAACCCTAAACCTCAATAATCCCTGTTGTTCACTTAATTGAACTTTTGGCTCAGTCATTGGTTGACTGATAAAAAAGGAAGAAGGGGAGAAAGGAATAGTATTCTGTCTGGGTCCTGAGGGAGTTGGAGGCGTACATTTTGGAGGAAGTGGTAATCCCTATACTTCCTCTGGACTCTTCCTTTGTGAACCTGAGAAACTGACTAGAAAGCCCTCTAGTCAGTTTCAAGCCATTCTGGCTGGCCCTAACCTTTGTCTGTAAAAGTGCCCTTCCTACCTGAAGAACTCAGTCTGTTTCCCTTTAGTGTCTCTGTCTCAAACCTGTGTTACCCAGTCTGTGTCTCCCTGCTGCAGCTGCCTGCTCAATTACCTCATCCTCTCCCTTTGCTCCACTACTGCACCCTCCTTTCCTACCTACTGACTTAGGGACTCACAAACCTCATCCACTTGCCTTATCCCCTATTACAACTACCTTATCACCCTACCTGCTTTAATCCCCTTCTTATAACTGTACCTGTTTTAGTCCCTTATTACCTCCAGCTTTTAGTCCCTTACCTGCCTTAATTTCCCATTAAAGCAGGCCGGGAAGGAGAGAAGCTTGTGCCTCTCCCAGAACTAACTGGTTCTCTGGGCTGGGGGGTTGTCTCTGAGCTTTCCTGATCTCTTGATGTCTGGCAAGCCCAGCCTGAGGAAGCTGAATCAAGAACGAGATCTAGAAAGGCTGAGACCTCTCGTTCTTTCTCCTCTCTCTCTCTCTCTCTCATTACTAATAAATGCTCATTAATCTGGTAATAAGTCCCCAGATCAATTTTTATTAATCATACTCTGGAAGGCATGAGAAAGGAGAGAATGTGTCAGAGATTTCGGGGATTCAGGATGCAGCCCAGGTGACCTATCCTTGGAGAAGGCTGAGCTGATCTCAGATCATTTACTTATTGATCCTATTTACCAGGAACTGCTTTTGTCCGGTAACTGCCTGAGTCCTGGTTTTCTGCCTCCTGACTCAGTTCCACATTCAGCCAGCCTGTAAGAGGTAAAGGGCAGAATCCAGCTCTGGGACACTTCATCACTGTTCTAGCCTCATTCCAAGGCATTTACTGATCTTGGAGGATTCAGGAGAGCCCCAGACAGTCAGGTCTAGACTTTCTATACCCCCGACCCATCTCAGAGATGTCTGGGTTGCTGCCCAAAGTCAGGGCCCTGTATAAATGGAGATTTTGAACCTTAGACTTCATCCCCCTAAGTCCCTTAGTTTTTCCAAAATTGCCTTTAATCTCTCTTGCACCTCCACGTTTGCATGGTCTTCTTATTGTTTTATATTTGTCTGTAATTACTCCCTCTTTCTCTTTTGTTCCTGGGAGCGGGTTGGTTAGTAACTTTTTAGTTAGGTCTCTGTTAGTTTATAATTAATAAAATATTCATAAATATGATATTTAGTATTTTGCATATTAATTTTAATCTCCACAGCCCTGAACTTGCACTGGACTCACACAAGAATATCTTCTTAAGACTGAGGAGAGAAGGAGGGCTGGGGCATTGCTGGCCCCTTATGAATGATTATTACAGTCTGTCACAGTGTCCCTGATTATCCCAGCTCTATCACCAAAAATGAACCTCCATCCTATGACAGACATCACTTAGCCTGTCTATTCTTGGTTCTGTAATCCCCCAAACCTATCAAAGAGATTCAACCTCATGATTAGGGTTTGGAGCATTAACAGACACAAGCCTCTGAGCCCTTTTACTGAAAGGCAGCATTTCCCTGCTTGTCTTCCTTGGAGAGTTGCCTCAGTTACTCTTTGGTTAAATTTCATTCCCAAAACATGCAAATGTGAGCTTCACAATACCAGCCACAGTAGATGTTGACTAATGAAGAAGAGTCTCCAGTATTTATAGGAATTGACCCCGAAGGGAAGCGATCATTTGCTTCTTCAATAACCTGAGCAGCAGAAATGCAAGAGAAGTGAATAACTGAAGACAACAGTGCAGAAGTAGAACATCAGAGACCAAAAAGAAGTTTCTTTTAAAAACTACAGGCAAGAAGAAAGGGAAGAAGGAGGAAACCCAGGAGAGCTAAATATGAAGGTGAAGACAGAGAGGATCATGGGAAGAAGCTTGTGGTATCCCATCTGCTCCAGGAGGATGCTTCTTGTTTTGGATTGCAGGACCACAGAGGAGAAGAGGAGGTAGATACAGAGAAGATGGGGACACACACAGGGCATCTCAAGGACCACAGACTGTCATTTCCATTCCCTCTACATTCAGCACCTGTTCTGCAATTCTGGGGATTCCCCAAGAGGGAAAAGACAGTCCTTGCCCTCCAGGAGCTCACAGCCTACTGGGGGAGGGAGACAAAACACAGTCCCATGGACACAAAGCGAGCTCTGTCTAGGAGAAATGAGGAAGAATGGAAAGAATGAAGGCACTCTGACTAAGAGGGACCAGGCAAGGTTTCCTGTAGAAAGTTTTTAGTCTTTAGTTGAAACTTACAGGAAGTTTAAAGGGGTCAGTGATTTGAAATGTGGAGGAAAAATATTCCAGACATGAGGTAAAGCCATTGAAAATGCGTAGAACTAGACACAGTCAGATCACATGGTAGAGAGAGTAGCAGATGTGGAGTCAGGAAGACCTGGGTTCAAATGTGACTTCAGTCACTTACTAGCTATGTGATCCTGGGTAAGTCACTTAACTTCAATTGCCTAGTCCCTATCACTCATCTATCTTAGAACTGATCCTAAGATGGAAGGTAAGGGTTAAAAAAACCACCAAGAAACCTTTTCCATTTTGGGGCAGTTAGGTGACTCTGTGAATAGAGAACTAGAACTAGAGACAGAAGGTCCTGGGTTCAAATATGACCTCATATTTGACTCAAAAATGACTTTCTACTTATATCACCCTGGATAAGCCATTTATCCTCAATGGCCAGGTACCTCTTAGCCATCTTCTGCCTCACAACAGATATTTACTATCAATTCTAAGACAGAAAGTAAAGGACTTTTTTTTAAAAGGCTGTAGCTGAAGGAATCCAGGAGGCCAGGTTCCCTAGATTCAAGAATATAGACTGGGGAGTAATGAATAAGAAGACGGGAAAGAGGGTTTTGAACACCAAACAGAATGGTTTTTATTTGATCCTGGAGGGAATAGGGAGCTACTGGGGTTTATGGAGGAGGGGAGTGACACGATCAGAACTGTGCGGTAGGAAAATCACTCTGGTGGGAGAATGGAGGAGGCCTTGGGGTGGGAAGAGCCTTGTGGGAGACAGACCCAGAAGAAGGTTGTCTTAATAGTCCAGGAGGGAGGTGATATGGTAGTGACACAGGACAGAAGGGGGTATATTGGAGAGATGCTGCAAAGGTGAAACTGATTGGTCCTGGCACCATATTGGATATGTGCGTAAGGGGAGAAGCTGCTTCTGGTTTTTGACTCTCCCCCTCCCCCTGGTGCCAGTCCTGGTTGATTCCCAGTGCCAATCCCAGCTCCTGCTAAGCTGTTCTGATCCCCTGGGATGCCTGATGCTCAGACCGAATGCCAGTACCCTACCTGCCTGCTGCTGCTGCCTGTGCCTCCGACTCCTGAGACTCCTGCCTTCCACCCCAGCTGCCACTGCTTAAGATTTGGGAAGTATACAAAGAAACCCCCGCTCCCCTTCTTTCTCATTGCATGCACCTGGGACTTTCCCAGGGGTGTTTCCTCATAGACATTAATGACTTTTAACCTGAAGAAAGCTTCTCTAGCTACCTTCCTCTTCCCCCAGGCCTCCACATGGTTCTTCTAAAAGATGACCTAGGCACCCCCCACAACCCTTGTGCCACGTGGGATTCCCAAACTGTGGGTTTTCCAGTCCTTACCCGAAATTGGCTGCTTTCGGGGAGAGGACTGAGTTAGCATGTGGACCATTTGAGCCTGCCCAAGACTTTGATCTATATACCCTTATGGAGTCATCCATACTGTGCTCAGTAAAGAGCTCAGTTAGAAGGAACTTATATTGGATCAGAAATAGATTTTTAAACCTCAGACTGCATGGGCTTTTTTTTTAAGTCTCTGTATCTTATTGTATTTTGCTGATTGTTGTTTTGTAATTTAATTTTGTTGTTTTCATTGATTTTTCTGTTACACTGGATCATTTAAGCTAATGAAGTTTTGGCTGCTAGATTCATTCTGTTCATGATTTTACTGTAACTCCCAAATAGTGAACAAATCTATTAGAATTGGTAAAAAGGGTTTTTGACTGCATTGCTTGTAATTTGTTCCTTATATTATTGTATTTCCTGACTTCTTTAAGGTTTCAATTTTTTTAAGTTTACCTATATTAATCTAATTCTGTTATCTGTACCATATTTGAACATCTTAAACATTTTTTTAGTTGTAAAAAGCCCATAACCTCCATATATACTGGATTTGTTATTTCAACTCTAGGATCACATGCCTTAAGTTTTTATTCGATCTTAATAATTGTATACAATCTTGAAGACTGATGCCTTGAGAATTTAAATTATAAATTTTATAAAGGGTCTTTAGAATTGACTTTAGATGCCTAGTATGATAATTAGATTAAGTCTACCCTGCCCATTTTTAGATTTAATTACCAAAGGTGAGAGCACCTTCTAATTCTGGGAGGTTCTAACCCATGTGTGCTAGAGTGAGTAAAGAATCCAAATCAACAGACTGCCCTTATGCTTTCTATGAGAAAGTGTATATTGTGATTGGACACTCAGGCTAGGGGAAGGCACTGGAAGTGATGCATACATGACCCCTATAAAAAAGGGAGTTGAGTGAGTGAGGCTGCTTCTGGTTTGGTGAAGGGGACCTGAGGGACCTTTGCTGGTTTGTGACTGAGACTGTTCCACAGGGTGAGTTTAAAGACTGAATCTTCCTGAACTTCTATTAAGAAACTTCCTTTTATAGACTCCATGAATGAAGTTTGCTCCATTCACCTCTCCAGGCCTCAGGTCCTTTAACCCTCAGCTGAGGGTTAAGATCTACCTAGATTAATTAGTGAGATAGATTCTTATTTTCTTCCTCTCTCTCTTCTCTCATGTAAATAAATTTCCATAAAAGTCAATTTTGATTTGAGATTATTCTTAATTGAAGATTGATAATAGTTCAATCCTCTGGCGACCATCTTTAATATACTGAACCCATAAAACCCCCTTTTCACCCTTACATTTGTACCCTTCTGTATAAATGATAAGCTTTTATATATTTATTATAAAGAATGTTGTCTTAAAGGGGTAGAGGAAAGAAATGGAAGTTTCCTGCCCAAGCTTTTATATATTACACAGGAAGCCAGGAGAGCTCCTGTAGGCTTGATGTTTTGTCTCTTTTTTTGACTTGCTTTCCCATCAGAGGGATCTAGAATTCCTGAGGATAACTTAGACCCAGAAGGTTTTTTTTAATCTGATTTTTTTAGGCTCTGCCCCACAATTGCCATGGAGGCAGTAATAGAGTTTTTAAAGAAAATATCTTAGCCAAGGTTGAATGATTTACTATACCTCATTTAACATACAGGGGCTTGGGAGTTAAATTTGATTGAGACCCATGCCTCAGGGCTCATAACAAGTGGTTATAATATGGGTTTTTTTGCTATTGTCTTTAAATGTGTTATTGGAAATTATGGTTTATTTTAATGTGCATTATGAATCTTCTATTTTGTAAAAACCATTTACACTCACAGTTCATGGAAAAGCCTAACAGGAAATGGATATCATTTTTGGGTAAAAACCTTTCACTAATTCTAAGCTATATATATATGTTTTTATTTTTAAAACATTCTTTTATTATTTTTCCTTATATATGCAATACAATTATTGTTTCATTTCTTCCTCATTTTTATACTTGAAAACATTGTATTTTTCCCTGAATTTTTAAATTTTCTTATTGCTTTTGCTTTTAATTTTTTAATAGAGTAATTGACTCTTTTTTCCTTTTTTCTCATTTTTGTACTGAAACTACATATAATGAATGTTAATCCTTTTTTGATTTCACAGTAATATAAGTTTAATATAAATATATATTTGCTATGATATTAATGCATACCCAAAAAGCCTTAGACTATGGTAACCTGGCAATTATTGGAAAATATTAGGGTACTGTGATTAATGTCTCTGTCTGATTCCAGGAGAAGGAAGCAAAAAAGCCATAAGGTCATGGAAACTGTTGTGTGCAGATGCAAAGCATGGAATCCCAAAGGTACAGGGATAGCCTCACCCAGAATTCCAGGGGACCCCCCTGGAGAACTTTGGGTGAGGGGCAGTTGAGAAGGGTTGGAGACAGTTAATTTGTGGGAGTGGATGTGAGCAGACACTCTGCTTGCTTCTCCTGACTTGGGGTTTCTCCTGAAGTGGCCATTGTAGCTTAAGCCAGTGGTTTCTACTCATAGGTTTCTACTCATATCCTCCAGAGGGGATGAAGCACTTAACTAAAACTGGCTCTCTTGCTATTGATAAATATCTTACTCTCTAATCACTAAGTAATTATATAATTATATTAATGAAGAATAGTAATAACAAATCTAACCCTATGAGTAGAAACCACTGGCTTAAGCTACAATGGCCACCTCAGGAGAAACCCCAAGTCAGGAGAAGCAAGCAGAGTGTCTGCTCACATCCACTCCCACAAATTAACTGTCTCCAACCCTTCTCAACTGTCCCTCACCCAAAGTTCTCCAGGGGGGTCCCCTGGAATTCTGGGTGAGGCTATCCCTGTACCTTTGCAGGGATTCCATGCTTTGCATCTGCACACAACAAGACCAACTGAGAATCTGCAAAGTGCCAAGGAGCAAAAGGTCATGCAAACCATGGATTGAGGAAGTTCTATATCAATACTGAAGGGTTTGAAATTAGTGTTTGAGATTCAGGGTTGCAGCTTTCCAACACATGTTAGAGGCCAGACTTCCCCTGAGCTTCATTTCCTAGCTGAGCACTTAAGATTGGCTATCATTACGGCTCCTCCCTGAGAAGGTGCAGGCAAATCAGACCAGGAAAGACACTTCCCTTGCACACATATTTGGTCCTGTTATTTCTCTTATATATAGAATGGCAATTTTCTGTAGTACTGGCTCCTGAATGGGTAATTGCAAACTACTTAAATCACTTTAATTGGGCCTTGATTCAAGGATCTGTTATAAGTTTATTTTTCCTTACATTTTTTGCACATGAGACTTTGACATTTTACATTTCATTCACAAGTTAATTTTTTCTCTTTTATTTGGATTTTATTTTAATTTAATTTAATTTTTTAGTTCTTTTTCCAATTGATTTCATACAACCCCGTAACTCAGCCATGTATCCTTAGCTGACCTGGGGTACCCTCTTCAGGGGAGAATGTGTTATTGATTCTCCTCAGGGGAGGTGTGTTAGTTTTATAATCACAATGTCTGTATTATAATCTATAATGCAAAATTTTAATTCTTTTGAGAGTAATTTCAGGGGGGAATTTATAATTCTCCTCAGAAGGGAATGTATGTTTTATAATCTATAATGTAAAGTTTAAGTTCTTTGAGAGTAATTTTAGGATAAGAAATTTGCCATCTCCCAAGAATCCAGACAATGAACCTGTTTGGAGAAGGCACCATGAAGATGCCTGAAGAACCTTCACTGGATCATGAAGATCTAAATGAACTTTGGGGTGCAGCTGATTGAACTATGGGGAGTTGAATGCATTTGTTTTGAATGTACACCCTTACACCAAAGGGGACTGCCCCCTAATTGGCTTTTTGTCAATGAGGCTATCATTGGTTCATTGTTTTTGTCCTCTTTTCTTTTATCCCCAAATTTCTGTAATTTAAAAGTTATGTTTACAAGAGTGTTTGAGGAGACTAGTCTCTCTCCACTCTCAGGGGGGAATATGATATTGGAAATTTGGGGTCCTTGATCTCAATATTGAGGTCTCTGGTATAATTTCCTGTGGATGTTTAGGGGACTTGAAAACTATATTTCCCATGATTCCTCTTGTGTAATATACGTGGGCAGGAAGTGTGATTACGTAGAGAGAGGTATAAGACTTGGGACATGATTTGCGATGAACTCTCCTATGAAGCAGCCAAGAGGGAGAAGGTATGGTGAACATTTGAATTAGATCTTAGCAGGCACACGGTTCCTTTTAATTATCAATATGGCTGTTAATAAAACCCTAATATATTTAATGATATCCTTCTATATTAATTTTATTTGTAACAGTTGTCACTGGCAAGAACCCTGACCATTCCTACAACAGGTTCCACTTGCATATACTGTCCTTCCAGCTCCTTCCTCTCCCCTCACACCTCCCTCCTCCTCCTCTGACCCAGGGACACTGGCCTCCTAGCTGATCCTTGGCCAAGACCTTCCCTGGTCTGATTCTGGGCCTTTCCAGGCAATGTCTGTCTCCCTGCAGGGAATGTTCTCCCTCCTGCCTCTGGCCTCAGAGCTTCCTTCGAGTCCCAGCTGAATCTTCCCCTTAGGAACCAATGATCTCCCCAGAACCCATAGAGCCTTCCTTCCCACAATGCCTCCCTCCATTCTGCCCACACAGAGGTTGCTTGTATAAGGCTGCTGAGGGGTCTCCTTGGTCAGATTGGGAGAGGGGACAGGGTGGCAGGGCCTGGAAGTCGGCCATCGGCTTCTCCCTTCCTTTGTGCAGAGCAGTGCCGGGCACACACCGGGGTGTTCCTTCACTATGGCTAAGAATTAGGAAAGAGGAAGGAGCCAGAGAGACCTGGGAAGACTCAAGACTTGAGGCAGAAGCCAGTGAGCAGCACCAGGGGAGGATGTCTTCTCTAAGGATGACACAGAGAAGGGGACACCCTCCGGCTCTGCTCCAAACCAGGCTCAAGAGGGAACAGGTGAAAAGAAACAGAGGAAGAGGGTGTGAGTGTCGCCAGGCAAGCAGAGAGAGCAAAGACATGATCCCTAGGCAGGGAAGAAGTCAATGGGGTCTGAGCTCTTGGAGTTTGAGCTGCCAAGAGCCAAGGAATCACTCCCAAAGCTGAGAAGAGAGCCAGGAAGGGCTGTTCCTCCTGTCTGGGATGTGGGTACAGAAATGGCCCAGCAGGAAGGAGGGAATAGTTTTCCAGCCCATCTTGTGTCAGAGCCAAGGAAGGGCCTCCCTGGCTGATGGGGCTCAGAGGGCTGGAATGTACTTACCTGGGCTGGGAGTCTGTCCCTCTCAAAGGCCATCTCTGGGACTCCAGGCTCCCTATAGAGGCAGCAAAGTAGCCCCAGTGAGTCCATCTGGTGAAGTTCCTCCATCTTTTCCCTGGCCTTGTCTCTGCAAAGGTTATATTAGAAGTTTTGACAAAATAAGAGAGCAACTTTCAATCATTTAAGTTTTTTTTTTTCTTTTTTTAAACCCTTACCTTCCGTCTTAGAGTCAATACTGTGTATTGGCTCCAAGGCAGAAGAGTGGTAAGGGTAGGCAATGGGGGTCAAGTGACTTGGCCAGGGTCACACAGCTGGGAAGTGTCTGTGGCCAGATTTGAACCTAGGACCTCCTGTCTCTAGGCCTGGCTTTCAATCCACTGAGCTACCCAGCTGCCCCCCACAATCATTTAAGTTTTAATGAGAATATAGTAGAGTTGTAAATTAATATTATCCCTTTAAGCCAGAGGAAAGAAAACTTCTAGCAGCTTTTAACAATTAAAAATTTAATTTAATTAAAATAGAGATAGTAAAAATATATAGTAAAACGAATATAGTAAAGGAGAGAAATACAGGAAAAAGGTAGAGAAAGAAAATTTCCTAATGTTTATACTCGTTATCCTATAACTTACTATAACTAACTATATTTACTACCTAAAACTGTCTTTACCTACCTATAACTGCCTCTAACTAATGCTAACAACAACTACCCCACAAAATTCCACCCAACCCAATCAAAACCAAATCAATCAGTGTTTAATTCAACTCCAATTAGGTCCATCAATGAAGACCAGCCAAAAAGTTCAAGAAAGTTCCAAAAAGTTCAAGAAAGAAAAAAAAACCTAACAGTCCACCCAAACCCAAAAGCCTTCTATAGGCTAAAGCCAAAAAACTCTCCTCAGTAAGCTCAGGCCCACCTATATATACCAGCAACTAACTGCCAACCAACAACCCAACACACAGCAACAAACTTTCCCCCAACTGCCAGCCCTCACTATTAGCAACTGACAGACTGGCCAACAACTGCTGGTCCCCTTTCCTACCTCACCTCCTGTCTATGGTTCCTCCTTCCTGTCACTGTGAGCTGCCCCCCCTACATATCTCTATGGTATGAGGACATCAGGGTTCCCCGTTAAATTATAAAAGGAATAAAGAATTCCTTTTTACATCTCCTCAATCAGGGTCCTTCCACCCCATTCCCTCCACTTTATGTCCCCCAGAATGGAGCTCCAGCCAAAGCTCATCCCAACAGGCCTCTCTTGGTCTAGGGAATGTCTGACTTCTTTGCTCTTGTGAGCAGCAGGAGTTGGCCTGGAGCTCTACTCCTGGGGTACTCTCTCCCCTCTTTCCCCCAGTGTAGAAAAGCCCATCTACTAGACTGCCTTTGGGCTCACTCTCTGGGCTAATTGCTCTTTGTGGGACCTGAGAAGAAAGTTGCCCTGATCTCCCTCCTAGCTCCAGATCTGGCTCAGCCCCATCCCTCCTCAGGCAGGCCCTGGGCCTCTGCACCCTGAGCTGGGGAGGGAGAAGGGACACAAAGGGCACAGGTTTTCCCTTCTCTTCCCAGGCCTGAGGCTGACCCACAGGGATCTACAGGGCATGAGAAGTTATAGGAGTCACCAAGGGCAGGGCCTGCCCTCAGGGGAGAGCCTGCTACCTGCAGAGGGAGGGGGAAGCTTGGCAAGAGAAGAGGGTCTGAAGGGGCAGAGGAGGCTTCTCCCTTTTCCCATTCTCCCAGACGCCCAAGAGGCAGCAGGGCTTTGGGATGCCACATGGGATGGGCCCAGGCAGAGCCCAAACACCCCTAGCAGGGAAGGGGCCTGAGGGCTCTGCCAGAAGGGGGAGCAGGGAAGGGGAGCCCAGGGAGGGGCTGGGAAGGCACATGGTCCAACAGAGCTCTTAGCAAGGAGGGCAGGGACCTTGAGGAGCCTCAAGTTTTGCTGGGGACAGCTGAGCCTGGGCAAACAGCATGAAGGGTGCAGGGGTCTCCCTAGAAACTGGGGAGGGCACCTGGAATACTCTGGCACAGCTGAGGATGGGAATCCCTAAAGGGAACGGGAGCCATTCCTGGCCTGGGATGTGATGGGGACCTTCCTAACGGACAGAGGGCCAAACACAGGGGTCAGGAAAGGGCTTTGGCTCCTGCCCAGGCCTTGGGGCAGGAAGGCAGAGCTCAGGGATCTTCAGAGAGGGTCAGTTTTGAGGGCAGCGCAGAGGAACCTCTAAGCAGGAGCTGGGGGTCAGGACACCTGGGTCAGGAATCCCTTGACCCCTGGAATGGTCCCTCTCTCCCCCTAGACCCCTCTGCATCCTCTAGACTCCACCACAGGTTTGGGGCTTCCCCTGGGCCACAACCCACCAGGCTGGGCAGGAGAGGGGACCCCTCCCCCTGCATCCAGCCCCTCCTTTCTTCCCCCACCATCATAGGGACTCTCCCTGAGCCTTCATCCCAGACTGGCTAGATACAGCCTGAGGGAGGTGGGACAAGAGAGCCCTCCTGGGGCAAAGCAGTGCCCCATGGGAGGATGAGCAGGGGAGGGCTGAGGGAATGTGAGGCCCACAAAGAGGGGCCCTGTGGGGGTTCAGGTGGGGTTTGAACCATCTCAGGAGAATCAAGCAGGTGAAGGGGGTTCAGTGCAAATGGGGAGAAGAGAAGGAGAACCAGGAGGAAGGGGGAGAGGGAGGTGGGGAGAAAAAGAGAAGGAGAACCAGGAACAGGGCCTAGATGTGGCCAAGAGGCCAAGGTGGGTCAAATATGACAAGAAACTGGCCCAAAGCCAAAGCCCTGCTCTCAGAGGGATGGAGGGAAGGGCTGCAGGAGGCCCACCTGGGAGCTCTCCCATCCCAGAAGTCCTCAAGTGCCTGCTACAGGTCCCCTTGGGCTGGGGGAGGGTCATTGAGGTCCCTTTCAGTGGGGAGCCCAACCAGCCTCCAGGGGGAGATCCTCCAGCCAGGAAGCCCTTCCAGGGGGCCAGGCCAGGCTCAGGGTTCAAAGACAAAAGGGGGAGCCACCAAGAAAGGGTCTGAGGTCAGATTGGAACCCAGACCCTCCCTACTGCAGGCCTGGCTCTCTCTCTTGTACTCCCCAGAGGCCCACATAGGGCTCCCTTTGTCAGAGGGCGGTCCTCCCTGTGGGGAAGGCCCTCCTTCTCCTCCCCTCAGCCCCACATCCTAGACTGCAGGGCCTTCCTGGGGCTCTGCAGGCTTCCTGGGCTCTCTTGCCCCTTCCTGCCAGCCTCCATTCAGCCTCTGAGATGACTTTCCTAGGGCCCAGCCTTTCCCCCATCAAATTTCCCATGTCATTCTTCAGCACTCCCAGCCCTAAAGGCCCCATCCTCATCTCCTTCCTCCCTGCCACACCCCCTGCCCTGGGCCACACCAGCCTCCTGGGGGGCTCCATGAACACCACCTCCAGCTCCTGGCCAGGAGCACTTTCTCTGACTGTCCCCCATGGGTGGCTGACAGGCTCTCCCTCCCCAGCTCGGACCACTGTCCTCCCAGGCTTCCCTACAGTCCAAATGACAATGTCATCTCCTCCAGGAAGCCTTCCTGAATTCCTCTTCACTCTCTGCCCTCTCCCTGGTCATTATTGCCTGTTTAGCTTAAAAACAACGTGCCTGGAGGGACTGAAGCTGAGGCTGCCCGAGGGGCGGAGGAAGGGGCGGGGGAAGAGGGGCAGAGGAGCAGGAGCTTGGGGGTCTGAGACCCAGAGGCTGGGAGGCAGGACTCCTGGGTCCTTACAGGGCTCGGTAAAACTGCATCCCGTACTGCCCTCCCCTCCCCCGACACTCCCTCCAGGTTGGACGTTTTAGCAGGAAAGTGGATCCCGAAGAGGAAGCTGGAGGCCACAGCAGACCACGGTCAGACACGAGAGCAGCCCCGTGGACACGTGGTACCTTGTAGGAAATCCCCTCCAACCCCCACCCCCCGCCCGGCGCTGACTATCCCGCTCCACTTCAGGCTCCTCCTCCTTTCGGGACCCAGCCAGCCCCGCCCAGCTGCAGAGTCCCAGGACGTGGGGGGAGGGGAGAGGGGAGAATCCAGGAGGCCCAGGCGGGAGGTGCTCTGCCCCAAAGGGACCCCTAAAAGGGAGAATTCGAACTCAGTCAGGCTCTCTGCCTCCCGCCCTCCCCCAGGCTCCTCTACCTCAGGCCCCTCCCCAGGCAGGGCGCCCTCCCCCTTCCTCATTACCAAGGGTTGAGGCGCGGGTCGGGTCTGAGGAAGTTCCGCCGCTGGCTTAGGAGCCGAGGCGGGAAACCTTTGGATTTGGTGCCTGAGGAGGGACGAGGTTCCATCTTCACTTCTGGCTTCCCGGATTGCCCCGCCCTGCCCCGCCCCTTGGAGCTGGCCCACCCCTCCCCCTCCTCCAGAGCCTCCAGTCCCAGCCCTCAGTGTGAGCCCCGCCTCCCTCCCCGCCCTCGACCCTCCCCTTCATCCCTCCGCACCCACTTTCGGCCTGCCCCGCCCCTCCCCTGTGGGTCAGCCCAGCAGTGCCTGCGCTGCCTCTGCTCAGGTTAGGGCGTTCTGGCGTCCTGGCTTTGGGGAAGAAAGAAAAGCGTCCCAGGCCATCAGGCGTCCAGACTTCCGAGCCCTTTTTAGTCCTAAGACAGTGCGGGGTGCGGGGGGGCCCCGCGATATTCTCTTCTCTTCCCCTCCCCCCAGGCTTGTAGAAAAGAAATGTGGGCGTGGCCAGGCTCCGGACCCCCTGCAGGTCAGGGCTGAGACTGAGACCTCCTGGGGGGCTGCAGGAGGACCAGAGAATAGAGCCACCAGAAGAAGAAAGAAGGAGAAAGCCCCGCCCCCTCGATCTGCCCTCTCTAGCCCCGCCCCTGTGCTTGGTCCGCCCTCTCTAGCCACGCCCCTCTTGCTCTGACCATATTCTAGGACATAAAAACTTCACAACCAAATGCAAAAAAAAGCAGAAATAACAAGTGCAGCCTGTTCAGATCATAATGCAATAAAAATGATAATCAGTAAGAATTCGTGGAAAGACAACATTAATTGGAAATTGTAAGAAATAAAAAATTAGGCTTTATGCTGAATATGAGAGTTCTAAAGTAATATTGTGGTCTCCGACTTGAAAATATTGTAGCTTCAGTCAAAATGACTTTTAGTAGCTTTATTTACAAAGAAGTGGGCAGCTAGAAGGGTGGGGCCAAGAGTGGTTAGTAATTCCAGGCAGTTGGAAGGGGCTTTTGTCTCTGGGTCTCCTGGGAAGAGGAGTGTGTGGCTCTCTCTGGGGCTGAGAGTTTCTGACAGTTGGAGACAGAAACCAAAGTAAGCCATTAACGGCCTCGTTGATTATTAATTGACTTGGCTAGATAGGTAGATCTATAGTGGATATAGCATTAGATAGTCAGAGTAGGAGAGTAGGCCAGGCCTTGGCCTGGCAGAAGACACTGACCTTAAAGGTGCACAGATTGCGGGTTCTTTAGAAAATTTTAGTCAGGATTGGGATCTTAAGTGTAGTTATAAGCTATTATAAGATTGCTCTCACTTTCCTCCTTTCTATTTCCTATCCATACTTTCCTGATAATAAACTAAGTGTTTTTGTGTTTAAGAAGCTGCTCCCCTGATTTCTGTTCAAACTCCTACACCAAAAATTTAACCTTCCCATTTTCCCACAGCCTCTCCAGGATGTCCTATTTTCCTTTTTTAAAAGTTAACTCAGCCATTCTGATGGTTGTTTGATACAATCCTCAGAGTTGTTTTAATTTGTTTTTCCCCCTCATTATTTGTAAGACATATTTGTAATTATTAGTAGCTGGCATGGAGGACAGAGCACTGAGTTCACAGTCAGGAAGAACTTACTTAAAACCCAACTCAGAATGTTACAGCTCAGTCACCCTTGGCAAGTCTCTTAGCCCAGCTTGCCTCCATTTCCTCATGTATAAAATGAGCTGCAGAAGGAAATGGAAATCCACTCCAATAGCTCTGCCAAAAAACCCATAAATGGGATCACAAAGGGTCCGACATGCAGAAGTGACCAAACAACAATTATTAAGAATTTAGAATATTTTTTCATATGGCTGTTCCTAAACTAGAGCTATTGGATTTTTTAATGCTTATTTGTGTCCTTTAATTCATCCTTTGCAAATCAGTCCTTCTTACATATTTCAATCTGTTCTGTATACATTTCAGAAATAAAACTTCCCTCAGAGAAACTGGCCATGGATTCTTTCTTAGCATCTTTTCAAATTGTAACTGTATTGGTTTTGTTTGTGAAAAACCTTTTAAAAATTGGATACAATAAAAACTGTGATTTTCCCTTTGGTGACCTCCTCTAGCTCCTGTTTGTTCATGAAGTCTTCCTCTTGCTTTCTCCTCCAATTTCAGATGTCATCCTTTATGTCTTCCTCATGCCCCTTCTAGGAGCTTTTCTTCATAAACAACGTGAGATCATGGTCTCTTAGTGCTTTATGCCAGACTGTTTTACAGATTTCCCAACAGCAATAATGTCAAAGCATTGAGTTTGTTCCTCATTAGTTGGGATCTTTAGGCCCGTCAGACACTAGGCTGTTGTGCCCATTTCTCCTGTATAACATATTTCTTGTGTCTCCCACTGAGGGACCACTCTATTTCTAACCAACCTCAGTGTTATCCTGGTATCCTCATTAGCTCTACTCTAGCCCATATTCAGTTATTTACCAAAGGTCTGTCTAGTCAATCTCTGCAGTGCATCTCTGGAATACATTCCCTTCTCTTCCCTAACATTGCCTCCATGCTGGTGCAGACCCTCATCACCTCACACCTGAGCTGTTGTAACAGCCCCTGGTGGATCTGCCTACCTCCAGCTTCTCACCTCTCCAATCCATTCTCCATTCAACCAGTAAAGCAAATTTCCTAAAGTATAAGCCTAGCCGAGTTACCTGCCCCTTTCCATTCAATAGACTCTAATGCCTCCCTATTGCACCCAGCATTAAATTAAAAAATGCATTGTCTGTCATCCAAGTCCTTCATCATCTAGACTCCTCTTACATTCCAGTCCTCTTACACTTCCTCTCCAGCAAAGACTCTTCATTCCAGCTACATTGGCCACTAGCTGTTTTGTGAACAACCTTCTCCATCTCTCACATCTGCCCATTTTCTTTGATGGTCCTCCATACTTTACCTCTTAATCTCTGCCCTTTCAGTTTCCTGACTTCCTTTATGTCTCAACTAATATCTCATCTTCAGAAGTCTTTCCTCCCCCTCTTCATTCCAGTGCTTTCCCTATCTTATTTCATTTCTATTTATACTTCATGTAGGTAGTTTGTACTTACAGGCGAGTTTGCTGTCTCATCCATTTATGTTTTGCCACTTAAGAGGGAGGATTTTCATTTGTCCCTTTTTGTGAGCTTAATGTTTAGTTCACTGCTTGGCACATAGCAGGCATTTAAGAAATGTCAATTGACTGCTTGGTGCAGTAGGTGCTGTATAGATGCTTGCTATTATCCTGCACATCTGTCCTTTCAGTAAAGAGTTTTTGGTTGTTGTGTTTCTATTATTCCTTTGTCTATCTTGGTAGGTCTATCCTACCCTCTGGGCCACTAAAGAAGTTGGGCTGAGTTTGACTAAATCCCCAGACCCAGACAAAACCATTATTCAAGCCCATTTGTCTCCCCTGACTCTATCCCAATCTCCATAGTCCTTAGAGTCAGTGCAGGGTGGGCACCCCAACACCATCTATTTTGTGAAATCGGCAATATCAATAATCTGTCCATCTCCCTGTAATACTGAGGGTCTCTATCAAAGACTTCAACTCCAGCCTGGATCACAGAGCAATCTTTTGGTGAGTTCAGGATTGAAGGTCCTTTGGCTCCTGTTCTGTCTTCCATCCTTCTTTGGTCCCTAATCCACCCACAGGGGATTCCAAATGTTACATTGTCTTTGATGTTCTCAGTGAATTTTTCTCAGTCTCAGTACTTAGGTCTTTCCCTCCCTCCACTTGCCATTTGTACACCCCAAGCTTAACCTAATACTTTTCTTTATTAAACACAGGTAGATGTTTTATTCATCATTTGGGGGGTGGGGGATGTGATAATGAGATTAAATCCACCCTGCCCATCTTTAGATTTAATCACAAAAAGTGAAAACATCTCCACTTAACTCACAAGTTGGGTGGTCTGTGACCCACCTATGCTAGAGTGAGTGACAAATCAGAATTTACTGACTGCCTCCTGGGCAGTCCTAAGAAAAGTGTCTATTGTGATTGGACATATATGTAAACTAAGAGGAAGGCTCAGGAAGTGATGCAAAAGAGAGCACTTTAAAGAGAATTCAGTGAGCTCAGGTCTCTCTTTTTGTTCATTGCTGGACCTGGGAGCCTGAGACCTTGGTGAGACTGTTCTTAAATCTTTTCTTTGGAATTCCACCTGGTAAAGACTGAATCTTCTTGAACTTCTCTTAAGGAAATTCAATTTTAATAGAGACTCTGTGGCTGAAGCTTTTGCTTTCATTTGCCTCTGAGGCCCTCTGGGCCTCTGCCTCTCTGGCCTTGGGATCATGGCCAGATTTCCCAAGGCTGAAGGTTAATTAGATCTACCTGTATTGAACTAGGAGATCAGAGCAAATTACCTAGTGTGTTAGATTACTTATACTATCTTATCCTTTCTCTCATTTTCTTATTTCTTCTTCCTCTCCTCATTTGTAAATAAACTTCCATAAAATTCATTTTGACTTAAGAATATTCTTTAATTGGGTATTGATAATTATTCAATTCCCTGGTGACCAACCTTTTAATATTTACCCAATCAACCCCCCTTTTTATCCCTTACAGGGATGAGCCTGACTGGGGTCATTCCATAGTTCCTCATCCACCACTGTGGGGCTTGGAGCCACAAATATGGTTCAGAGTAACACAGAATGGGACTCCTAGCCCTCTGTTTAGAGTCCCAAGCTGTCACAATATCCAATCTCTCCATCCTCCCAGCTGGCTTCTGGTGTGTAATGCCTATTTGAAGTGTGGGACCTGTAATGAGCACAATACTCAGACACAGTCAGACATAGATGCTACCTCATCTTGAGATTACTTTAAATTAGAGGATCACCTTTTCACCTTTAACAAGTTAACTCCTTTCCCTAAAGTAACCCATTTTGACCTGATAATGATAGCACAGAAAGGTATTGCAAAGCCCTCTTTGGGGTCACTCCCCCAATTTTACCTATAGTTTGGGTCCCTAAAGGGTGAACACAATTTCTCTTTATGCATCTAGGACCAACCCTGCCCACCTGGGGGTTTCTAGTCCTTTTGTTTACAAAGCACCACTCATTGCTCACCATTATCAGCCAACCAGTTGGCTTCAATTTGCTTTTACAAAAGTGATTGGTTGAATGCATGGCAAACACAGTGGTACACAACATTCCCTTCAGACCAGTTGTTCAGTTTCCCTTGGCCCATGCAAACTCTTTTGGAAGAGTTGGCTCAAACATCAGGTAGAAGGTATCTGACTAGGGAAAACATGAGGCCAAAATTTTCCCTGAACCTCCTTGGACAGGGAATCATTTTCACTCTTCAAGGTATCTTCAGAAAGGCTTCCATGGGCCATGTTGTGGGCATAGAGGTGGCCCCCCAAATTGCTGAACTGAGCAGAATAAACTGCAATTCCTTCTTTCTTCTTTGAATGGTGATTGGCAGCTGTGTCTAGTCATCAGACTCCAGATTAATTTTGTCTTAATTCCTGCTAATATAATGTAACTAAGTCAGACTAAATTTGAGTTGTCTAGCCCAGAATTTTCCAGCAGGCATAATATAGAAACACACATAAGGTAGCATCTGCCTAGAGAGATTTCTGGGCAGAAGGTCAGCTGGCCTCTAAATTTGCAGTCCTATCCAGGAAAAATCAGAGAGACCTTAGTGCTTTGTGTATTTGGTTGTATTGTTTGTATGTCTGTCTCGTGCGGGAATACTCTTAGACACTAACCACCGGGCTCTGGAGTGACCAGTAAGGCAACTACACTTAAGCCTGGTGAGCATGGCACTCTTGATTTGGGTTTCACAATTAAGGAGTTAATGGGAGGGCTTCACACCTCCTTTCTTTGGGTGAATACCTAGATTAGGAAGAGGCTTGTCTGAACCCTTGGCCCTTTCACCTAATTTCCCCTAGTTGTATAAGTAAGAGGGCTATCTGATTGTCAATTGTAGCTCTATTATTTTGGCCAAAATTCCTGGTCTGATTTGATATTGATATAAATCTCTAGTGTCGGTAGAGTCCCAATCGGTAAGTATAAAAATCTGAGCTGAACCATGATTCCACTGTAAGAAATCAGAGAGTATTCTGGGGTCCCTCAGGATCTGGTAATGCTGGTCTGGTAATTCCTAGTTATTACTACTCCAGGCTTTGGACATGACTAATCTATGACCTCTTGTTATACCTCTTTGAGGTTGTCTCCACCCTAATTGCAAAAACATCCCTTTCAAAGAACCCATTCTGTCAAAAATCTAGTTTTAGCATCTTTGTTAAATGCCCTGACAGGATAACTCCTTAAACTGAGCATCCTTGGCCCCAGGAAGGCTGCGTTGACTTGGAAACCTTCTGTAAGATCAGATGGGCTCTTGGGCACCAGTACCCTGATGGAATTATCTATTAGTACCTTGGACAGATCCTGACAATAAAAATGATGCCCTAAAAGTACAGAAAATCTGTCCAACCATTGGCTTATGTACCAAATTACAAAGGACCTGTCCATGGGCTGCGAGGGCTAAAAGGAGGCATCTCTGTGAGGTCTCTCTCCCCTGAAAGGTGAGTAGTGGCTGCCACCTCCTATTGCCTTTCTTCTTTTCCTTCTTCCTGTGATCCCAGAAGATGCTGCTTCCTCTTGTGAAAGTCAAATTCTTGATTCTCTTTTGTCTATTCTAAGTTTACACTTGTGAAAAGGCATCCTTTGTTCTCTTTGCCTAGTTGGAGAAACAATAACTTAAGCACCTCTACTTAGTACTTCATTAGATTGTGAAGACAGGGTAAACTTGCCTTTGTCTGCCTTTTAAATCAGCAAAAGCTGGAACTAAGTGGAGGAGCTTGCCAACCACTTAGAGAATTCACAAGTCATTTAGAGAGCTCTACCCTTTTAACCCAATCAATCAGAAACTTGTGAATAGAAGAATTGATACCTTCAGAGGATGTGAAGTGTGAATCCCACAGACACTGTTCCCACAGGCAGTGCTAGACACTTTGGAAACTGTGATTGGCCCCTGTGAAGAGGGAAAGGGACAAGAAGCCACCATAAAAGCAAACCTCGAACTCCCTCAGGGGAGATTGTCTTGGAGAAGAGAGTCTGAAGAGATTGTCTTCTGGAGATAGTCTTCTGACTGGGGAGAGTCTTTGAGGGAGCTTCACTGGAGACTTCAACTTGTATTGTAGGCTTGGAGCTCAGCTTCAATTTAGACTCTGACTTCTGGACTACTTTGTTGGGTGAGTCAAAGGGTGACTCTTTTCTTAGTTTCCCAATAGACTAGCTTCCATCTTGGAGGAGGCCACGTGGTTACTCACCACCAGCCTTCCTGGATTAAGCAGACCTGAAGTAAACATTTAGGTTGATAGGATAGAAAACTTCTCTATCCCCTTCACAGTTCTTTTCTTTATTACTTCCTTTCTATTTTCTAAATATTTGTAAATAAACTTCTGACTTGAGATATAATTTTTAGTGATCATATAATTTTATAAATTTGTTGTCAAACCATTAATTTTGACCCTTGCACTCTCCTCTTAACACCTGTCCACTCTTACTGTCCTTGTCAGTCCTCCTGTAACAGACCCACCCTTTCCCCTCTGTCATCATCTCCAGAACTAAATTCTCAAGTGTCAGACTAATTCCTGACTTCTAATATCTTAATAATGTATGTAAACCTATTTGCATACATTATTAAGGGAGGAGATTTATATGTCATGAGTCAGGGACAGTTGGGATTCTTCCTCTGGCTACTTTATATAAGGAATGTTTACTGTCACGTAAAATTTGACATCCCATGGGACAGGTTTTGGTCAGGTGAGATTAATATCAACAGAAGAGAGGTTTGAAGTCAACCAAACATTTCAGAAGGAATGTCACTGAACTCCAAACAATTAAAAATAATTTTAAAAAAACCTCCATCAGAGGCACAATCTTTAGTCACCTCACCCCCTTTGTTTCTGTATCTAACTTGGAGAATGCTTTTTAGGAGCTCCTGAAACTGTAAAGGTTTATGATAATGCTGATAAATGGTCATGAGATAACCCTGAAAGGGTGGAGGTTGGACCTGGTCATTGGAATGTGCATTTGTCAGACTCAGTTCCTTAATGGGATTCTACATTTCTTGAATTCTAAGATGTTATCAGTGATGGTGGTATCCAGCAATTGCAAAGGTATTAAAAAGCAATGTTGGAATGATTTAAGATGCTTACAAGACGAAGAAAAAGTGAAATAAGGTTAAGAAACCTAGCCAATGGGTACATAAACACCCTGCCTCCTGAATGGGGATGGGGGGGGTGGGGGAAGAGAGAGCAAGAACATGAATCATGTAACTATGGAAAAAATTTTTCTAAAAAATAATAAATAAATAAAAATTAAAAAATAATAAGGACATTAATAAAAAAGTATTATTTTATTAGTTTAGAGATAAGTAGAGAAGCTGGCTTGAGAAAGAATTGGAGTTTCAAATAGAGCTGAGAGAGAGAATTAATTTCAACTGTTGGCAGTTAGACATTATTCTATAACAGTTTCATTGGCTGAGTGTGGCATTCCAGGATGGGCTTCTGGCACTTGACAGAGTGACATGAAGGGACTTTTCTCTCTCAGGGCTAGAGAAGGTAACATCTTTGCCTCTATCTCTGTCAGAGTGAAAGACTTGAAGGATTGGAGTATTTTCTTTTTTCAACTTGGGAAACATTATTCATTTATCTGTTACTGTGTATAGATTGCTCAAACTCTGAAAAGACCAAAGAAAACCTCGTCTTTTGTTTGAACTCTGAGTCCATTAAGGCTCAAAGTCCTAACCTGATTCTTGTTGAGATCCAACCAGCTCTGAAAGGGGAAACAAGGGTATGCCCGTCAACTGGGGAATCACTGAACAAATTGTGGTATATGCTGGTGATGGAATACTATTGTGCTCAAACGAATAATAAATTGGAGGAATTCCATGTGAACTGGAATGACCTCCAGGAACTGATGCAGAGTGAAAGGAACAGAACCAGGAGAACATTATACACAGAGACTGATATACTATAGTAAAATCAAATGCAATGGACTTCTCTACTAGCAGAAATCCAATGACCGGGGAAAATTCTGAGGGATTTATGGAAAAGAACACTACCCACATTCAGAGGAAGAACTATAGGAGTGGAAACACAGAAGAAAAACAACTGCTTGAACACATGGGTTGATGCAGACACGATTAGGATGTAGACTCTTAATGACCACCCTAGAACAATTATCAATAATATGGAAATAGGTCTTGATCAATGACTCAGGAAGAAACCAGTGGAAATGTGTGTCAGCTACTGGGGGATGGGGGGTTGGGGGGATAGAAAGCAAGAACATGAATCATGTAACTATGGAAAAAAATTTTCTAAAAAATAAAAAATAAATTTGAAAAGTAATAAATAAATAAAAAGTAAACAAAATAATTATAGTGGTAGTTTTAGTTAGACTAGTATAAAATTATGTTAGTTAGATCAGGGAGGATTAGAGTGGCTTGTAAATTACAGGAGAAGCAGTTCCTCGCGGAACCTGGGAGTTTATTTGGGTGGAGTTAGAATCCCTTAGAATTAGAAATCCTTTTACCCTTATATATATTTTAAATAAAAAGTTTGTTTTCTATAACAAAAGTCTCTTTAGCATTCCTTGCACCTGGCCCTGAAGGGAAGTTCATCTTTGAGCTTCACTTCACTTACCACTGAAGATATTTTGATAACATTTACCCAGAGTATCTGGAAATAATTTTGAACCTTTATTTTCTAGTTCTTTTTCCTTTATTTGTGTGTTCACCCAATTATTATTTTTACAATGGTGGGGAAAGTTGGGAAAGTCTTATTAAAGCAGCTGACATATCTTAATGATGGTTAAAAGAATGACAGTATTCCTAATGTGCCTGAAGAAAATGGGAAATATTTTTTTCTTTTTTTTTTAAACCCTTAACTTCTGTGTATTGACTTATAGGTGGAAGAATGGTAAGGGTAGGCAATGGGGTCAAGTGACTTGCCCAGGGTCACACAGCTGGGAAGTGTCTGAGGCCGGATTTGAACCTAGGACCACCCATCTCTAGGCCTGACTCTCAATCCACTGAGCTACCCAGCTGCCCCCGGAAATATTTTTTAAGGAAGTTCCTGGTGGGGTGGTAAAACCCTTTTCAAGATCTCATCCCTTGTGATTTTTATTTCCAATGGGCAAGATGAAAAGAAGGGGAAGGCTCAGTAAGTACAAGGAAGATGCTAAGCAGGAGTCTCAGCAAGCTTGGATGCTTGCAGCAGGTCCTACCCCAGTCTTAGCCAGACATGGGATGTTGTGGCTCTCACCAACATTCTTAGCCCAGGCTTTTAGAGGAGGGTGCAGGACACTTCCAGGTGCCCAGGATCAAAGGCACCTTCCTTCTCTGGTGATGGATGTGTCTATCATAAGCACCAGGGGCATTGGAAGAGAGAGAGCTGTCTGTCCTGTGGGAGGAAATCCAATCTGATCCAGGCAGGCTGCTCACCTACAGAGTTACTTGGCTTGAAAGAAAGCTTAGAAAATAGAGAAATGTGTTAGGAGAAAAGGTTCAATGGCCAGGAGGCAAGATGGAAGTTAGGGGAGAAGAGAGTTTATCTACTTTTCAGCTCAAGGAGAGTATGTGACAAGTGAGGGGAAGACAGAGAAGTGGGGAGGGGAAGTGGAGGTGTTTAGGGGGGCCTTGATGTCTGGGGTATAGACATGAAAAAGTACATATCTGAGAGGGAGAAAGTGATCACATATTTACATATGTCTGGGGGTTCATAGACTTGGGGATATGCAAGTCATCTTTAGTTCTTTTGTGGGTCTCAGTATTTGCATTGCACCAGGACTGGTTTTCTGGCCACAGGGCATTCCTGAGGTCAGGGCCTGGCAGTTTCTCACATGTCTAAGATTTTCCTGGTGTCTTAAGTCCCACCACACAATGAGACATTTGGGAAAGGGGTGGCAGCAGCCATATCTTGGGATGTCCTAATACACTGGCTTGTGCCTGAAGACCTCAGAAGGTGTTGGGAATGGAAGACTGCATAAAATCTTGGAAGGTTAGAGATTTGGTGCCTCCTGAGACCCCATCTGTGGGGACCGAATCTGATTCCTGACTTAAGAATACTTGAGATTGAGGAAGGAGGATCTCAGGGAGACTTTAGAGGCATCCTTTGTCATGTCAGAAGCTGTGCATCTCGGGGGTCTCCAGTAATCTCTGCAGCTGGGTACAGCCTGCTCTGAGGTTTTGGTCTCAGGTCCCCATCTGAGTTTCTCCCTGTGCCAAAGGACCACTGTAATACAAGACACAGTCATAGTCAGCCTCGTCCTCAGTCTGGGCCCCCTGAGATGGTGAGGCCAGCCTTGTCCCCAGGGAGGGACACAGAGAACTGGGCAGGGACTCCTGATGCCAGATTGTTGTTATCATAGATGAGCAGGCTGGGAGGATGACCAGGTTTCTGCTGCAACCAGACTGGATAGTGCCCAGGGGTTATGGCCCCTGTGCTGGAGCTGCAGGTGTGTTAGTTAAAATCACAGGTCAGGGTGACGGTTCCTCCTGGGATCGCAGTCAGAGAAGGCTCTTGGGTCACCCCAGCCTGAGAGCTCACCCTGAGAACAAGAAGAGTCACTCGAGTCAGAGGAATCCTGCTCATCTCTCCTCTCACAGTCCCCCCAGAAGTACTCCAATGTTTGCAGAGAGTGAGCAGCATCAGAAAGAGAGGATTCATGGCCCTGGTGTAGACATTCTGCTTCCTGAGGCCCCAGAGCTGGGCTGGGCTCCTACTAGGCTCTCTCATCTCTCCATCCTGCCCTGAGAGGAGGGAGCTTGGTTTCATGCAGACTGAATCAGCCACAGCTATCTGAGTCCAGGGAGGGGGGAACCTGTTTTAAATGCTCAGACAGGGACAGCCTGGTCTGTGGTGGCCCCATTTGGCTGGCTCAGGAAGCAGCCATCCATGCAGAGCCAGGGCCGCCTGCCTACCTTGGTGGTCCTGGGACTGCCCCACTGTGACCTCCCACCATGACAGACACAGGGGAGTCCCCCAGTGCCCCCTGCTGGAGCCGCACCCTAAGGTCCCCAACATCCTGGCACTCTCAGCTCTCTGGTTAAGGCCCCAACCTCCACTGTTCAGGATCAGCTACAGACTGTACAGAAACATGGCCTCTAAGAGTCAGAGGAAGTCTGGATGCTGCCCCCACTGAGAAGGGGGAGAGCTGCTGTGCAGAGGCTGCTTCCAGGTACTCTAAGGAGAGCATCCACTCGTCTCCCAAAGTGACCCTTGGGCCCCAACTGAACTCAAGCCCCCACACAACTAGGAGTCCTGGAAGAGATGGAGGAAATTGTTTTGAAAGGGTGAAAAATGTTTCTGTAAATGAAATGATAGTGCTTGAGGAATAATTGGAAAGTAAATTAGGTCCATGGAAGAAACTTTGTTACAGGCATCACCCACATATAACACAATTTATTCAGCCATTCCCCAATTGATGGATACCCTTTCATTTTCCAAATTTTTTTGCCACCACAAAATGTGGCTATAAATATTTTTGTACAAGTCTTTTTCCTTATTATCTCTTTGGGGTACACATCCAGCAGTGCTGTGGATGGATCAAAGGGCTAACCAGTCATTTAAAGCCCTTTGCCCAGAGTTCCAAATTGCCCTCAAGAAAGGTTGGACCAATTCACAACAATACCAGCAATGCATCAATGTCCCAATTTCATCACATCCCTTTCAATACTTATCACTTTCCCTTGGTGTCCTATTGGCCAGTCTGCTAGATGTGAGGTGGTACCTCAGAGTTGTTTTAATTTGCAATTCTCTAATCAGGAGGGATTTAGAACACTTTTTCATGTGTTTATTGATAGTTTTGATTTCATCCTGTGAAAACTGCCTATTCATGTCCCTTGTCCATTCCTAAATATTTTATATTGTCCAGAATGATTTTAAATGAAGTTTCTTTCTATCTCCTGCTGCTGAGTTTTGTTGGAAATATACAGAAATGCTGGTGATTTATGTGGGTTTATCTTATACCTTGCAACTTTACTGAAGTTGTTAATTATTTCCATTAGTCTTATAATTGATTTTTCTAGTGTTCTTTAAATATACCATCATCTCATATACAAAGAGTGATAGTTTAGTCTCCTCATTGCCTACTTGAATCTCTTCAATTTCTTTTTCTTCTCTAATTGCTACTGCTAGTTTGTAATACAATATTGAATAAAAGAAGTGAAGATGGGCATCCTTCTGGAGATCTATCTATCATCTCCAGATAATCTGATAAAGACAATTTAGTTGATAAGGAAGTAAAGGACACGGAAGATCTTTTCATCAGCTCATGTTGCTGCTCTGTCTCTAGGAGCATGGATTTTATTATATATATTTCAAAACTCATTTCACACAAAAGAACCCCCTGAAATTTTGCGTTTGTGCAGAAACACAAATTATGTCATATCAAAGCACAATAAAGTTTTAGTTTTACAAAGAATTTTTTTATAAAGATAATGCTGGACGAGAAAAAGTCTCAAGGTTAAAAATGAGCCTCACTTTATCTAAAAGTTATTTTGCCTGAGCTCGTCACTCCATGACCTTGGGATGCCTGGAGCAGTTAGAGAGATATACCCACAGCTGCAGCTTTGCTCTGCTGAGTGAAAAAAGGCTGTTAACTCATTAAGTGCTGGTTTACTAAGAACTTAAGTTTTCCTAGAGGCTATAATGTTTTTCAATAAGACAGTGTGGATCATAAAAGGGGTCAAAAAAGGAGTCTCAGATTTTCATCTATTTAAGACTCTGCTTCTCTTATTAGCCTTCCACACATCCTGATCTTAATGGGAAGGCTTCTAACTTTCCCCCATTGCAGATGATACTTGCTTTTGGCTTTAATATAGACTATTTATTATTTTGAGGAAGGACCCTTCAATTGCCATACTTTCTAGTGTTTTTAATAGTAATGAGTGTTGTATTTTGTCAAAGGCTTTTTCTGCCTTCATGGAGATAATCATTGATTTCTGTTGGTTTGATTATTGATATGGTCAATTATATGGATGATTTTCCTAATATTAAAATATCCTTACATTCCTGGTCATAGTGAATAATCCTCATGATCACTTGCTGGAGTCTTTTTGCTAGTATTCTATTTAAGGTTTTTGCAGTTTTCTTTCTTGGTTTTTGGTTTGCCTGGCTTTGGAATCAGTACCATATTTGTGTCATAAAAGGATTTGGTAAAACTCCTTTCTATGAAAAATATCTCCTGGACCTAATGGATTCACAAGTGAATTCTATCAAACAATGAAAGAACACTAATCCCAATACTATACAAATTATTTGACAAAAATAAGGAAAGAAGGAGTTTTACCCTTTCCACTTTTCACTACTTGTCTCTGGGTCTTATTTAAATGGTTGCTGCCACCTTCTGAATACCAATCCTGATCTTTCCTACTGAGTACCCAAACAATGAGACAGGCTCTTCCCCATTTCAGAAATAATAAATTCCCAGTGGCCTGTGATAGAGGCAGTATAACCAAACCTCTAACCAAGAGCTGGGGGTAGGGATATAGGACACTTGAGCTGGTATAGGCAATGTGTAAAAGGAAAGTGTGACTCAATGGTAAAATTGGGGATGTTGCCCTGTGGCTTTTGGGATGTAAATGTGAGTGTGGATAGCCAGTAGCTAGTTCTAGGAGAGAGCCATGTTTCAGATTGCCTCAAAAGATACTCACCATGAGGTAAGAAGTCGAGAATGAGACTCAAAGGAAAGGGGAGCCAGCAGGAGTCTGGTGCCTTCTGGGTTCCTGGCCCAGACTTACCTGGGACCTGCACCTGAAGAGATGATTTCAAAAAGGCAGAGTCACCTCAGCTTCTCAGGGTCTCACTTACATTCAGCCCACTCTGAGTGGGTCTTCCCAGACCTCAGAGCCACACTCTGAAGCCTCAGGATGGGCCCTTTCCTTCGATGGTACCCTGGGTCAGTATCTCAAGATTCTGCCTGCCTCTACTTGCCAAGCCCTGCCCTTCATTCTAGGGAATTCCCCAATCCCCTTTCCAGACTTTTTATCCTTCACCCTGATGTGGGCTTAAAGCAGGCACTGAGGGGTAGTGAGGAAAGGGACCCTCAGACTCTGAAATCTGGCATTTTTCAAGAGTTAAAACTGGTTAAACATCGACTGCAAAACCTGTAGTTTTGACATCAGTCACACATGAATTGCAGATAGTTGTTGCCAACTCTGTGTACGAGATCTGTAATATTCTGTGCTGGGCATCAGTTCTGTGTCTAATTGGTTTTATTAAGTACTCATATTGTCCTTAGAACAGTAACAGCATTAACTACTGTGAAGATAGGATTAACACTCCCCTGCCCATTTTTAGATTTAATCACCAGAAGCATATACACCCCACTTATCCTAAATGAGAGAGGTCTGTGACACATGTGTGTGATAGTGGGTGACAAATCAGAAATGACCGAGCGTACCCTGGGCACTCCTTAACAAAGCTTTATCTGTAATTGGTCCCTGTAAAATGGAAGGAAGTCACAGAAAGTGACAAAAAGAAATGATCTTTAAAAGTGGCAAGAACTTCCTCTGAAGACGTCTTGACCCTGGAGGATCTCTGGCTGAGGACTGCTTCTAGTAGGACTACCATGTGGGACTACCACATGGGTGAGTGAGAAAGGCTGACTCTTTTCTCTGGTTTGTTCTGAGAGGTTCTAGCCTCCAATAAAACCACTCTGGCTGAGGACCTTGGACTGCTTCTATTTTCCCTTAGAACTACCATGTGGGTGAGTGAGAAAGGCTGACTCCCTTCCTTGGCTTTCCTGGAGGTACTAGCCTCTGGAGGGGCCCCTTGTCTGGGAAGAGGTCTCTAGACTAAAACCTTCATTAACTGGCCTTTAGGCTCTCTGGCTGGGGCTTCTGGAGCCCTGCTGGAGTAAAGCCAGGGCTAGAGCAATAGTCTAGCTCCTTAAGCTAGATTTCTTACTCTGCCTTCTTTCTCTTTTCTCTACTTTCACTTTCCCTGTATTTTATAAATAAATTGCTAATGATCATTTGGAATTGATTCATTCCTGGTGACCACACTCTTAAATAATCTAGCCCAATCCCTTACATTCTGCCCCTTACACTACCTATAGTGGTCCTCCAGTGTGTTACATCTCCCACCCCACATTCTCATTCCAGAAGGGCAGGGAAATGTCTCCCACATTGACCAATGATGACAAGGTGGGCAATGCGGAACAATGGGGCTGCGCACTGGGTCTCTGACATTCCAGAGGAATCCCCCAAATTTGCACATGCTCCTTATTCTCTATGATATCACACCCTAAAACACACCTGCACCTGAATTTGGCCCTGCCCCCCTTCCAGGGTTTTTAGGAAAGGTGAAGATTTCTCTGGAATGGGAGATGATAAGTTCTCTGGCCCTAATAAATATGCCAACCCTAATCCAGAGCTGGGAAGCTGCTCTTCTACACTTGTGGCTGCTACGCCATACATGAAGTTGCTACTCTATACAATCAGCTGCAAAGAGGCTACTCTACTGGCCCCTGGACTTGTCCATCAGCCCTGAGGCTACCTGATTAGCCTCCAGACTATTCCACTAGTTATTATACAACCCTAAAGTACTTGTTCTTTTTTTTTTCCTTTTTTTTTTCTTTTCCCTTTCAAGCCTTGTACTTCGGTGCATTGTCTCACAGGTGGAAGATTGGTAAGGGAGGGCAATGGGGGTCAAGTGACTTGCCCAGGGTCACACAGCTGGGAAGTGGCTGAGGCCAGGTTTGAACCTAGGACCTCCTGTCTCTAGGCCTGACTCTCACTCCACTGAGCTACCCAGCTGCCCCCTACTTCTTCTTCAAATAAAATTCTTTTCTTACAAATTGAATGGAATTTTTGTCTCCCATTTTTGGCCCCAGATTCTTCTAAGAACTTGGGTGTGTTTCTGCCATAAGAACTCCTCTCTGCTCTGTCTCTGACCCATTGATACTGGCCTCCTGGATGTTCTTGGTCAAGATGCTCCATCTTGTAACTCTGCCTCCCTTAGTTGTCTCCACTGCTTGGAATATGTCCTCCAAGCTCCCCTCGACCTCTTGGCTTCAGTCTTCTCAGGTAGCATCTCACTTTCTGAGAAGTTTCTCCTGGTCCCTAAAACTCTTAGAGCTTTCCTTCTGGGGGTTCTAGATCGAGTTCTTCCTCAGGCCTTCAATTCTGCCGCAGGGCTTGAATTCTACCTGGGCCACTAGCCATGCTCTTCTCTGGGGCTCCTCTTTCCCCATCTCTTCCACACCTGCCTCTTTCCCTCCTAGATTCCACAAATCCTACCACAGCCCTCTGGTGTGTATAACGAGCTGGTCAGACCAAGAGAGGAAGGACAGTCTTGTGTGCAGGACAAGTCACACAGCAGGCGGAGGGCTGCTCTTGTTCCCACATATCAGGTAATCCAAACTGCCGACTCCTGTGATTCCACCACAATCCTCAGTGCAAACACCAAGACCCTGACTGAGTGCTGCCAAGTGACCCCCATAGCGATCTTTTGCACTAACCAGACTAATCAGCTCTCACGTCATTCATTAAGAAGATGCTTGTGTGGACGGTTTTGCATCCAGGATATTTTCGTTGTGGCTGTATTTTCAGTCACTGCATCATCAGATTTCTGGGCACAAAAAGGCCATCTCCTATGGCTCGGGGTCTCTGCTCTGGATCTGACCAGGGTCTGTCTCTACTGGGGGTCTAGCCCTGTAAGGACCCAGGAGTCCTGCCTCCCAGCCTCTGGGTCTCAGACCCCCAAGCTCCTGCTCCTCTGCCCCTCTTCCCCCGCCCCTTCCTCCGCCCCTTGGGCAGCCTCAGCTTCAGTCCCTCCAGGCACGTTGTTTTTAAGCTAAACAGGCAATAATGACCAGGGAGAGGGCAGAGAGTGAAGAGGAATTCAGGAAGGCTTCCTGGAGGAGATGACATTGTTATTTGGACTGTAGGGAAGCCTGGGAGGACAGTGGTCCGAGCTGGGGAGGCAGAGCCTGTCAGCCACCCATGGGGGACAGTCAGAGAAAGTGCTCCCGGCCAGGAGCTGGAGGTGGTGTTCATGGAGCCCCCCAGGAGGCTGGTGTGGTCCAGGGCAGGGGGTGGCAGGGAGGAGGGGGATGAGGCCATTAGGGCTGGGAGTACTGAAGAAGGACATGGGAGATTTGATGGGGAGGGGGGGGAAGCTGGGCCTGAGGAAAGTCACCTCAGAGGCTGAATGGTGGCTGGCAGGAAGGAGGAAGAGAGCCCAGGAGGCCAGCAGAGGCCCAGGAGAGCCCTGCAGTCAGGGATGTGGGTTGGATGGGAGGAGGAGGGCCTTCCCCACAGGGAAGACCATCTGGGCCACTGAGGAGCCCAGGGGAGAGTGCCAGGCCTGCAGTAGGGAGGGCCTGGGTTCCAGCGTGGCCTCAGACCCTTTCTTGGTGGCTCCTCTTTTGTCTTTGAACCCTGAGCCTGGCCTGGCTCCCTGGAAGAGCTTCCTGGCTGGAGGATCTTTCCCTGGAGGCTGGCTAAGCCCCCCTGGAGCACTGGGAGGGACCCCCATGACCCTCCCCAGCCCAAGGGGACCTGTAGCAGGCACTTGAGGACTTCTGGGATGGGAGAGCTCCCAGGTGGGCCTCCTGCAGCCCTCCACCCAGAGCAGCTTTGGCTTTGGACCAGTTCCTTCTCAGATTCTGCGCACTTTGGCCTCTGGGCCACATCCAGGTCCTGTTCCTGGTTCTCCTCATCCTCCCTTTCTTCCTCCTCCCTCTACCCGCATTGACCCCCCCCCACCCCCACCCCCTTCAACTGCCTGATTCTTCCTGAAAGCCAGGAGACCAGAGTGCCCTAACTGAGCGGGTGAGCAGAGGTGCTGCCAGCCCTCTGAACCTCAGGTGTGAGATGGGGGAGGGACCCGGCAGGCCCACAGGGGGTGCAGAGGAATAAAGGGGAGGGGCGGGGGCGGGGGCGGGGAAGGAGGCGGGGCTCACACTGGAGACTCTGAAGGGTGGCTCTGGAGGAGGGGAGGGGAGGGAGAAGAGGAGGAGGGCCAACCCCAAGGACCAGGGCGGGGCAATCTAGCCTCTGAACTGGCAGAGCAGAGACTTTCCTGAAAGCTTTAGTTAAGGTCCTACGCAGTCCCTCCCCCTCCCCCTCCTCCTCCACTTCCAAAGCTTCTCCCACCTGCCTCCTTAGCCACCCCTTGAACTTCCTCAGCCCCGCGCCTCCAGCCCTGGTGATTATGAGGTGGGGGCGGGGGACAGCGGGAAAGAGGGACCCGCCTGGGGAGGGGCCTGAAGTAGAGGAACCCGGGGGAGGGGAGGTCGGGAGGCAGAGAGCGGGACTGAGTTCGGATTCTCCCTCTTAGGGGTCTCTTTGGGGCAGACCATCTCCAGCGCATCTACGGGGCTGCTCTGAGGTCCGACAGGGGTCCGCTGTGGCCTCGGACTTCCTCTTTGGGATCTTCTTTCCTGCTAAAACAGCCTGCCTGAAGGGGGCGTGGAAGGAGAGTGGCAGTACAGATTGTAGTTTTACTGCTCCCTGTAAGGACCCAGGAGTCCTGCCTCCCAGCCTCTGGGCTCCAGACCGCCCCCCTCCCCCAACTCCTGCTCCTCCGCCCCTTGGGCAGCCTCAGCTTTAGTCACCCCCAGCAGGCTCTATTCTGGCTAAACAGGCAATAATGAGCAGAGAGGTAGTGAAGAGGCGTTCAGGAGGGCTTCCTGGAGGAAGTGAGATTGTCATTTAGACTGTAGGGAAGCCTGGGAGGGCGGTGGACTGAGCTGGGGAGGGAGAGCCTGTCAGCCACCCATGGGGGACAGCCAGAGAAGGTGCTCCCGGCCAGGAGCTGCAGGTGCTGTTCATGGAGCCCCCCAGGAGGCTGGTGTGGCCCAGGGCAGGGGGTGTGGCAGGGAGGAAGGGGATGAGGATGGGGCCATTAGGGCTGGGAGTGCAGAAGAGCATCATGGGGGATTTTTTTGGGGGGAGGCTGGGCCTGAGGAAAGTCACCTCAGAGGCTGAACGGAGGCTGTCAGGAAGGGGGAAGAGAGCCCAGGAGGCCAGCAGAGGCCCAGGAAGGCCCTGCATGCAGGGATGAGGGGCAGAGGGGAGGAGGAGGACCTTCCCCACAGGGAGGACTCCCCTCTAGCAAAGGGAGGCCCATCTGGGCCTCTGGGGAGCCCAGGGGAGAGTGCCAGGCCTGCAGTCGGGACGCCTGGGTTCTAGTCTGGCCTCAGACCCTTCCTGTGCTATTGGCAGCTCCCCCTTTTGTCTTTGAACCCTGAGCCTGACCTGGCTCCCTGGCTGGAGAATCTCCGCTTAGAGGCTAACTGGGCCCCCCTGGAGCACTGAGAGGGACCCCCATGATCCTCGCCCAGCCCAAGGGGGTCTCCAGGAGGCACTTGAGTACTTCTGGGATGGGAGAGCTCCCAGGGGATCCTCCTCAGCCCCTCCCCCTCCCCCTGAGAGCAGAGTTTTGGCTTTGGGCCAGTTTCTTGGCAGATTCTGCCCACCTTGGCCTCTTGGCCATACAGGTCCTGTTCATGGTCCTCCTTCTCCTCCTCACCTCCCTCTCTTCCTTCCTCCCGGTTCTCCCCACCACTCTGAAACCCCTTCACCTGCCTGATTCTCCTGAGATGGTTCAAACCCCACCTGAACCAACAGATGGCCCCTCTGTGGGCCTCACATTCCCTCAGCTCCCCCCCCATCCTCCCATGGGGCCCTGGTTTATTTTCTTCTGTGTCACATCAATTAAACCACCAAAAAATTATTTTATAGAACTAAAAATAGTGATAACAAAATTCATCTCGAAAAAACAAGAGAGCAAGAACATCCAGGGAATTAGTGAAAAAAATGTGAAGGATGGCGTCCTAGCTGGACTGGATCTTATACTGTACTATGTAGCAGTCATCATCAAAAGATCTGGTCCTGGCTAAGAAATAGAAGGGGGGGGGTCAGTGAAACAGACTAGGGGTAAAAGACCTCAGTAATCTCATGTTTGATAAACTCAAAGATCCCAGCTTGTGGGATTAGAACTCACTATTTGACAAAATCTGCTGGCGAAACTGGAAAACAGTATGGCAGAAACTAGCAAAATTGTGGGACGTCACTGCTCTCAGCAATGCAACGATCTGGGACAATTCTGAGGAACTCGTGACAAAGAATGCTACCCACCTCCAGAGAAAGAACTGTTGGAGTCAGAATTCAGATCAAAGCACACATTTTTCACTTAACTTTATTTAGATTTATGTTTGGGGGTTTTGGTTTTATATGATTATTCTCACAAAATAAACAATATGAAAATGGATTTTGCATCATAACGCATGGATACCCCAGGTCAAGTTGCTTGCCAGTTTTGCGAGGGAGGAGGAAAAGGAGGGATGGAGATGATTTGGAACACATAACTTTGGAAAACTTATGTGGAAACTTGTTAGTACATGGAATTGGTAAAAATAAAACATCTTTATTAAAACAACATTAAAACAGGAATCCTGACCAATTGCCTGGAAGAATCTGGGAGAAAAGATCAGTGAGAGCAGTGAAAGGGACTGGTGAAACGTCCTTGATGTCTGTGATGATGGTATCGATAGTCTTTAGTTGGTCTCTCACACAGTCCATAAGGAGGGTTATTTCTCCCAGTGGGACTCCCCATGTTATAGGAAAAGTCATTTAAACTTTGAGCAATAATACTTTAAAATGGTGACCACAATTATTACTTATAATTTCCATATATTTCACTCAACCATTAAAATTTAACCCTTACATATTCAGTACTGCAGTTCCTGACAAGATGTTTCCACTGGTTGTCCCCATACCTGGAATTTCTCCCTTTCATCTTTATCTCTTGACATCTCCAGCTTCCTTCATGCCTCAGCTAACATCCCACTATATCTATAAAAAATATTTCCTTAGCCTATAACCATTAAACCTACTCTAGTACTTCTTGATTAGCTCTAATTCATCAGGTTTATCCTGCTCATACCAAGCAAGCATATATTTGTTTGCATGTTATCTCTGCCATTAGACTGTGAATTTTCTTAGAGCAATGCCTAGTTTTAATCTTTGTATACCTTTTTCTTGTTAACACAGTGGTTCTTGTACCTATTTGGTTCTTAATAAACAGCCTAATTTATTTCCTTAGTTAGTTGGTGGATGGGGAGGGTTAATGGGAAAGATGCTGGTTCTGGAATCAAAGAGATAAAACTGTAGCATGCTGATGATGACCAAGCCACTTATCTGCTCTGATCCTCATAGTAGTAACTTCCTCAAGGGCTGGTTGGGGCTCACATGCAGTTTTATAAAGAGTTTTGCTGCCACAATATACAAATCAGATAGAAGCTGAATCCAGATGAATCTCCAGTGGCCTTCCTAGTGTAGTGCCATTCTTTAAGGAAGGATTGGAAGGGTATAGTCTTGGAGGAAGACCAACATGTTGAGGGGTTGTAAATTATACATACATCGATTGAAGGAAATAGAAATGGTAATCCTAGAAAAGAAAATATTTCCATAGAAATTAAAACTATCTCCAAGTGTTTGAAGTTTGGAAATGGAAAGGTTGAAGAAGAAAAATGGACTAAAGTGGCAGAGACGTAGATTCCAGTATGAAATGAAAACTTCCTATGAGAGCTGATTCAGAATTCAATGAATTATCCCAGGAGGTGGTGACATGTCTACCCATGAGTTTTTAATTGGAGACAGTGATTATATAGGGGGTTGGGATACTCAAATTCTCTTTGAAATATCCATTTGGCTAAATGCTTTCTGAATTCCTTATATCTTTATAATTCTTGTGGATTTCTCACTTCTCTAGGACAGTCACTTGTGTCATGGTGGGGTGTCGGGGTGAGTAAAATTTCAGGTTTTTGGAGGAACCATTGTGAAGGGAGATTTCTGCTCCTCAATATTGACCAGATCTGATGATCTTAGAGAGACTTTTCACCTCTGATATTTTATTCTGTTATAAGTCTCTTCCACTCAATTACTGTGATGAGGCAGTTGGGATGGAAAGGGAAGAAGACTTGTACGCAATTCATGGCCAGAGACAGTACCTAGAAGAGATTATTCAGAACCTTAACTTGTGCCAGGGTTGGACTGCATTGCCAAAGGTTATTACAGTGAGTGTCATGGTTAATAGCATTAGACTTTGAATCAGGAAAACCTCGGTTCAAATATTCCTCAGACACTTATTACCTACGTGATTACTTCCTCATCCATGAAATGGGAACAATAATATTCTGACCTTTAAAGGTTTTTTTTGAGGATCAAATGAGATAATTTATACAGTGTTTTGCAAGCATCAATGTTTTTCTTATCATTGTTATTACACGTGTGTGTAAATTAAGTCTACGGGTCTTGCAGCCTCTTGTTATATTATGTCTGAGGGTTTCTGTCGGGAGCTATTAAGAGAAATTAGAATCTCAAGTAGATATTTTTATCTGAACCCCCTCAAAAGATCAATACAGACCGGCAGAGCTGGGTATTGGTTTTTCTCCCTTTCGGGTTGAGATGGAGTGGGATATCTAAGATAGAAATCTGAGATTCCTCTTTTGATTCCTTTCATAATTCTCACCTTCCTTCAAAATGCATTCTAGTCTTATTGAAAAAGCTTTGGGCTCTCAGCACTCCAGCAGGAGGGGGGCTAACTCTGTTCTCCTTTGACCGAGAACACAGATGGCTGGTACGGCCAAGGTCGAACCCTTGGCAGGGCATTTTGCCCAGAATTAAAGTAAAATAATGAGGCTCAAAAAATTATTTAATACCATCAAGGCTGAGAATTGCAGAGGATTTCTCCCCTCAATTCCCTTAGAATTTTGGCAGAAAGTTGGCAATGATTTGAAAAATTATTATACTGAGCACAGACTAGAACAAGTGCCAGAAAAAATTTCATCAGCTGCTAAAAATCAGCTTTGTTATCTGGTCAAAATGCAGAGAATGAAATCTTTAAGGTTTCAGTGTTTGAATCAGAGGAGGAGGAAAAGGCTCATCGTAAATCAAAACGGAGCTCTAAAAGTCGAAGGAAAAAGCCACAAGCAGCAGACCCTCCTCCACCTAAAAACCTCTCTCCCAAAGAGGAAAGAGAGATAAAAGCAGAGGAGCCTCTGCCACTTGAAGCTCCAATTCTGCAGCCACAGCCCCAGATTATTGGGTTTAAAGGGGCAATTCAAAATGCTCAAAGGGATGGGGACATGCCATCATGCTTCCCTGTCATTTTTAAAAGAAATGGCTCTGATAATAGTGATGGAGAGAAGGAACCTTCATTAGGAACCTCTCCCCTATAAAGTTTTAAAAGAAATTAAGATGGTCCGTAACTCTTATGGCCCCACCAATGAGTAAATTTAATCCAAGAATTCATCCTAGCTTAGCCAGTTCCTTGCTAGAGTTACTCAATTTTCTGAATAATAAACTTTCTTTATTTCTCTCCAGATTTCTTTAGCAATATTAGATGTGATTTGTTGATCTTTTGATAGGATGTCTTATATTTGTTAGAGTATGTGTGAAATGCCCGGGAAATGGGTCCTTGATCAGTCTGTGTGTCTATATGTTGTGTCTATGTGTCTCTGGTCAATTTGAATCTTAAGTTTTATTGTTGTGTTTGTCTGTGATCACAATGGAATTTTGAAGAAAATAAATCTCTCTCTTTCTCATTCATTTTGGAGGAATGGGAAAGACAGACAGAGGAGTTTGAGAAATTCAGAAAAATATTTCTGAGTGTTTTAAACTCTAAGAGAATTTAATTGATTGAAAGAAATCATATTCTCTTATTAAGGCGAGAATCAACAAGATAATTTGTCTACATTTCTTCTTCCATTTCTTACTGGCCATAAGAAAGGGAACAAAGAAATCATAAGACAATAACAAGGGACAGATTTGATCCCACCACCAAATTATATCAACAGGTTAAATACTGAGATATATATTTAATGAAATTTACCAAGGATTCTAAATGCAATCTAATAAAAAAAAACTTACTCAGGCAGAAAAAGCAATGATTCTGAACTGTGTACTGAGGTACAGAAGTGCAATTTAAATCTTTTTTAGCTAATCAGAATCACCAATTTTCCTAAATGCTTAACAGAGAGTGGTAAAAAACAAACAAAAACAAACAAACAAACAAAAACCTTTTGGACTGCCACAAGTTTAATCTACCACTAATCACACAGATGTTAGTAAAAATCTTAATATAAATTACTAGAACAATAACATTGGCTTATAGTTCATAATTAGACCCCTTTAAACAGACAATGGTTCATGAGAAAAATTTATGCCAAAATTGAATCATCCATGCTGCCTCAGTTCAACAAGAAATAATTTTGGAAAGTCAAAAAACACAGCTCCTTTTTCTCAAAACTCTCAGCCCTTTCTCTAATTCATTAGGATACATGTGTGCTAAGAATTTGAATAGATACTGATGGTATAGTATAAATCTATTGACTATCAGTTAGAAAATGGAATTTCAGTTAATTTTAAATATGCACAAACTTTATATTGAAGAAGTTATCTATTAAGACTTGCAGTGTGTAAAATATGGATTAAAACAATCAGATTTACCAAAAATGCTTATCAAACTAAATATGAGGATTACAAAATAGAAGGGTAAAAGTATATAAGGATGCTAGTTCATGATTTAAAAGGAATAATTAATCAGAGACAATTTGGATGTAGTGAAGTTTAAATGAATATTCATTTGGAAGTGATACATCATCAAGGTTTTAAAATAATTGTGCAAATTTTATACGTGCAGTAACTAAAGAGTTAAAGAGCACAGCTGCTTGAAAAGCTGCTGCAGCCTTGGACATGATTCAAAAATAATTTAACCCCTTCTACACATAGGAGGGACAGTCTCTGACTATAAATATTTTCAGCAACAGTTTTTACTAACTCAAACTCAGTAAACTGAAACAATTAATAAAAAGCTAATGATGGGGGCAGCTGGGTAGCTCAGTGGATTGAGAGTCAGGCCTAGAGACGGGAGGTCCTGGGTTCAAATTCGACCTCAGACACTTCCCAGCTGTGTGACCCTGAGCAAGTCACTTGACCCCCATTGCCCACCCTTACCACTCTTACATTTAGGAGCCAATACACAGAAGTTAAGGGTTTAAAAAAAAAAGCTAATTTTGTAACTTTCAGAAATCTGGTTCAATTTAAGTAGTTATCTCTATTTCAAATAATATTAGAAAATGCAAAAATAATTATTGTGACAACTTAAATTTATGCTTTAGGTTACTAGATCCTAGTCAAATTATGTCTCCTATATTCACTATTTCACTAGTATTTAAAGGTTAATTGAATAGATTGTATTCTCATAATATTTGTGATTTGTAGTAATGCATTTAAATCCAGAATATAAAATTATGACAAAATGCATAACCCTCGTAATAATTTGATATCATTGTTAATATGTACTTGATTGTGATGGCATTAATATTATTATAATGTCTTTTACTTTGTAGTGATGTTGATGCAATAAAAACTAGTCCATATTATAACAGTGTAATTAAAGAATGCATTTAACTAGAAATATTGATCATCTCAGTAATCCTCAGGGACCTGAAATAAGACTATTATTTGCAAATGTAAGAATATTCATAGGTACCTGGTTGACAATTTTGAAGTTTTAAAATCAATAACCTTTGAAGAGTAATTTTGTATCAGGATCAAAATATGTACCTTACTTTGTGAAAACTGAAAACATATGTTTAAATGTAAACTATGTGTAGAAGTTATTTGTCAAAAATTGATCATGCCTATTTACAATAATATATGATTTGTATTATGAACTAAAAGTTTACAGTAAACTGACTATCACAATAAGTTAAGGGAATAACCAGCCCCTGCCTTAACTTTCTCTAATCAAGATAACAGTAATGAAAACTTAATTCCAATCAAAGTTGTTAACTCTTTTCCTGTATTATTGGAAAGAATTACCAGATAATTTATACATTAAGAATTTGTTGGAAAAGAAAATTTGTTTATCATATTTTGTAAACATTATAATTTTTCATTGTGTATGTAAATCTTGGAAACCTTTCAAATGTTATTGGTAATAATTACTGTTTAAGGTAAAAGTCATTGGATTTGCAACTGATATTACTCATTTATGGATTATTGATTTGGATTCACCATTCAAAAGAAAGCTATTACTGATAAATAATCCCTGACTCTTACCTCAAGTCAAACAATGTTATATTCCCTTCCCTCCTTTTGCCATATTCAAAGCAAAGTAACATAATAATTGAAGCCCCAAAAGTTTGAATATGTAAAGCAAGCCAATATGTTCCACTATTTACTTAAGAAACTGTACCCATCCCAAGTGTTTTAAAGTTTAAATTCTTTTGAGAGTAATTTCAGGATAAGGATCTTGCCATCTCCCCAGAATCCAGACAACAAACCTGTTTGGAGAAGACACCATGAAGATGCCTGCAGAGACCTACACTGTATTAAGAAGACCCAAAAATGAACTTTGGGGTGCAGTTGCTTGAACTATGGGGAGTTGAATGCTTTTGTTTTGAATGTACACTCTTGTGCCAAAGGGGACTGCCCCATAATTGGCTTTTCAAAAAATGTTTCTCTTGCCCTCCTGACCCAGGAGAACATAGATAAAGGATTAGAGGCCCAAGTTAATGTTCTTGAAGAGGCTGTCTTATACATTGGCAATCAGATCCAACACATTAAGACTAGCTTTAAGTCAAGGTGTCATGCAGAATACAAATGGATCTGTGTGACCCCCCTTGTTTACAATCAGACAGATGTTCCTTGGGAGAATATACAACAACACATTCTCGGTGTATAGAATCGTTCACAAGCCTCTATTGATCTAAAATTGCTGCATGATCAAATTATGGCAATCAGTCATTCTTCTATTTTGGACTCCATCCTAATGTTGGCCTCCTCAATTTTTGAGAAAATTTCATCCTACGTGACCCATAATAATTTGATTTATATCCTCACTGCGGCTGGATTTGCCTTTATCTTATTCCTAATACTTTTGTCTTGCTTCCCAAAGATCATTCGATCTCTTAGTAACACAGTAAGGCAAATTCAAAATTGAGCTACACTCCCTACATTTAAAAACAAAAAAGGAAGAAATGTAGAGAGCCATAAACAAGCAATTTGATCTGTAATTCATATCAGATCCACCTATGACTGATGATTATAACCAATTTTAACTTCTTTCATTATTCAAAGTTTTCCTGTGTAATAAATCATGTTATTTTGAAGAGGAGGGGGATATGTGGGGAGCTATTAAGAGAAATTAGAATCTCAAGTAGATATTTTTATCTGGACCCCCTCAAAAGATCAATACAGACTGGCAGAGTTGTGTATTGGCTTTTCTCCCATTTGGGTTGAGAAGGAGTGGGATATCTAAGATAAAAATCTGAGATTCCTCTTTTGATTCCTTTCATAATTCTCACCTTCCTTCAAAATGCATTCTAGTCTTATTGAAAAAGCTTTGGGCTCTCAGGAATCCAGCAGGAGGGGGGCTAACTCTGTTCCCCTTTGACCAAGAACGCAGATGGCTGGTACGGCCAAGGTCGAATCCTTGGCAGGGCATTTTGCCCAGAATTAAAGTAAAATAATGAGGCTCAGAAAAATTGTTTAATACCATCAAGGTTGAGAAACTGCAGAGGCTTTCTGACCTAACAGAAATGTCCCAGACTTCACTTAAAGATTACACATATAGTTAATAGTTTAGCATAGGTTTTTTATCTACACCTGGAGGCTTCTAAGGCTTTTGTTTTGATTATAGTAAAAATCCTGATCTCTGTAACTATGGGAGACTTTCTCGGGCTTTTGGGGGAAGGGGATCTTTAATTTCCTTTATAATAAAGTGGCTACTTCAGTATTTCTTGAAGTACTATGAGCTAACAAGCCGTGCTTCCAATCTGTTTCATTCTTTGCTTCTGACAACCACCCAAGGCCACTCAGATGAGTCTCTGGTTATAGAGCAGGTTCTCTATAGGTTTCTGATCTTGCCACTTCACAGTGACTTCTGCCTGAGGTCCAGGATCACTTCAAGAGAGAATTATACCTGATGTAACAGCATGTCTCAGCCCCAGAGTCCAAATAGCCCCTTGCTGGTACAGGAACACCCATGGGTCACCAGCTGAATAAGAAGAAACATTATAAACAGATAAATTAAGCTTCTTAATTAACTCAAAGTTTCTTCTGTCCCATGAGCTTTTCCAGGAATAGAGAAAGAAATTAAAAAACATATTTTTCCCTTTTTGTTTTGGTTCTACTGTTGGACGCAGTGACAGAGCTGGAGATGCCTCAGGTAGAGATGGTCCCAAGAGCTTCTCCATGGCTGAAGATGAAGACTGATGTCAGGGAAAAGGCAGGCACTGGTCCACTCTTAAAAACTCTCTTAATGCCTGAGTTCCTATTCTAAGAAACAGTGATGCTTAAATACCTCTCTCCTTCCATCACTCCCCCAAATGCCTGCCTGATGTTCATTTGTGTTTCTGTAGGCACATAGATTAGGTCTTGGCACCCAGAGGTGATTTTTCAGATACCTGACATTCTCCATCATGACAAGACTCAAGGAGGTGATGTTTTGCTAGATTAACCACTAATTGACTACCTCTATGCTTGGGACTTAAACTGATGTTCACAGAGATGCTGCCCACAATTCAGAGAAAAATTTCCTGTATGATTCCTGTCCTCCTGGTAATGCTCCTACAGCTCTCACCTTCTGTGCACAAGACAGAGAAGCCTCTTTGTTTCCTAAAAATCAGTCCCAGCCTCTCCAGGGATGGAGACCTAGTAATTGGGAGCTTTCTCCCCATGCATTCTGTAGAAGTGAGTAATGACATAGGAGAGGGTCTCTTTCGAAGTCATCCTGACAAGAGTTGTAGAGATTATAGGTAAGTACCTGCCTGATTCTCTCATGAAGTTCTCTTTATCATTGTGATGTTTGCAAATAATGCTGAGAGCAGGGGCTTTGTCCTGTTTTCTCTCATATTCTCTCTGGGATCTCTGCCAGATCTAGGTATATGATTCAACAAGTTGGCAGTGCTTTTTGGTTGATCTAATGGGATTTTGTATGGAAAACATTTTGTAAATCTCAAAGAACCACATAAACAGCAGCAAGCCTCAGTTTCTCACTATAAAGTGGTGATAATAGAGTCAACCTTACCAGGGCTTTTGTGAACCTCAACTGAGATCACATAGGTAAAATTTTTTACTAACTCTATAACTACTATTATTAATATTATTAAGTTCTCTGGAACTCAAATTCTTTCCATGTAAAATTACACCTAACTCTAGGGTTTGGGGTGAGATGCCTCATTAGTATCTTCCATCATGTTCAGGCCCCCTGCAATACTGACAGCTCTATGGATGGTTGAATTTGAAGTTTTCTTCTTCCTTTACTGCCTCTGGGAAACTATGGAAACCTAGCAATTACTTAATGAGTCAGAATTCAAAATCAAAAGAGAAATGGACAAGAATATGGCCTCAAGAACCAGAGTCTGAGCTTTCCAAATCCAGATTCTTCTCCAGGGATGTTTGTGCTCCAGCAGTGTCATGGTGAAATAGCTCAGGAGTTCTAGAGTTAAGAGATGTACATGGCTAGGAGATGTGAGCTGAGTGAGAATGGGAAAAACTGGGCTAAAATTTTTAACTATTTATTATTTACTAAAAACTATTGTTTTAACTATTGAAAAATAGCCAAAGCATGACTGGGCATTCTCTTATGAGCTTCTGTTTCTGCATGTCTGTCTCTACATTCTATCTCTTTATCCATTATAATCTCTGTTTCCTGTTTTCCCCAATCATCTGCCTTCCTTTGCTTACTGAGTTGATCTTCAGTCAACTGTAAAAATATGGAAACAGTCTCTATTACATCACATTATACTATTTAACTCTCTTTTTATATTCTCCTTCCTTATTTCTAAGTTTATTTTTCACCTCCTCCTTGGAATTGATCCTGGTTGAGAGCTGGGGGTGGTGGGTGCTGCTCCCTCCACACCTGATGAGTTTTTAAAATGTGCCCGAAAAACCTTCACTTTGACTGAGTTGTAGATAAGGGCAAGGAAGTGGTTTTTCATGGGGTTGAAATGCCTTCCAATCCAAATTCTAATGGAAAGGAATAAGAAAATTGGAATTGTTTGTCTGAAGAATCAATTATTCAAGTATTGATTAAGCTCTATTGTTTACCAGGCACTGTCCTAGTGTTATAGGGGTGCAAATGATGAATCCCTGGGTTCTGAAAGGAAACTTTTCTCAAGAATGAGAGGACTCCAAACTTAACTTAAAAGTAAAAAGAAAGATTTATTAGTAAGACAGGATTAATGGTCAGCAAGACAGCATGAGTGGAACAACCCTGGGAGGTTGTCCTCCAAGACATGGCATGGCAGCATGAGTGGAGCAACTATTGGGGGATTGCTCCCCAAGTGCCCCAGTTCAGGGATTTTTATATCCTTTACCGTAGTGTGGACAGGACTTCTAGCACTCAGGTATTTGGTGGGTGGGGAGGTCTGCTTGAGATCCTCTGGGCTTAGGCTATCAAGGTGTGGCCCCCTCTTCCTCTAACTCAATCTAAAGGAAGTCCAAGGATAATGGTCTTTGCCTCCAGAGTCACAAGGACCGGAAGGGGGAAGGGAATATCCCTGTTCACAGCCTTCCTGAGTTAAGGGGTACAGGGTCCCTGCCATCCCTGCACAATTCCCATGTCACTAGGAGCAGCTGAGAAGAAATCAGCACCAAGAAATGAACCATTCCAACTTAGCAGGAATTTATATTTTAATGAAGGAGATAACATTTTCATATAAAATGCACACTGCATGAATAGAATCTCTATTAATATGCTGTTATTTTTGGTGATATTAATTATATTGAAGTCTTTATGAGCCCATTTCAGGTTTCTCTGGCAAAGATAATGGAGAGGTTGGTTTGTTATGCAGCTCATTTTACAGATGAGGGAACTGAGAAAAATAGAGTGTTAATTGAGTTGCATAAAGTCACACAACTGGATTTAAACTCAGGTTTTCTAGATCATAAGCCTGGCAGTGTTTACACTGAGTTAATATAGAATGGAAGGAAGAAAGTTGGAGAGATCAAGATTCATCAGAAACAGTCTACAAGTCTATGCTTAAGCTATGTCTTAAACAAAGACAGGGTCTTTAGAAACTGAAATATTTATGCATATGTTGTCCCTCCAATTAGAATAGAAGTTCCTTCAGGCAGAGAATGTTCCTTTTCTTTTTCATCCACAGCATTATGCAGGGTCTGGAACATATTAAGTGCTAAAAAAAAAAGTTTGTTGACTGAGTCCAATGAATTGTATTTGAGTATTTTGTTCTTAGTTTCCTACTCTCTGTCCCTCAGGTGGCTGCACAAAAATTACCAGCAGGTCCTGGCCCTGGTATTTGCTGTGGAGGAGATCAACAGAGACCCCAATCTATTACCCAATATTTCTACCCTGGGATTCCATGTCTATAATGCCTACCACAGTGATGAGAGAACCCTGGAGAGCTCCCTGAGGTGGCTGTCTGGGAAGGGTCAGCTCATCCCTAACTATAGCTGCTTGTGGAAGGACCAGCCTGTGGTTGTCATTGGAGGAGCCACATCAGCTCTGTCTGTCCAGATGGGGACCCTGCTGGAGCTCTACAAGTTTCCACAGGTGGGGGATGCTGAGCCAATCACCTTTGTGCTTTTCTCAAACCACTCGGTCTTGGGAATAGTTGGGTGTCCTTTAGTAATGACCAGACTATGGACTGAAGATAGAATTTATTATTTAACTTTTGGCATGCTTAAGCATCCTGGATATAAGCTTGAACAAACTGCCTCTCTCTCTCCAGCAGACTCTGAAGATGACCTTGGGGACCAGCTTTCCCAAGGTCAAGCAGCTTCTTGGAAGCAGAACTAAGATGAGATCCCAAATGCCCCACCTTGTAGTTCAGCAGGTTGTGTGGTATGAAAAATTTAAAACTTAGATGACTGGAAGGATGTTAGTATCCTCAACAGAAATAGGGAAATGAGGAAAAGGGGAAGGTTTGAGGTAGGGTTAGTTTGAGGGTGAGGAATAATGGGTTAATTTGGGACATATGAAGTTTAAGATGTATGTAAGGCATTCAGTGTGCAGTGTCTAATAGTCAACTGGTGATGCAAGACCTGAGGCCAGGAGAGAGGCTGGGGATGGATAAATAAATCAGAAATGTTATGAATGTAGAAGTGACAAGGCTTCTAGTTGCATATTAGATATATTAAAGGAGAGGAGCCAGTCAAAGATGACTTTGATGTTATGAACATGTCCCATATAGGAATAAATGGCTGCCTTGAAGAGAAAAAGAAAAGTATAGAAAAGAAGGAGTTTGGAGTGAGATTCTTTTTTGTAATATATATGTATATATATTCATTTTTCTAATTATGTGTGAAAAACTTTAAACTTTCATTTTTAAAAAAATTAAGTTAAAAATGCTTCAGTCCCTTACTCCTAACTTGACAAAGTGAATAATTTGATATAAGTTTTACCTTTGCAATCATGAGAAATATATTTATATTATAATTCTGTTGCAAAAGAAAACAGACCAAATGGGAGGAAAAAAAGAAAAATTATGAAAACATTTCAAGGTTTCCTTTGATCTGCATTTCTATTTTCCCAACTCTTTATCTGAACCTGGACAGAATTTTTTCCTCATTTGACATTCTCAATTATCTTGGATCCTCTTTAATTCTAAGAATTATAAGTCATTAAGAGTTGATTATCTTATAATATTCACATTATTGTATACAATGTTTTACTGGTTTTCATCATTTCATTTTGCATCAGTTCATGTCAGTTGAGGTATGTTCTGAAAGCTCCCTGCTCATTATTTCTTAAATCATAATAGCATACTATCACAATAAAAAAAAATCCTTAATTTATTTAGCTCTTCTTCACCTGATGGGTATCTCAATTTCAAATGCTTTGCCACTAGGCAAATTTGCTTTTATACACACACACACACACACACACACACACACACACACACACACGTATATATATATTTTTACTTATTAGTCCTTTTTCCTTTTTAAAAATCTCTTTGGGGTATAGACCTAACCTCACTACTTCCCTATTCCTAATTCCTCCTTCTCTGTACTTTTCTTTTTCCCTTGAAGTCAACCACTTACTCCTCCCTATAACCCATCTTCATTATCTAATAATCTGCCTTATCTACCTCTTCTCCTTCAATCTATCTATAAAAACCGATATTTATAATCTCTATATTTAATTAGTGGCCAAGTCTCATCATATATATATATATATATATATATATATATACACGTATATGTATATATGTGTATATATATATAATCAAAACTTATGCACAGTTTTGTACCCCTTTGAGCATTTTTTCAAAATAGTCTCCAGAAGGGTAGGATTAGTTGAAAACTCCATCAACAAGCATTAGAGTCCCTCTTTTTCCATGTTGCCTCCAACATTTCTCATGTTCCTCTTTTGTCACAGCCAATCTGAGAATTATGAAGTGATACCTCATAGGTATTTTAATCAATAGTGATTTAGAGCATTTTTACATGACTATAAGTAGCTTTGATTTCTCTTTCTGAAAACTATTTGTTCATAACTTTTGACCATTTATCAGTTGGGAACGATTCATGATTCTGGGCAAACTCTGTTTTGTCACTGAGCAGTCTTGGTCATTGTCACAACTACATCCCATCTTTTTGTACTTTGACTTGTCACAATTCTATGTATCTACTTTTTAATTCAACGATACCACTCCTAGGCCTCTGTCCCAAAGACACAGAAGATAGGGGAAAAGAACCTACTTGCACATAAATATTTATATTATCTGTTTGGATTTTTTGTGGCAAGTAACTGGAAATTGAAGGGATGCCAATCCATTTGACAATGGCTGAACAAGTGGTGGCATAAGATTGTAATCCAATAGTATTGTACCATAAGAAAGGGCAACCAAGATGATGACAAAAACCTGTGATTTTTGAAGGTTTTGTTATTGATATGTCCAATTGTTCTGTTGATTTTCCTAATATTGAACCAGTCCTTCATTCCTGGTATAAATTCTACCTGTTATAATGTATGATCTCTGGACATATTTTAGTAATTTCTTTCCTAATATTTTATTTAAAGTATTTGTATCAGTATTCATTAGGGAAACTGTTGTATAATCTTTCTTGGTTTTCTCTCTTCCTAATTTATATATTAGCAAAATATTTATATCACAGAAGCAATTTGTATTGATTCCTTTCCTTACTTTCCCAAACAGTTTATAAAGGATTAGAATAAATTGTTCTTCAGGTATCTGGAACAATTCACTTGTGAATACATCTGGCTCTGGGGATATTTTTTAGTTAGCTTATTTAGGGCTTATTCAATTTCTTTTCATTTTTCTTTAATATCTTTTTAAAGATAGTGTTATTTAAGTGTTACATTTCTTCTAGTCAGAGCAATTTATTTTATTGTAAGTATTTATCCATTTAAGTTAGAATGTTTAGATTTATTATGTATTTCACTTCACATAAGTTCATACAAGTCTTCTCAGGTTTTTTTTCTGAAATGATCTTATTCAACGTTTATTTCAAAATAATAATAATCCCTCATATTCATGTAAAATAACTCATTCGATTATTCCCAAACTGAAGGGAACCCTCACAGTAATTCACAGATTCCATAAAAAGAAGTGGTATAAATAGTTTTCTATTCATTGGTCTTTTTATTATTTTGGAAAAGCTCTTTTAAGTTCATGCAAAATAGGTCATGTCATTGTATAAAAGGATATGTAAGATTTAGTAACTGTTGAGACATAGTTCCAAATTGCTTTCCAGAACAGCTAAACCATGCCTCAGTGCCACAATAATGTGTCAATTTTCCCATATCCCCTCCAACCTCTGTCATTTTCTTTCATTGTCAACTTTGTCAATCAGATAAACATGAGGTAGAATCTCATAGTTGTTTTCACTTACATTTCTGAGTTCCCAATTCTTTTTTTTTCTTCTGCTCAATATGCTTTTGTTCTCCTTTTATCATTGCAGTCATCTTTAAGTAACCACAGTGTAAATGATAGAATGGAATGAAATGACATTAAGTCACATGTAAATGGCTCTAGAACACCTTAACAATTATGACAAGGCAATTATAAATAACTTCTTAGAATATACATTTACTGTTTTAAGTACAATTTAAAGAGCTGCCCCCCTCTCAGGAATGCTAGGAAAGAGTCATGGCATGGTTTAAGGAGTCTATCTCCTTGACAATACATTCCAATTTTGAAAATCCAAAGGCTTTACGAGTTCTGTATTATAAATCTAGATAAGTCACAGGTTAAGCACAGGGCCAGTTGGTCCAGAAAACATCCTTGAAATCTAATAGCAATTTTTATCTTTTAGCCATTGCACAAAGCCCTTTCTATTATTTTCTCTTCATCTTTGTATTCTACAGAATGTCAAGTAAAGCTCAGATTCTTGTTTATTTGTTTTCCTTTTGTTTTTCAAGTGTTTATCTTTATAGAAATAAGTTTTATTATCACTTAAGGTGAAGCCAAATCAGAGATGGGCAGAGTTGGTTAGAAGTCTAACTTAATGGCAACTTCAGATTGTATTCTAGCTGGAAGAAGCTCCAGAAATGCAAAACTTAAGCCAAATATATGTACTGGATGCATATGAAACTCCTAGAACTGAAACTATTTTAGAATAAAGAAGCCTCAGGCACATTCTGAATATTAATGCCTACAAGGCACCTCCCACCCCCTAGAGACAATCAGATTATGGGTTGGTTTCTGGACAAACAAATCAACATAATCCTAATTTCTAATTATGCCATTTCAAAAATTAGAATTTGCAAATACACCAAAGACATACCTGAAGGTTTTTTTCTTTAAATAATAGGGGATGAACTGCAAATAGCACATAAACAAACCATTGTTTTCCTTATAGGTAAGATGTGTAATGCATAAATTAATGGAAAATAAAATTCACAGTCAGTTTTAACACTAGAATTCAAGATTGACTAATAAATGTGAAATGTTACTTTCCAAATTCAACAAAAAGTTGTACAATTAAAATATTACCACAGAAATCTTATAATGAAAGAAGAAACAAATTTCTGATAGAAAATTCCTTCTGTTACCAATGAGTAGGACAGTGATGGCAAACCTATGACACGCGTGTCAGCACTGACACAAGTAGCCATTTTCAACGACATGTGGCTGCATACAGAGAAGTATGGGGCTGCAGGCTGAGGATGAAACATTTGCTATAGTGTAGTGTAGACACCCTGTGCACTATAGATGACGGTTCTACCTACATTAATTTACCTATTTTGGTGTATTAAATAAGTTATACGTTACAATTATACATTTTTGTTATTTAAACTATAAATATCATGAAATTATGGTTTTTTTCTTGAAGTGACACACCATCCCAGTTATGTTTGTTTTTTTGGCGAATTTTGATACAGCAAGCTCAAAAGTTTGCCCATCACTAGAATAGGGCCACCTGAGTGCCTTTCCAGATTGGTTTCTGTTAGAGAAGATCTAAGTTGATTGCTCAGAATAGTAAATAGATTTTGCACAGGTTAGCAACAGTTGTGCAGCTGTGGGGTTTGCTGATTCTACTATGAATTGCTGGAGTATAACTCAGATCTCAGTGAGTGATCTTGGATATTGATGGTGGAGGTGGAGGTGGCAGTGTTTGGGGTTCTATTCTGTTGAATTCTTTCCCCCCTTCTCATCTATATAAGCAGGTCCCTTCACACTCTTCTGATTTTTCTGGGGTTGAGGGTGGGGTGGGGGGCTGAGGAGGACATCTAGCCACAGGCATCCCCTGACATTGAACTTTGTAAAGTGAAAGAGTAAACTGTCTTCACGGTGTAACACAAGGGTGACACACACAGCCAGGGCACACTCACAAACCCACAAGTGTTAGGGAACACAAGGTAACAGGGAACCTACCCGAGGGAGGTGGGAATGGAAGAAACACACTATCTGGTAAATGTCAGGACAGTTACTGGTCACCACTCAAGCTGTGGGTCCTTTCTTGGGTTTTGGGGAAGGCAAAGGAAGTAAAGCAAAACAGTTTATTAAGAGATTAAGGGTTAGGTATTGAGGGAATGGACAAACTAAACTACTCAACTAATGGGTAAATTCAGGGATTAGGAGGTGGGACAAACTACACTGGCTCTAACTTCAGGCTGACAGGTCTAGCCTGTAAGGTTAGGAGGAGATCAGGATGCCTCACTGCTGGGTCCTCTTCGGCTCCAGCGATGTTCACAGCTTTCCAGGATCCACAGCAATTAATCCACAAAAGGTAAAGTCAGGGAGCTGAACCAGCCTGGTATGTCCACCATCCAGGACTGGTCTTGTTGCTCAACCTGAAATTTCCATGGGGAGATGGTTTCAGCAGGAGGTAATCACTTTACTGGGCTCTCGACTTCAAGCAGCTCAGTATGCATCCAAATGCCATCAGTCACATCCAAGGAGAGTCCCTCAGAAAGCCCCCTTTGGTTTAGAATGTTCAGCTCCTGCCAGGCTGCCTGGCAAAATCTGCTTTTAACTCACTAAATTTAAATCCTACAATTTCCCTACAACAAAAGCTAGTCAGCTTCACCTCAGCACTTCAGGCATCTCAGCTCCATCACAACCAGAAGCCATCTTCAGTGTCAATGTTTTTAATGCTTTGGGTTCATCTAAAATCTTCTGCAAATTTACAGCAACTATACCTACATCATGAACATTGTAAAGATGATTTAGGGAGTCCTAAAGATGTGACTTGGTTAGATAGGCTCATGTCTGTGGAGCCTAACTGGGGAAATCTTCACCTTTGCTTTAAGAGTATCAAGAGGTTATCTCTGTGAATAGTATAACAGACAGAGATAGACAGGAGCCAGTGTTCAGTTAAGGGGTTTCTTTGGTTATGGGTATAGACTGTTTTCCAGGACTTAACTTAAATGCCTGAACCTGAAGAAACCTTTCCTGAACCCAACCCTGCTGGGGAAAGACTAAATGACAGGCAGCCTTGGGTTCTTGGTAGACTGTCTCCCCCAATTCCCTTTTCTTCCCTCTATTTATACTGTATCCCTTTAAGAAATTTTTATCTGACTGCTATTCATTAACAAGATGGTTTATTATATTGAAGGAACAAGAATGGATGAGGTGAATGGGGTTAGGAAGCTCTGCTCTGTTATGATAATGAATGAGGTCCTTGGTGCCTGACCAAGCCCTCAGACTTTGGTGATCCAGATGGTCCTTCCACCATCAACCAGGCCTGCAGAGAACAGCCTCTGAGAAATGCCATCTGCCATGTCTCTTCCTGGAGTAAACTCAAATCACATGTAACTAAGTTTCTTTCTGGAATTCCTTAATCTTAATCTAGATTCACAGCACAAGAACTTTCTGCAAATTCTTCATGTACATTAACTTGACCCTGAGTGTTCTGAATAGAAAGTGACTGTCTCTGCTCACATATACTACTGACATTCATTGTAATCTCTAGATTTCATTCTTTTACTCTTTGTGACTTTTTCTGAGAAAATGCTGCTTTCTCTTCTTCACTCTTTCCAACCATTTCATTATCACTCCACTCCCAGCCTCCATCTTCTGTCTTGTGAACACGGCTACTCAATCCAGGAACTCTGTTAACCTTCTTGAGTCTTTGTGCTATATCTGGTGTTCTTGTTAGCACCTTTCAATCAGATATTCCCTATTCTTGGCTTTCTGGAAGAATTTGCATTTTAAAAGTTCTGCTGCCCTGGATCTTTTACAAGGATCTTTCTGAAGACAAAATTAAAGTCATTTTCTAAGGACTTGCCATATTTTTTCATCATTTGTCTTCCACTCCTGCTTCTAAAGTGGGAGGTTCATTGTGCAATGTCAACATGAACTTTCCTAGGAGGATATGTGTGATAAGGTACAGATCCTGTTGCCAATTCCATGGCCATTATTCCAAAGCTCCACACATCAGCCTTGAAGTCATAGCCTCTCACCTATTCCATGACTTCAGGTGCCATCCAACAAGAGGTGCCAACCATCACCTCCCATTGCCAATAAAGTACTTACTCTGGAATCTGCTGTTTGCAATGAATCATCTTGGCCCAAAAGAATATTCCCACCTGTGAATTTAACCATTTCTATGGAGATAATCGAAGCCTTCCAAAACTTCTTTAAGAATTGTAGCTATTATGGATTCTTCAAGGACTTCATTCTTGTGTTCTCCCCGACTCACAATATACTTTAAGATATCTGACATGGAACTTCCACTTAATGACTTCATATTCAATGAAAGGTCCTCCTTTACAATGAAAGAGGTGACCTGGGTCACCAAATTGGCATGACTGCCCTGGCTCATGCCTTGAATTTCTTTTAGTAGCTCATCCATGCTTGTCTGGAATTTTTCTAGGTTGATTCATTTTATTGTCACTCCTCAGTGGGTTTGCATAGGGCAGCCTGGACCACCACAATAGCCCGTCATTTTCTGCAGTTCACAAGCATCCCTGCATATGTGCCATAATGGCCTCCCCAGCTGACCCCACCAACACCAACACTGATACTGTGTCCTCTTGGTGGGGCTGAATATAGACTGAAAAAATGACAGGCTCATCCATGATGCCATTCATGCTAGAGCTGGCTATGGAAGCTGCTGCCACCTATCCAGCAGCACCTGTGGCTTATGTACCTTCCCACTTCTTATGACCATTTCCTATACCTTCCTTTGAAAACTGCCTATTTATTCCTTTAATTATTTATCTGTTTGGCAATAAGTATTCTTCCTAAAAAGGTGAATCTATTTCTCAGATAACTTGAAAATGAATCTTTTATACAAGAAAATTATTTCAAAGATATTTCCCCCAATTACTTAGTTCTCTTCTAATTTTATCTGACCTGCCATTGTTTCTGCAAAATCTATAATTTTCTGTTCTCAGTATTGTCCATTTATCTTCTGTTACCCTCCATCCTCTGGATGGTCATGGCTTCTTCCTTCCACTCACTTAAATGATATTTTTTGATTTGTTGCTTCAATGTCATTTTTTATGTCATCATTTCTGTTCAAGGAATGTACCTTTATAAAGATTATTTTGGCTTACATTATAAGATTTTGAAATATATCTTGATACCATGAGACTGTTTTCCATTTTTCCTAGCACTTTTTATAAATAGCAATTTCTTACCTCTAGTAGCTGAAGTCTTAACAGATATCAAAACCTTGAGTACTTTGATATTGTATAACTTATCTATTCCATTAATGCCTGTATTTCTGACATAAAATGATTTTAATAATTTCTACTTCTTAGTAAAGTTTGAGATTTTACTACTAGAGCCTTCCTAATTATTTTCATAATTTCCCATTAGGTTATTGGTATCTTTTTCTTTCAGGTCAATTTAATTATTCTTTTCCCTATGTGAAGGGATTCTTTGGTAGTTTCATATTGAATAAATAAACTAATTTAGATATTCCTGTGATTTTAAGACAGGAATTCTTAAATCCACCAACTTTCTTCTAACACAGCATAATTTATTCATAATTTATACTTTACTAAAATTTGCTCAAGAAAATGAAAGGTACAGAAACCAAAATGTCCCATGTTTCTTTCTCATCCAGATCAGCTATGGGCCTTTTGATTCAAAGCTGAGTGACAAAGCCCAGTTTCCTTCTCTCTACCAGATGGCCCAAAGGGACTCCTCCTTACACCGTGGTATTGTCCAATTAATAGTACAATTTGAATGGACATGGGTAGGTCTGGTGACCACAGATGACATGAAAGGTGAAGAATTCCTCTGGAACTTAAGAGGGGAAATGATCAAGTATGACATCTGCCTGGCCTACACTGAGAAGCTCCCAGTCAGTGAGAGAAGACACACAGAATCTCAGGACATGTTCATGCCACGAATCATACAATCCTCAGTCAGAGTCATCATCATTCATGGCGACACAGAATCACTCATGATCCTCAGGTATTCACAGCCTCTTATTCATATCGCCCTATGCAAGGTCTGGATCACCACTTCTCAGTGGGACGTCACCATGAGACCCCAGTGGAATGATGGGCACAGTTTCCATGGAGCACTTTCATTTTCCCAGATGACAAAGAAGATTCCTGGTTTCAAGTCCTTTCTCAGGACAGTGAACCCTGCCCAGTACCCAGAGGACCCTTTACTGAAGGTGTTCTGGTGCTCAGCTTTCAAAGGCTTGGAGAAACTTGAAAATGAAGATCTAATTGAATGCTCCCCCAATGCCTCCTTGGAAACTCTTCCTCTGCGCATCTTTGACATGGCAATGTCTGGTCTGAGTTACACCATCTACAATGCTGTGCATGCTGTGGCCAGAGCCCTCCATGAAATGCTCCTGGTGACATCAGAGAAACAATATACAAGAGATGGAGAAAACAAAACCTGGGTGTCTCAGCCATGGCAGGTAACAGTAAGTGCCCCCCATGTGCTAGCTATTGTGCTAGGTACTGCCTTTACATCAGTGAATCAAAGACTTGTTTTTCTTCAATGTGGAAACTTCCTTCCCAATTCACTTGCAAATTTGTCCATAATATAGTCTTTTAATTTCCTAACCGATCATAAGTGAATCAAAAAGTATTTTTAAGGGCTAAATATATGCCCAACAGTATGCTAGACACTGAGGTTATAAATAAAAAAGAATGAAATGATCCAAACAAGGTAATGGAGGTAGAGAGCGCACTAATGGTTTTGAGGAGGAAGAGATCACCAAAGGTGGTCTGGAGAAGGAGGTTCTGGAATTGTAACATGAAACAAGGGATTCTGTGTGGAAGTGATCAGGTTTTGAATTTCAGTTTTGGAGAGAGTAAGGCAAATAAAATAGAGGTTCAGAGATGGGAGACAAAGTCTTTCGTGAGATAAAGAGGAGGAGATAGATTGATGGGAGAGCAGAGTATAGGAGGAGGAGTGATACCCAATTAGACTGGAATGATTGTGGTAAGATTATGAATTGCCTTAAAAGTTAAAAAAATTACAATTTATTGTAGAGGAAATGAGGAGGCATCCTAGAAGGGGATAGATGTAGGGGTCTACGGAGGAAGAAATTTCAGGCTTGTCAGTTGATTGGCTACGGATGTGAAGGTCAGTGTCTTAGTCCTTGGATAAAAAGAGAACACTGCCCTTAGGTAGGCCTTGCCACCATTCCCTTCATAAGTGTGGTAAGGTAATAATATTATCCAGGCAAAAGTTTATTTGGTCATCAGCTATGATCCATTTCCTGTGACCTTGGACTTTGCTCTTACCTTGTAGATATTTTTAAATAGGGAAAAGTCTGAAAAGTATTGTGAGACCAGATAATTTTATTACTTAATTTTTTATTTGAACTAAAAGGAACTTTAAAAAAACCCTTACCTTCCAGCTTAGAATACAGAGTATTCTAAGTATTAACTCTGTATTGGTTTTAAAGTGGATGAGTGGTAAGGGCTAGGCAATGGGGGTTAAGTGATTTGCCCAGGGTCACACAGTAAAAGGAATTTGTTGATATGATTCCACACATAGAGATTCTAAAATGAACCATCAAGAATTTATGAAAAGCTACTACATGCTAAACAATGGAGATGAATATATAAAAACTAAAGGGTTTCTGTTCTCAAGGTGCTAATGATCTTTTGGGAAAGAAAATATGTACATGTAAAAATTTATGCAAAAGAAATACTAAAGAAAAATAATTCTGTGTCTAATATAAAATTTCTTGTCTAATAGGTAGAATGCATATATTTTATTGGGAAATAGTCAAGGCAAAATAGGGAGGCAATAGATATCATACAGAGTTTGAGCCAAACCAAAAAAGACAGGACCAGCTATAATATAGTGTGTAAAGGAAAAAAGATAAAATATAAAGGATATTCTTTCTTTAAATGGCATTTCAATATTATGTCTCTATAATACAAACCAAATTGTTAATATGAGACTAGGTCAGTAGCAGAGCCCCTTTTGGGGGGCAGAATGGAAACCCAGAGTTCCTTGAGTAAGGATGATGGGAAAAAAGAGAGACAAGACAAAGTTTAGGGATGGAAGGGTCTCAGTTTGCTGATGATGGCTGAGTGCTATTTATTGAATGAATACTTAAGCATTTTAAAAAAAACCACAGGAATTTTTCTCATGAAAATTCAAGCGTCTTCCCCATAACAATTGTAGCCTTGAGAGAAAGAGCTTTGAAGGAACAAGGAAAGGTGGGGGTAACCCGAGACATAACAGAAACTGAGAAAAGGGGAGAAGCAGGTGCTGATAAAACATGTTATCTGTTTGGGAAATAAGGTTTGGGAAAGAAAGCCTGGGAAAAGATTATTGCCTCAAATCAGCAACTTGTAGAGAAATGTAGAAACTGAGGGAATCAGCTATTTTGAATGATGGGAAATGTGGAAGCTGAGGGATCTCAGGCCTTAGTCAGACCCTGAACACAACCTAATATCAGAGGTCAACAGACCTTTGCCTTCTCAGACCCTGAGACCTCCGTCCCTGACAGGTCAGGCCTGGGTTTGATATCTGTGTGAATTCTTTGCCAGTCCAGAGGGAGGCTGTGAGCATTACATGCAGGGATGAATGGAACCTCTAACTCAGATTTCAATTAACATCTTTTTAGCCAACATTTGTTCAAGGTCTAATAGTGTAATTAAAAGTCACTGCCCCTGGTCCTGAAAACATGAAAGTATTCCATAGAATACAGAGTCTATTGTCTAAGATGTTTCTTACAAAAACCAAGATATTTATTACTCACACCAAACAAGAGCACTAACTTCGGGCCATGAGGACGTGGATCTCCTATATAGGCCATACTTCTTACTTTCATAAGAGTCCTGTCTTTGGGCACTGGGCAGTGATTGATATTTCTCTTTCCTTTCAGCTCCACAATTTTCTGAAGAAAATCCACTTTGACAATAGTGCTGGTGACCAAGTCTTTTTGGATGATACAGGAAATTCTGAGGCCCATTATAACATTTTGGAGTACTTGTTCTTTGAAAATAGCACTGAAATTCTGGTGAAAGTGGGACAGTTTATTCCAAATGTTACATATGGTCAAGATTTTACCATTTATAAAGAGGCCATAGTGTGGGGCTGCAATGAGCCAAAGGTTAGAAACAATTTTAGTTTTAATTCATGGCTTCCAATCATGTCTTATTGATTCATAGTATTATGGGGAAAACCAGGGGAATTAACTTAAATATTACTTGTGGGCTCAGTGGGGTGGATAGGAGACAGGAAGGGACAATGGGTAAGACTTTACAAGCCAGGGAACCAGGTTTAACTATAGGGGGAATGACTGTTGACAGAAATGGCAATTAATCCTGACTAACTGTCACCCTGCCTCACCCAGCCTGGAATAACTTCAGAGTATTATACACACACAATGAGGACTTTAAAGTACTAGAAAAACACACAGGGAAACAGTTTAATTATAATATGAGGGGATAGGAAAGGGGGTTAGGCGAAGCTATGACTAACTACCCAGGACTGGAGTGAAAAGGGGTAAGATCTTTAGCCAACCTGGCAGAACAGCTTGGCTAAGGACCTGAGGAAGAGGGCTTGAATTTGGGGTCTCACAACTGTTCCAGAGATGTTATCAGGATACCAGGAACCAACTCCTCCATAGTTGATGATCCAAAGTAACCGGGTAGGGAGAGACGTCTGCAAACTGTCCACCAGATCACAGGCCACTTCCCTACTCAGAGTTGACTTGCAGGATTGATGTCTTCTTCCTTTTCAACCTTCACCACTCTCCAAGATCCCAGGTCAAAAGGGACTGCAGATTGCACTTCTGCTCTGAACCCCTCACAGCACAGCAGTCTGTTACTCAGCTCTCTCCTCCAACCCCCTGCATTCTATTCAGAATGTCCATGACTTCCAGCAAAGGCTTTCTCTAACATGCTTACACAAATCTGCTTTTAAACTTTTACAGCCTATACCTATTACAATAGGTAGCCATATTTTTGTAGAGAAAATCTTCCTCTGGTCCCTCTTTTCATTTTCTTTCCAAGATGAACAAGAAAAAAATAGTAAGTAGTCAATCCACTCATTATATCTCTTGAATACATGTGTAGTGGGTATTCTCTTACATATACACATTGATTTTTGATCCTGGGATAAGTTCAATAGCTCTTTAATAAAATACAATTTATTTCCTTTGCTCAAAAATGACATAAATTCTTGTGAAATAATCTACTTTACCATGCATTGTTAGGGCCCAGATCGTTAAAGCATTTTCTTTTCTTCTCACTGTTCAGGCTCCTCATGCTGTGTGCAGTGATAGCTGTGGTGCTGGACTCAGGAAAACCCTGAGGGAGGGAGAGCCTGTCTGCTGCTTTGACTGTTCTTCATGCCCAGAAGGGGAGATTTCCAATCAAATAAGTAAATATTGCAATGACCTTTCCTACCAAACCCACTAAAAACATAAATAAGTGGTATTTGGCTCTTGAGGTCTTATAGAATTTATGGGAATCTCGAAGGAGTAAGAAGAAATACAGCCACAAAGGAGGTGATTGTTTTTTCTCTTTGTCAATCTCTCGTCCTTGGTCTCTTTCACATATTATAAAACATGACATGGGGGTGATCATTAGTTGGATTAATGTGTAGGATCATAGATCTAGAAGTGGAAGGAACCTCAGTAGTCATCTAGTTCAACTCATTCATTTGATTAATCAAGAAACAACCTAAGAATGGGGTATGACTGCTGACACTTGTTGGGGTTAAGTGACTTGTCCAAAGAAATAATTTAAAAACAGAATTAGGATATCAGTCTAGTTCCTTTGAGGCAGTACTTTCTCCACAATATTGTTGCTGTTGAGTGTTCTTTTTTGAAGAGGACTAATGAAATCACCAGGTGATGTCTGGACTTTTCAATGAATTGGATTTAAGTGAGACTGAGTTGAACAAAATCATTAGCCTCACTTCCTCATCCAAAGTCATTGAGGTACAGTGACAAAAGTCAAAAGAAAAGGCAAAAGTCAGGATCACTGGTCATTGTCCTGTTATTAGATGATATTAACATCCTCAATGTTTGTCCATGTTCTGAGCACTCCATGGCTCCTACTTCTGCCACCTTCTTAATCATGGGAACAAATTATTTACATCCACCCCTTCCAGCAGAGGAATTATTTACATGTTTGGGGTGAACACCCCTATAACTAATTGGTACATTGATGACCCATTAGTGACCCTCAGCCTTATTTTGTCCATCTGCTAGTGTGAATGCCACAGCTTCTTAGACTCACAAGTGATAGTTGACTGTCAGGTGAACATCAAAGATGGATAATGAATTCTAAAAAGTCTCTGCAAGCCTTCATGGCAGAGGTGCCACCCCTCCTTTGACCTCCATACACCTCAAAGTACATTTGCTCTACTGTGGTGTAGTGGACAGAGCACTGGGCCTGGAGTCAGGAAAATCATGAAGTTAAATTGTATTTCATATACACGGTAATTGTGTGAATCTGTGTATAGCATAACTTCCATTGGTTTCCATTTCCCCATACTTGTAATATTGTAAGTTTAGATGGGGTTAGAGGTCCTTCCTATCTGAACTATGATATTTGAAAGGCAAAGTGGTTCAGTGAAAAGTTAATATGGAGTCAGAGGTCTAGGATTCATATATTGTCTCTGCTATATCTGTCTGAACTTGGTCAAGTCATTTCATTCTGTGGTGCATAGTTCCATTATTTCTACAATGAAATTATTATTACAGATAACATCCATCCACCATCCATTAAAGGACAAAATCAATGATCATGTGCAGATTACATATGTATTAAGAAGTGTAAAAGAGATGGGCACCAGGGATGTTAAAATATAATCTAAATGGTTGTGGATACACACACTGCGTTGAAGGAGAGACAGGACCAGGATAGGGAGACCAGAGCGAGTACACAGCTAAGCTGCTCCTAACTGACAAGAATGGCTGTTGGCCAACTGTCACCCAGCTCACCACTAGGCCAGAGTCTTTGAAACCAGCAGGCTAAATAAAAGGTTTTAATAGTTTTAATTATGTTTAACTAATTAAAGGTGGGGTAGGGAATTCTACACTAAAACCTAAAAGGGCAAAGCCACAGGGCAAGGGGAGGACTTGTCTACACTAATTCTAATCTTAGTGACCCAAACAGGCAGGTTTGACCAGCACAGCTAATGGGTCTGAGGGTGGCTTTGGGGTTCTCCCGGTAATCCACAGATGATCACAGGATGCCAAGAGCCAAGGTGGTCCAAGGTACCCAAGTAGGGAGAGTGCTTGAGATGCTGTCCACCAGACCCCAAACTCCTCCTCTACCTGGTGCAGCTCCGCAGTTCTTGTCCACTTGCTAGATGCCACCACTCGGGATCCCAGGGAATCAGGATGCAGGTCTGAGATCTCCCAGGGCTAGCAACAGTTTGTGCCAACCACTAATGGAGTGTCTCTCAGGGCACAAGCCACTTCCTGCTCCTTCATTCCATTTTGGAATGCTCCAGTCCTTCCTGGTCCAACCTTAATACTTAATTAATTACTAACTAATCTTCCTCACAATAGTTGGAAACAGAGATATTCAGAGCCTGAGCTTTGTAATTGAATAAATGCTTCAGGGGGCAGCTGGGTAGCTCAGTGGATTGGGAGGTCCTGGGTTCAAATCTGGCCTCAGACACTTCCCAGCTGTGTGACCCTGGACAAGTCAGTTGACCCCCATTACCTACCCTTACCACTCTTCTGCCTGGAACCAATAGACAGTATTGACTCCAAGATGGAAGGTAAGGGTTTTTTAAAAAAAAAAATAAATGCTTCAGAAGATGATGTAGATGAAGATGTGTCTGAAGGAGGAACTCTCAGCTAAAAGAGGTTCAGGCAGGCAGACTGAGTGTGATGAAGGAAGCAAATTCAAGTAGGGAGTTTACTCCTGTGTGTGAGTAAGAGATGGAGAAATTTAGCCTGAATATTGGGGACTGGTGAGATGACTAACTCAAGAGAAAAACTGTATCTGGAAGATTGAAAATAAAACTAATAACAGCAATAATGGCCTGAAATATGGAATTGTCCTAGAGGGATGTGAGATGATCCAACCCACTAGGAATCTCCCCAGGGCCAGTAAAACACAAACCCCTTGGCTTATAGGAAAACCAAATTTACTTTATAGTGAGAGAAGGAAAACTGGTAGTTAAGTCCCTAACACTCTTAAAACTAGGCTCCACCCAACTTCTACACCTCCTGCAAAAGGAGAGCTCTTCTTTCTCTTCTCTGGTCCCTGCCAGGGAGCTGTAGCTCCCTGGTCTTATCTAAAAAAAACTGCAAACTATCTGACTCTAAACTAATCTATTTACTAAGGATTAACAAAAAGGGGAAAAGGAAAGGACTCACAGATGAATATGAAAACTTACCCAAAGCCTGGGGTTGACTGTACTATATAACCCAAAGTCCCAGATGACAATCTTTGGATTACTTAGCCCAAGAGGATTTCTGGCAGGTGGATCACTAGCAGATGGTCTTTACACTCAGGGGAAACATTTCACTTCAAATCACACTCTCAACCAAGGAGTCACTAATCTCTCCATGAGATTTAGGACTACCAAGGGAAAATCTGTCAGAGCAAAAACCCTCCTTCCAGCTTGGTGGAAATCAGAGCAGAGAGCAAAACCTCCTTCCTCCAGGTCAGTGGAACTTAAGGAAGAAAAGTAATGACAGTTAACAGTTCAAAACTCCCACAATCCTTCTCTCCTTCTCAGAATCCTCTCTCAGGCATTGTATCCAAATTCCCTTCTTTTGAAGCTAATCCTCTTGAAGCTAATCCCTGAAATTACTCTATCCCTAATTTACATTTCTACATTCTGCCCTCTGAGCATCTGATCAAATTTACAGATTAGTTATATGCTCATCACTAAATAAATCCCCCCTTATTCTAAACCTATTCTATAGAGATCCTGCTCTATAACCCGAGACTAATCTGAGTGGGATGCAAAGAATGAAAGAAATTGGAAGCACAGCTTGTTAGCTCATAGTGCTCCAATTTCATGGAGTTCTTGAGTTTTATTTTATACTGGTTTCAAACAAAGAACACAAAGAAAGAGTCACTGCTGAGAAGGGGTTACAAATCATACAAAAGAAAATCCTTGGAGGCTTCAAAGTAAAGATAGAACAGGGTCCAAGGCTGAATTCTAGCAGCCCGGATATCAGCAAGCAAATTCTGAGAATTGTGAATATATTCTATAAATATCATAAATGAATTGAGTCTTGTATTTTTTATCGGGAGGACTGCACTTAGCTTGGATAAAGTTTTGTCTAGCTCTAACCTTGGTTGACTTAGGAATATTCTTAGAGTTTAGGGATCTTAATTTTCTTGTAGAGAAATTGTTAACCCAGTCACTGCTGGTTATTTAAATCTTTCCAATAGGACCTATAATATTATTAAGAAAAGGTGTGGATTATAGAGAACCTGCTCTATAACCAGAGACTCATCTGAGTGGCCTTGGGTGGTAGTCGGAAGCAAAGAAGGAAACAGATTGGAAGCACGGCTTGTTAGCTCATAGTACTTCAAGAAATACTGAAGTAGCCACTTTATTATAAAGGAAATTAAAGATCCCTTTCCCCCAAAAGCCCAAGAAAGTTTCCCACAGTTACAGAGATCAGGATTTTTACTATAATCAAAACAAAAGCCTTAGAAGCCTCCAGGTGTAGATAAAAAACCTATGCTAAACTATCAACTATAAGTGTTATCTTTAAGTGAAGTCTGGAACATCTCATTAAGCCAGAAAGCCTCTGCAGTTTCTCAGCCTTGATGGTATTAAACAATTTTTGAGCCTCATTATTTTACTTTAATTCTGGGCAAAATGCCCTGCCAAGGGTCCGACCTTGGCTGTAGCAGCCATCTGAGTTCTTGGTCAAAGGGGAACAGAGTTAGCCCCCCTCCTGCTGGAGTGCTGAGAGCCCAGAGCTTTTTCAATAAGACTATAATGCATTTTGAAGGAAGGTGAGAATTATGAAAGGAATCAAAAGAGGAATCTCAGATTTTTATCTTAGATATCCCATTCCAGTTTCTCGACCCGAATGGGAGAAAAGCCAATACACAACGCTGCCAGTCTGTATTGATCTTTTGAGGGGGTCCAGATAAAAATATCTACTTGAGATTCTAATTTCTCTCAGTAGCTCCCGACACTATTCTATTTTGTTGTATATTCTCCCAAGGAACATCTGTCTGATTGTAAACAAGGGGGGTCACACAGATCCATTTGTATTCTGCATGACACCTTGACTTAAACCTAGTCTTAATGTGTTGAATCTGATTGCCAATGTATAAGACAGCCTCTTCAAGAACATTAACTCGGGCCTCTAATCCTTTATCTATGTTCTCCTGGGTCAGGAGGGCAAGAGAAACATTTTTTGAAAAGCCAATTATGGGGCAGTCCCCTTTGGCACAAGAGTGTACATTCAAAACAAAAGCATTCAACTCCCCATAGTTCAAGCAACTGCACCCCAAAGTTCATTTTTGGGTCTTCTTGATGCAGTGTAGGTCTCTGCAGGCATCTTCATGGTGTCTTCTCCAAACAGGTTTGTTGTCTGGATTCTGGGGAGATGGCAAGATCCTTATCCTGAAATTACTCTCAAAAGAATTTAAACTTTAAAACACTTGGGATGGGTACAGTTTCTTAAGTAAATAGTGGAACATATTGGCTTGCTCTACATATTCAAATTTCGGGGGCTTCAATTATTATGTTTTTTTTAATATATTTGCTTTGAATATGGCAAAAGGAGGGAAGAGAGTATAACATTGTTTGACTTGAGGTAAGAATCAAGGATTATTTATCAGTAATAGCTTTCTTTTGAATGGTGAATCCAAATCAATAATCCATAAATGAGTAATATCAGTTGCAAATCCAATGAATTTTACCTTAAACAGTAATTATTACCAATAACATTTGAAAGGTTTCCAAGATTTACATACACAATGAAAAATTATAATATTTACAAAATATGATAAACAAATTTTCTTTTCCAACAAATTCTTAATGTATAAATTATCTGGTAATTCTTTCCAATAATACCAAAAAAAATTAACAACTTTGATTGGAATTAAGTTTTCATTACTGTTATCTTGATTAGAGAAGGTTAAGACAGGGGCTGGTTATTCCCTTAACTTATTGTGATAGTCAGTTTACTTTAAACTTTTAGTTCATAATACAAATCATATATTATTGTAAATAGGCATGATCAATTTTTGACAAATAACTTCTACACATAGTTTACATTTAAACATATGTTTTCAGTTTTCACAAAGTAAGGTACATGTTTTGATCCTGATACAAAATTACTCTTCAAAGGTTATTGATTTTAAAACTTCAAAATTGTCAACCAGGTACCTATGAATATTCTTACATTTGCAAATAATAGTCTTATTTCAGGTCCCTGAGGATTACTGAGATGATCAATATTTCTAGTTAATGCATTCTTCAATTACACTGTTATAATATTGACTAGTTTTTATTGCATCAACATCACTACAAAGTAAAAGACATTATAATAATATTAATGCCATCACAATCAAGTACATATTAACAATGATATCAAATTATTATGAGGGTTATGCATTTTGTTATAATTTTACATTCTGGATTTGAATGCATTACTACAAATCACAAATATTATGAGAATACAATCTATTCAATTAACCTTTAAATACTAGTGAAATAGTGAACACAGGAGACATAATTTGACTAGGATCTAGTAACCTAAAGCATAAATTTAAGTTGTCACAATAATTATTTTTGCATTTTCTAATATTATTTGAAATAGAGATAACTACTTAAATTGAACCAGATTTCTGAAAGTTACAAAATTAACATTAGCTTTTTATTAATTATATCACTTTACTGAGTTTGAGTTAGTAAAAACTGTTGCTGAAAATATTTATAGGCAGAGACTCTCCCTCCTATGTGTAGAAGGGGTTAAATTATTTTTGAATTGTGTCCAAGGCTGCAGCAGCTTTTCAAGCAGCTGTGCTCTTTAACTCTTTAGTTACCGCATTTATAAAATTTGCACAATTATTTTAAAACCTTGATGATGTATCACTTCCAAATGAATATTCATTTAAACTTCACTACATCCAAATTGTCTCTGATTAATTATTCCTTTAAAATCATGAACTAGTATCCTTATATACTTTTACCCTTCTATTTTGCAATCCTCAAATTTAGTTTGTTAAGCATTTTTGGTAAATCTGATTGTTTTAATACATATTTTACACACTGCAAGTCTTAATAGATAACTTCTTCAATATAGAGTTTGTGCATATTTAAAATTAACTGAAATTCCATTTTCTAACTGATAGTCAATAGATTTATACTATAACTTCAGTATCTATTCAAATTCTTAGCACACATGTATCCTAATGAATTAGAGAAAGGGCTGTGAGTTTTGAGAAAAAGGAACTATGTTTTTTGACTTTCCAAAATTATTTCTTGTTGAACTGAGGCAGCCTGGATGATTCAATTTTGGCATAAATTTTTCTCACGAACCATTCTCTGCTTAAAGGGGTCTAATTATGAACTATAAGCCAATGGTATTGTTCTAATAATTTATAAGTTAAGATTTTCACTAACATCAGTGTGATTAATGGTAGATTAAACTTGTGGCAGTCCAAAAAGTTTTTATCACTCTCGGTTAAATATGTAGGAGAATTGGTGATTCTGATTAGCTAAAAAAGTTTTAAATTGCACTTCTGTACTTCAGTACACAGTTCAGAATCATTGCTTTTTCTGTCTGAATAAAAATTTTTCTTAGATTGCATTTAGAATATAGAATTTGGTGGTGGGATCAAATCTGTCCCCTTTTATTGTCTTATGATTTCTTTGTTCCCTTTCTTATGGCCAGTAAGAAATGGAAGAAGAAATGTAGACAAATTATCTTGTTGATTCTTGCCTTAATGAGAGCAGAGAATATGATTTCTTTCAATCAATTAAATTCTCTTAGAGTTTAAAACATTCAGAAATATTTTTCTGAATTTCTCAAACTCCTCTGTCTGTCTTTTCCATTCCTCCAGAATGAATGAGAAAGAGAGAGATTTATTTTCTCCAAAATTCCATTGTGATCACAGACAAACACAACAATAAAACTTAAGATTCAAATTTATCAGAGACACATAGACACAATATAGACACACAGATTGATCAAGGACACATTTCACGCATACTCTAACAAATATAAGACATCCTATCAAAAGATCAATAAATCACATCTAATATTGCTAAAGAAATCTGGAGAAAAAAAGAAAGTTTATTATTCAGAAAATTGAGTAACTCTAGCAAGGAACTGGCTAAGCTAGGATGAATTCTTGGATTAAATTTACTCATTGGTGGGGTCATAAGAGTTACAGATCATCTTAATTTCTTTTAAAACTTTATAGGGGAGGGGGCAGCTGGGTAGCTCAGTGGAGTGAGAGTCAGGTCTGGAGACAGGAGGTCCTAGGTTCAAACCCAACTTCAGCCACTTCCCAGCTGTGTGACCCTGGGCAAGTCACTTGACCCCCATTGCCCACCCTTACCAATCTTCCACCTATGAGACAATACACCGAAGTACAAGGGTTTAAAAAAAAAGTAAAAAAAAAATTATAAAAAAAAAACAACTTTATAGGGGAGAGGTTCCCAATGAAGGTTCCTTCTCTCCATCACTATTATCAGAGCTATTTCCTTTAAAAATGACAAAGAAGCATGATGACATGTCCCCATCCCTTTGAGCATTTTGAATTGCCCCTTTAAACCCAATATTCTGAGGCTGTGGCTGCAGAATTGGAGCTTCAAGTGGCAGAGGCTCCTCTGCTTTTATCTCTTTGGGAGAGAGGTTTTTAGGTGGAGGAGGGTCTGCTTCTAGTGGCTTTCTCCTTCGACTTTTAGAGCTCCATTTTGATTTACTATGAGCCTTTTCCTCCTCCTCTGATTCTAACACTGAAACCTTAAAGATTTCATTCTCTGCATTTTGACCAGATAACAAAGTTGTTTTTTCAGCAGCTGATGAAACTTTTTTTGGCACTTGTTCTAGTCTGTGCTCAGTATAATAATTTTTCAAATCATTGCCAACTTTCTGCCAAAATTCTAAGGGAATCGAGGGGTTACAATTTTGAATAAGATCAAGAGATTTAGTGAGCTGTTCTTTACTAACTTTTACTCCCCATTTTCTGAGGATGTGCTTAGTTATATCAATAAAAAGAGTTCTTTCCTTTGACTCACTGTGCTCCATGATTGTATTTTAAAAGAACAAAGTGTAAAGATAAAAGACCAAAGTTACTCACCCGTAATCCTTCATGTTGTCTTCTCTGTGAGCCGCAGCTAAACAGATAGGTGAGAGTCCTAGCCACCTGAAATTGGGAAGTGCTCTGGCTGGGGGGAAAAGGATTTACTCTGCTCAAAAAATCTCAGTTCATGGCGCCATTTATAGAGAACCTGCTCTATAAGGAGAGACTCATCTGAGTGGCCTAGGGTGGTCATCGTATGCAAAGAATGAAACAGATTGGAAGCACGGCTTGTTAGCTCATAGTACTCCAAGAAATACTGAAGTAGCCACTTTATTATAAAGGAAATTAAAGATCCCCTTCCCCCAAAAGCCCAAGAAAGTCTCCCACAGTTACAGAGATCAGGATTTTTACTATAATCAAAACAAAAGCCTTAGAAGCCTCCAGGTGTAGATAAAAAAGCTATGCTAAACTATCAACTATATGTGTTATTTTTAAGTGGAGCCTGGAACATCTCATTAGGCCAGAAAGCCTCTGCAGTTTCTCAGCCTTGATGGCATTAAACAATTTTTTGAGCCTCATTATTTTACTTTAATTCTGGGCAAAATGCCCTGCCAAGGGTTCGGCCTTGGCCGTACCAGCCATCTGTGTTCTCGGTCAAAGGGGAACAGAGTTAGCCCCCCTCCTGCTGGAGTGCTGAGAGCCCAAAGCTTTTTCAATAGGACTATAATGCATTTTGAAGGAAGGTGAGAATTATGAAAGGAATCAAAAGAGGAATCTCAGATTTTTATCTTAGATATCCCACCCCTGTCTCTACCTGATAGGGAGAAAGCCAATACACAGCTCTGCTGGTGTGTATTAATCTTTTGAGGTGGTCCAGATAAAAATATCTACTTGAGTTTCTAATTTCTCTTAGCTCCCAACAGTGAATCTGAAAAAGAGTCAAAAGAGGAGCCTCATTATTTTACTTTAATTCTGGGCAAAATGCCCTGCCAATGTTTTGACCTTGACTGTACCAGCCATCTGTACTCTCGGTCAACTGTGTTAGCCCCCCCTCCTGCTGGATTGCTGAGAGCCCAAAGCTTTTTCAATAAGACTATAATGCATTTTAAAGGAAGGTGAGAATTATGAAAGGAATCAAAGGAGGAATCTCAGATCTTTTGAGGGGGTCCAGATAAAAATATCTACTTGAGATTCTAATTTCTCTCAATAGCTCCCGACACTATTCTATTTTACTTATCTAATCCCGCAACAAACAATTCTTATCCAAACCTTAACTATCTATTCCCTCTCTATCAACTACCCTACACTAAAGAATTTAGGAAAAAAAGGAATTACAATAAACACTTACATAAAGGAAAACAAATACAAAAGTTGCAATAACAATAGTAAAATTCAACATACAGAATGTAACAAAAAATTGAAGATAAAGTTACAGATAAAACAATGTAGTTTATGCTTTTACATTAAACAAAACTGTCTAACCATGCAAAAAACCTATATGAAATGTATCTTAAAACTCTTAGTTGAAACAATTGCAAAACAAATCTTTTCCTTATGCTATGCCTTATTCTAATTCAGAAAACAAAACTGTCTATAGAAAACTGAAAACTAAGTATTTTGTTCTAAAAATCCTATCTTTGAAACCTTTAACTATTCACATATTTTTACAGATACATGAAAAAATTTTCTGTACAAATTTACAAATATATACAGAATATAAAAATATAAATTTTTTACTCCCCACTATTCACACTCAAATTTACATAAATAAACAGGAATATACAAAAATATATAAGAATATACAAAATATACAAGAATATCCCAAACTTATACAAGAATATACAAAATATGCATATCTTCACACCTATTTACACATTACCTCATACAAAATTTACAATATGTACATGTTTACACACTTATTTACACACTCATTTATCCTATTTTAAACTGTGATACAAATTCTGTATACAAAAATATATTATAAATATATTTTTATATATAAAATGTTAGATACATACATGTATGTGTAAGAAAATCATCGCCCTCTGATAATACTAAAAGACAAAGCAAAACAAAAATTCTACATAATGCTATATATATCCTGGTGTTACCTGAGAGAAATATCCCAAATACATTTCATCCAGGTAAGACTTCATAAAGCTAATGTGAATATCATTTGATCAATGTGTCCTAAATGTATATGTTGGATGCAACTATACTCACCAGATCTTCATATACTCCTCTTCCCATGTCATCTGTTGTCTCTCTTCTTCTATCTTCTTTCTCTTTCAGTGCTGTAATATATACCGATGCATGTATCTATAGTGGACATATGCTGTGTGCAACGTTACAGAACCTTACCTTACAATTTAAATACAAATCAGTCCATTATCCTCTTCTATAGTAGATTCCTGCATAAAAGTCCATTATCCTATCAATATCCAGTCTGCTGTACTTCCTCTGTGATTCTGGTATGATGTGTTCTATCTTCAGTCCTTTCTGTCTGATCCATTGTCCTCTTCCCTCAGCTTTTCAACTGCAGACAAGTTGCCTGATGATAATCTCTCAGCTATCTCTCTCCATCTTCTTCTTCTTGTGGATCTATTTCTACTTCTTCTCCTTCCACTAATCTAAGAACTTTTTTAACATGGGAGCAATGGAACCATGACTCTTTCTCTAAAACTTTTATTGTGGAAGGTGAAGTTAAAATTACAGTGAATGGACCAACTCATGATTGTTGTGTTGTGTAAAAGGGATTCTTTGTTCTCTTTGAGTTTACACTTGTGAAAAGGGAATCCTTTATTCTCTTTGCCTAGTTGGAGTTAACACTTTGGTTAACAATAATTTGAATCAACATAAGCTTGAACTAGGTGGAAGAGCTCAAAAACTACTTAGTAAATTCATACCCTACCTAGTGCTAGGTGATAAGCAAGCTAGATACTTGGAGAGCTCCACCCTTTTTTTCTAACTCAGTCAGAAACTTGTGAATTCTTTTAAGAGTTCACACCTTCAGAAACTGGGAACCCTTTTGATGAGTATTCACCCCTCCAGAAGGTGCGAATTGGTTCCCACAAACACTGCCCCTTGGGCAGTGCTAGACAATTTGGAAGCTGTGATTGAACCCTGTGAAGAGGGGAGGAGACAAGAAGCCATTATAAAAGACCCTGAGTTTCTGAGGCTGGAGAGAGTGGACTTCAAGAAGACAATCATTCCAAGAAGGAAGTTGCCTTCAAGAAGAAGCTCAGCTCAAAGAATAAAGTCAGCCTTAGGAGTCTTCTTCAGCTCAAGTCATTGTCTTGGCCTGCCTCTTGAAGGGAACTTGCGTGAATGGATAGCTGGTTTTCCCTTCCCTTCCCCAGTCTTCTGAAGATAGTTTAATTCTGGTTGAAGGTTAACAAGGCCTGGCTGAGCCAAGCACTGGAACAATATTTAGATAGATAAGTCAATGTCTTCTCTACCCTTTTGTATTTCTCTACTTTTACTCTTTCCACCTCTTTTGTAAATAAAAGATTTATAATTTTCACATATTTAGCTAAACCATTAATCTTAACATTTAGAGTTGCCAAGGTTTTATTAAAATTCTTTATGTAAACTGAGTGACCTGGCTTAATATTATATAATGAATAATCCAGAGGACCACTCTGAATTAAAAGTCCCATATCTTGCAGTTCTCTTAATCTATCTTGTAAGGCACTTATATAGGATGCTATTTGTATGTCACCCCCTAACATTGATGCATAGGCAGTTTTACAACTCTTGGCTTGTAAAGGTAGATGACCATATAACATTTCAAGTGGTGAAACATGGATATCAGTCTTGTAAGGATATAGAATAACACTAGAGGTAAGATGTCTGGCCATTTCAGATGCATCTCGGTACAAAGTTTCCTTGTCATTGTCTTGATTTTTCTATTTATTCTTTCTTCTTGACCTGAACTTTGTGGATGGTACGGAACATGAAACTTTGCTGAGATTACCAACTTCTCATACACTTTCTTTAGCATGCTATCTGTAAAATGGGCCCCTTTACCTGAGTCAATTTTGACTGGTACTCCAAATCTTGGAACAATCTCCATCGTCAAGATCTTAACAACAAATGCTGAAGTGTTCCTAGCAGGTGGAAATGCTTCTGGCCACCTGGTCAATTTATCTACCAATACCAAACAATACTTATATTTTCCTGCCTTGGGCATAGTAATATAATCTATTTGCAGATTTTCAAAAGGAGTGTAATCTAATGCTCTTCTACCTAGATCTCTTTTCTTAAAAACACTCTGATTGAATTTCTGACAAATAGAACAGCTGGGACAGATTTTGTTTGCCTTGGTGGTGATTCCTTGGGTTATCCACACTCTTTTTAAAGTGTCATCCAAAGGCTGTGTCCCAAAATGGCCTTTGTTGTGAACAGCCTGGCAAATATGATTGAAAAATGCCTTTGGGAGTATTGGCTTTCCAGTTGATGATACCCATATGCCATTCTCTTTCCTACCTCCAAAATGATGCTGTCATGTTTGAATTTCTGAGTCTAGATATGCTCTTTCAAGATCTTCAGATTCTATGACTGAGAAATTCATCATATAAGCTGGAGCATTTTGTGCAAAATAATAGACAGTAACATAAGCACGATAATTACCATGTTAAACTGGATATTTTCCAAAAGAATGGCCTAGGCAGTGTATCACAACCAATTCTTTTGGTTTTTGATAGTAGCCAGTAACCCTGTAATAATCTCAGTATGAGCTATCTGCTGTCCACCTGATGTAATAAAACCTCTCTGCTTCAGGGAGCAGCTGGGTAGCTCAGTGGAGTGAGAGTCAGGCCTAGAGACAGGATGTCCTAGGTTCAAACCCGGCCTCAGACACTTCCCAGCTGGGTGACCCTGGGCAAGTCACTTGACCCCCATTGCCCACCCTTACCAATCTTCCACCTATGAGACAACACACTGAAGTACAAGGGTTTAAAAAAAAAACCTCTCTGCTTCCAGATGGAACCAATTGATTGGCAGATAGAGAATGAATAATGGGAATCTGTATATATATTAGCCCTTTTGCCTTCAGATAACAAACAGGCATATTTCAGAGGTACTAATTCTGTCCCTTGTGTACTCATATTCTTGGGCAATGAACTATACCACAGTGTCTCAAACTCAGTGACCACTGTGGACCCTGTAAAACAGATACCATTCTGCATGAAAGACAAACCATTGTATAAAGCGCAAGGTTAGGATTACCTAGTGGTGCATCTTTCAAATCCTGCCTCGATTGTTCTATCAATTGTACTACTTCACTATAGACATGCAATGACCCTCCATTTGTAGGCAAATCAGGTAATAGTGTGGCTGAATTTAAAACACTACACCTCTTGATTTGTATGTTTTAATTCCCAAGGAGAACTATATCATATTTGGCTATACATTAGTCAGAAAAAGCCTGAGCGAAATATTTCAATATAAGGACTTCAATTTGGTGTGGTCAAAATACTGTCAGTGGGCACCTGAGAACTAAATCTATAGACTTTTGCACTAACAATGCAGCAGCAGCCACTCCATGAAAACATGGAGCTATCCCAACTGCAATAGGATCTAGCTGTGCACTGTAGTATGCAATTGGGTGATAATTTGGTCCTAAAGTCTGTTCAAGAAAACCTGAAGTTATCTCCTTCCACTCGAACAAATAGCACAAAAGGTTTTTCATAATCTTGAATCTCTAATGTGGAGCAGATAGAATTGCTTCCTTAACTTTTGTTATTACCTGTAGATGTTCTGGCTTCAATTTGAGCAGTTCATGTTCTGCATCTCTTATTAAATATGTAAGTATTTTAGTCAATTCACTATACCCAGGGATCTATTGTCTGCAGAAACCTGTTGTACCCAGTATGGCTCTTAGTTGTTTCTTAGTCTTTGGGGCACTTAGCTTCTGGATGTATGCTATACATTTTTGGGAAATGCTTCTAGGATCCCCAGATAAAACAAATCCCAAATACTCAACCCTTGGTAATATTACCATTGAAGTTTAGTCTTAGTTACATATGCCTTCTTTTACATAACTCACACATAAGAAATTTGCTATGGCTTAAACATACTTTAGCACTGGAGAAGCTAAAAGTATGTCATCTACAAAATGGACAAGTTTGTTATCTTTAAATCTGATTGTTTCTAGATCCTTATTAACGATTTGCAAAAACAGGGATGGGCTTTTGCAGAACCCTTGAGGCAAATAACTCCAATAGAAACTTCTTCCCTGCCGGGTAAAAGCAAATATCTTTTGTGAGTCTTTGTGTTTTGGCATAGAAAAGAAAGTGGAACATAAGTCTACCACCATGAAATATCTAGCACTGCTTGGTATTGATGAGATAATTGTAGCTGAACTTGGAACAATTGGACAGGACTTCACCACATAGTCATTTATAGCCCTTAAGTTGTGGACAAATCTGTAACAAAATCTTCCATTTTTATCCAATTTTGGTTTCTTTATTGGGGGTATGGGTATATTGAACTCTGAAATACATGGGAGTGTAACTCCTTGTCCCAATAATGATTCTATGAGAGGGGTGATAGATACTAGCCACTGCCTCTTTGCTTAAGGGATATTGTGGTATGCAAAGTGGAGGACCTCCTTTGGTCTTAACTTTAACTGGAGTTGCAGATTTTAATAGACCAACATCTGTAGAATGAGAAGCCCATACCTGTTCTGGTATATCATCAGGTATAGGATAAACTCTCCCTCTTTCTCCTTCTGCCTCAACTGTATCTAAGAATAACATTTGGAAAAGATTCAGAGCTCTTTCAGGAAGTTCTAAATTTATATCCAGTTGGTGTACATTGAATAGTTGCTTTTAATTTACATAAAAGATCTCTCCTAAGTAAATTCATAGGTGAATTGAGCATCAACAAAAAAGAGTGTTCTATAGATATAGGACCCAATGATACCATTTTGGGTTGCAACTTCTTTACCCTTTGTGGTATTCCAGTTACTCCTACCAGCTCCACAGTTCCAATAGCCTCACAATCTTCTGGGGATGTTTGCAGAACAGATTTAGAAGCCCCTGTGTCCACAAGACAATCATAAATCTGTTTCTCCGCTTTCAGAGTAACATGAGGCTCTGTGCTGCTTAGTGAAGGATGTGTTTGAATAATAGGAGCTAGCACATCAGGATCAGGAAACTGCAGCCCTAATTCCTGTCCATCACCTTCCACCTCCTCATTTACTCTTGCATCCTTGTTTTCTTCTGGTCCTCTAGTACTATCATTCTGCCAGGATTTTTGTGATTCACTCCATCTTCCATTGGTCTTTACATTTCCATTGCTCACATTTACAGTTTCATTATTATTATTTTCTATATTATTTAAATTAATTATTTCATCATTTTAAAATTCTTTTAATTCATTATCATTAACAATTTTCCCAAAATCATTATATAAACTTAATCTAATCATACCATCCTTTTCAAACCTTCATGCTGAGCAGACTGCCTTTTGTAAATCATCCTTCTGTGCTGAGGGGCAAAAGGAGGGTTACCAGCAGTCCGTTCCCCCTTGGGGGTGGGACAATTGAGTGAAAACGGAGTGAGAAGAGCCAGAGACCCAGTAGGTTTGCAGTGGTTGATCTGACGTGCCATATGCTGATTTAAATTTTTATATCTTTTTCTCAAGATTACATCAATATTGGCATGAATTCCATTCCTCCCATACATCTTATCTTTGGAGACAATGTGTTAGGTGTGTTTGACATATCTCTTGGGCCACAGTGGTGAGAAAGTACAGGCCTTTTCATGGGAGACAATTTCTTCACATTTCATTCATTGTTTTTTTTATGTTAAATTACTGTACTGAATCGGGTCTGGGAGGGGTGAAACTTGGAGACTGTTCTGGCCTATTTTTGTAGGAACCTGTGTATGGGAATCTGAGTTAGAATTTTAAAAATCCTTAACATTAACTCACTATATGCTGGTTTGTTGTGAAGTGATTTCAAGGGGAATTTCTGTATTACTGTATGTAAGGTTAGGAATTTCCTAGGAGTTATATGGGGCCTGTGGGGGGCTCTGCTGTATTGTTTTTCTGTGTTTCCCTGGGGCTGAGTAAGGATATTGATTACAATAATTTCAGTAAAAGGGAATGCTAGTAAGAAAAGAGTCATATAGGGGACATTGAGTGGAATATCCATCATTCTGACACCTTCCGTGCTGGTTTTCAGTGCTGGTAACAAACTGTGCTAAACATCACAGGCTTTGACAGCATCCTGCACTTCTGGGCATTCCTTCAAGCCACCTCCTGTTCTGATAAAATTTTGCATGCTTTGTAAATCCAGAGCTTGCTGGGAACCATTACAACATCCATGATTACAATAATTATTACCATTATATACATTACTATTAAATCCATTATTAAACCTATTTACACCAGTATAATTTTGTCTATATCCATTATTATATACATTGCCTCAGTTTCCCCTATTATGAGCTGCAAATTAACCCCTGTATCGATACTCTCTTACCATGTGCTCAATTTGATTACACAAATAACACCTAGGAGGATTTTTCCTGGTCTGTCTATGAAGGAAAAATTATGGTTGATTTCCTTTACATGTGTGGTCAATGTAACCTCAGAATCCCAGGTGGGATGCAATCCATGGAAGCCCATGATGCCAAGGGCAGTTAGGACAGTTGGAATGAGGGTATAAAGGGGTACACCAGGCTGAGAGACTGACTGGGTTATTGAGGAGCTTGGGTGAAGGGTAGTTAGGAGTATACTCCTAGGCCTTAGCAATTCCTCATACAAGTTGAGTCTTTTTAAAATTTTTTTAAACCCTTAACTTCTGTGTATTGGCTCATAGGTGGAAGAGTGGTAAAGGTGGGCAATGGGGGTCAAGTGACTTGTCCAGGGTCACACAGCTGGGAAGTGTTTGAGGCCAGATTTGAACCTAGGACCTCCTGTCTCTTACCAGTTGAGTCTTGAGCAATTACCCTGCAAAAATTATTTGCCAACTTGTCTTGACTGACCCACAATCTCACAGACTACTGATACTGCTAAAAGACCTAGCAGGCAGTTTATTGAGACCATCATCAATATTTCTTCAGACCTACAATCAACAATAGTTATATCTCAGCTGAAGCTTACTTTACTATTACTTAGTTAGATCTTAGTACTACAGATAGAGAAGAGAGAGGAAGAATTGTAAAAGGGGGGCCTGACCCTGTCATGGGAAGGCCAGCCTCAAACTCAATTTTGATTAGCTGTAGAGATTTCCTTTTCCCCAATATCCTTACCATCATTCCCTTCCCTCATCTATTTCCCTTAGTTATTAAAGTAGTTACTTTATAGTTCTAATAGCCTTCATGTCTTCAGTTGAGGGAAAGCCATAATATCTTCACTCACCTAGAGAGAGTTCTTCATTCCATCAAAGACTGGTAGTTAGAAGTCCAGCAGTGTGGGCCTTGTTGATTTTATCAAATATACTGGTGTGTGAACTTCATCTGTCAGCCACATAAATCCCTCCTTGTAGAGATATATCTTTCCTCGACTACTCTATCAAGTTGGGGAAGAAATAAATCCAATACTTTGTGTGAGACCATTGACCCATCTCCCTCTAGTAAGGAAAAACTAGATTAGCTTTCTTGGTGGGGAGAGCTAACAGTTACTGCCCTTTGAAGTACCCATGCCACACTGGAGGCTGAGAGTTTTGCAGACTACTCCAGACTGCTGCCTGGTTGCTCCTTACATCAATTATGATTTAAAGTTTGGTTTGGGAGGAGACTAAAATTTGATATGAGATAGAGTCCTATATTGAATAACTGTACATAATTTTTGTTTCCACTGAACACCTGATTATACTAGAAACCCTGACAAAGGAAATTCACAATGAAAATTCCCTTCCTTTTCCACTAATTATTGAAATAATTATAAAATGTGAAAGCTAGAACAGATCTTAGATGATTTGAATGGAGAATAACACAGAAGTCTGTCAAAGCCCAAATCTAGCCAAAAAGTCATTGTGGCTCTCTAGTGACAGGTAAACCTACTATAGTAATGTAATATAGATGGGTGTCCCATGGTTCAACATCTGTTGTAAGCCAAGCCAGAGAAAAAAGGACATTTCTAATTTTAAGTATAAGGAAAGGATTATAACTTTGAATCAGAACCAGGTTATCAGAGTAATTACTTAATATTTGTTCATTTATTTCTTGATACATTTTTAAAAAAGACAATCTGAGCCTGGGAGCATTGGGATGGATTGACCATCTCTTTAGATGGTAATAATGGCTTAGAGCTTAAAGCATTCTAGTCACTGAATCCCAATAATGGGAGGACAGATACATAGCATTTAGTCTGAAGACATGAGTACAGATTTCGATGGTATAGAAAACCCCAGTGATGATACGCACAGTGGAGATATCCAGCATGGATACTGCATCAAAAAATAGAATAGACTATGACCAACTATCATCATAAAACCACGTATGCCTGTGTACCAGGCAATATTTCTTGTTCCCATGGCCTAAATCCTTCTCTACCAAGGATGAAAGTCTTCTGTTAACTCTACTGAACTCAGATGTGTCCTTCTCAGCAGAAAAGACTCCAGGTAATCAAGGGAGAATTTATTATTAGGAAAAGAAATGAAATGAGTAAAGATAGTAAAGTGTAGACTTTTTTTCAGGACAATGAAGTATTTGTGCTGGAATCCCTTGGATATCATTGCTGAAAATATTTGTTTTACATTTTGATAAGGTATTTAGAAGAGGGATTGAAGAGTGAATACTTTAAATACAGCAATATTTTAAATAGTAATTTAAAGTTGAGAAAGAATTACAAGTATAATTCTATTTATTATCCTAATAACCTTAAGAGAAAGGTGTTATTAGCAATCCCATTTTACAGAAGAGGAAATTGCCTCAGTTTCTCATCTGTAAAATGGGAATGCTAATAGCATTTACCTCTTGGCCCTATTATGTGAGGATCAAATGAGTTAATCATCATAAAGCACTTAGAACAATACCTGGCACATAATAAGTGCTCTATTAATGGTAGCTTTAATAACACATTTATTATAATTAATTTTGGGAAAGTATCAGTGAGCACAAATGCAATATGAATATAGATAGACTGAGGAAAAGATAAATGCTGAGAAACAGCATAATCTAGGTCTATTAGAATTTAAATGTAATGGGCAGAGTGGAACTGGGCTTAATCACCTTGGAGGCTACACCAGAATGGCTATGATTATATCCTGAAGGTCATGTTCTGACCTCTATGTCTGAAAGGCCTGACTGCAGTTATCTTGTCTGCTTCCCAGGTTTCATAATGGGGAGAATTTTTAAACATAAAACAATCAGATACTTCTTGTTCACTACAGATATGAAGCATTGTATGAAATGTCCTGAAGATGAGTATCCCAATAAGGAAAAAGATTGCTGCCTCCCCAAAGCCATTACCTTCCTGGCTATAAAAGAACCTCTGGGAATGGCTTTCACCTGTGTGGCCCTTTTCTTCTCTGTGCTGTCAGCTCTGATTCTCAGGGTGTTTGTGAAGTTCTGTGACACACCTATAGTGAAAGCCAATAACAGGACCCTCAGTTATACTCTTCTCATATCTCTCACCTTGTGTTTCCTCTGCTCCTTGCTCTTCATTGGCCGTCCCACTGCAGCCACCTGTCTCCTCCGACAAACAACTTTTGGGCTTGTCTTCACTGTGGCTGTTTCATCCATTTTAGCAAAAACCATTCTGGTAGTTCTGGCCTTCAGGGTTACAGAACCCGGGAGCAGGAGGAAGGTATGGCTGCAACCTGGAATGTCCAACTTCATTGTAGTCCTTTGCTCTGGCATTCAAGTGGCTCTCTGTGGCATCTGGCTGGGAATCTCTCCTCCCTTCCCAGACACAGACATACATTCTGAACCCAATCAGATCATCATTGAATGTAATGAAGGTTCAGTCTTTGGTTTCTACTCTGTTTTGGGGTACATTGGCTTCCTAGCCCTGGGTAGCTTCATGGTGGCTTTCCTGGCCAGGAACCTCCCTGACACCTTCAATGAAGCCAAGTTTATCACCTTCAGCATGCTGGTGTTCTGCAGTGTGTGGGTCTCCTTCCTGCCCACATACCAGAGCACCAAGGGCAAAGCCATGGTGGTGGTGGAGATCTTCTCCATCCTGGTCTCCAGTGCTGGCTTACTGGGCTGCATCTTTATTCCCAAGTGTTATGTGCTTTTTCTTAGGCCAGATCAAAACATTCAGGAATGTATAAGAAATAAATCAAATACTAAGAGTTGAAATCATTCTGTCTGAGAAATAGAAATTAGGTTAGCAATTTATTTATTGTGGAAATCCTGTGATCTGTGTTGACTCTATTTAGTGACTCCAGTTCTGTAATGAGCTCACACCTATTGCTATTCAATTATGAGTTTGGTCCAAATTCCTTCCTGTGAGAAATTTTTTTTAGTCAGGCATTTTGAGGGAAGATCTTCTTGCATTGTCTGAACCTAGCCCTGTGTATTGGCTCATAGGTGGAAGAATGATAAGGCTAGGCAATGGGGGTCAAGTGACTTGCCCAGGGTCACACAGCTAGGACCTGTCTGAGGCCAGATTTGAACCCAGGACCTCCTGTCTCTAGGCCTGACTCCCAATCCACTGAGCTACCCAGCTGCCCCCAGGACTTTTCTTATAATTGGACATCTCAAGCAACCTATATATCTTATTGAAAATTTGACCAATACTAATCATTTAGTTATTTTCATGTGTCCTTTTATTATATTCAGTCATTTAAGTGTAGGACAACTCTTGTTCTGAATTCAGGAAATTGCACTTGTTCACTTTCCCCTTCACATCTTGGAAAGTCCCTAATCTTCCATAAAATTAGAAATCAAATTATCTACTCTTGTTTAACTTCCTTTTAGTGAATTACCTTTATGTGTTTAATTGTTTTTTTTATACATTTATTAATATTCATTTTTAACATGGTTACTTGATTCATGCTCCTCTTATCCCCTTCAACCCCGCCCCCCGCACCCCCCCTACCCATGCGCATTTCCACTAGTTTTGTCATGTGTCCTTGATCGAGACCTATTTCCAAATTGTTGGTAGTTGCATTGGTGTGATAGTTTCGAGTCCACACCCTCAATCATGTCCACCCCGACCCATGCGTTCAAGCAGTTGTTTTTCTTATATGTTTCCTCTCCTGCAGTCCTTCCTCTGAATGTGGGCAGCATCTTTACCATAAATCCCTCAGAATTGTCCTGGGTCATTGTATTGCTGCTGGTTCAGAAGTCCATTACATTCGATTTTACCACAGAATGTCAGTCTCTGTGTATAGAGTTCTTCTGGCTCTGCTCCTTTCGCTCTGCATCTGTTCCCGGAGGTCTCTCCAGTTCGCCTGGAACTTCTCCAGTTTATTATTCCTTTTAGCACAATAGTATTCCATCACCCGCATATACCACAGTTTGTTCAGCCATTCCCCAATTGAAGGACATTCCCTCCTTTTCCAATTTGTTGCCACCACAAAAAGCGCAGCTATGAATATTTTCGTACAAGTCTGTTTATCTATGATCTCTTTGGGGTACAAACCCAGCAATGGTATGGCTGGATCAAAGGGCAGGCATTCTTTTATAGCCCTTTGAGCATGATTCCAAATTGCCAGCCAGAATGGCTGGATCAGTTCACAGCTCCACCAGCAATGCATTAATGTCCCAATTTTGCCACATCCCCTCCAGCATTCATTACTCACCCCTTCTTTCATTTTAGCCAATCTGCTAGGTGTGAGGTGATACCTCAGAGTTGTTTTGATTTGCATTTCTCTAATTATTAGAGATTTGGAACACTTTCTCATGTGCTTATTGATACTTTTGATTTCTTTACCTGAAAATTGCCTATTCATGTCTCTTGCCCATTTATCAATTGGGGAATGGCTTGATTTTTTATACAATTGCTTTAACTCCTTGTATATTTGAGTGATTAGACCCCTGTCAGAGTTTTTCGTTATAAAGATTTTTTCCCAATTTGTTGTTTCCCTTCTGATTTTGACTACATTGTTTTTGTTTGTACAGAAACTTTTTAGTTTAATATAATCAAAACCATTTAATTTACATTTTGTAATTTTCTCTAACTCTTGCTTGGTTTTAAAGTCTTTCCTTTCCCAGAGATCTGACAAGTAAACTATTCTGTGTTCACTTAACATGTTTATAGTTTCCCTCTTTATATTCAAGTCGTTCACCCATTCTGAATTTAATTGTTTTTAATATGTAACAATTTGTAACCCCTTTTAGTTAGAGTCTAGTCATCAGATTATGAAAAGGGCTTTTTTCCTTATTTGTTGGGCCATTGACATGCATTGCTTAATAAATGAATAAGCTTAGAAAATCAAACCATTTTTTCCTCATTTATTTTATCTTTTACACCTTACATGTGCAACATGGAATTAGAATTCCTTAATAACGCAGAAGAGGTACTGGGAAATGATATTATCATTCTGGGGTATCTATGTTTCATGAACCTGATAACACCTGAATTACATCTACATTGTACACTTCACTGAAGGTTTTCCCCAATTTATATTTTTTCTCAGTGATGGCACCCTATTAAATCTTCTCATCTTATGATTTGGAAAATAGTTCCCTTTTTCATGCTCTTTTTTGCTCTACATTTAATGATCACTTGGGTATTGCTGACATCACTTCTCAATTTTTTATCCACCTTCACTGATCAGACCATCAGCATACTCTCTGACATCAATTTGATGTTTTCTTGGCAAAGATGCTGAAGAGGTTTGTCATTTCCCTTTTTCAAGTTATTTTACAGATTAGGAAACTGAGATAAACAGACCAAATAGAATGTCAGGCAGGGTTTTGGGGATACAGTAAAATCCTATTACAAGACAATTCTCCTTTCTGTAGGCAACCATGCTAAATTTCTACACAAGCTTGCAGGCAACAAAGTTTATTGCTCATGCTCTTAGGTTGAGGATGCCTATTAAAGCACAAAGGCCAAAGAGGAAAAACAAAACAAGACAAAACAAAAAAACAATAGACCAAATTCTTGGATGAAATAATAAAAACAAAACTACCATTAAGGAAATTATAACAATATAGGGATTATTTTTCATGATCAGGTGGGCTTTGTATCAACAATATAGGATTCGTTCACCACTAGGGAAACCATCATCATGATTGACCATATCAATAACGAAACCAACAGAAACCATATAGTTATCTTAATAGATCAGAAAAAGCTTTTAAGGAAATTCAACACTCATTCCTATTAAAACCACTAAATAAACTGGAATAAATTGAATATTCCTAAAAATGATAAAATAGCATCTACCTCAAATCATTAGCAATTATCTGCAATGAGGATAATGTAGATACTTTCCTTGTAAGATCAGCAATGAAGCAAAGATGCCCATTATCACACTACTATTGAATATTATGAATGAAATGCCAGCTATAGCAATAAAAGAATGAAATGAAGTATTCAAATAAGCAATGAGGAAATAAGACTATCACCCTCCCTAGATGATATGTGATATACATAGAGAATCAACCTAAAAGTTATCAAAACAATGAACAATTTCATCCAAGTTGCAGGATATAAAATAAAATCACATAAATCATTAGCATTTCTCTCTACTACCAAGCAAGTCCAACAGCAAGATATAGAAAGAGAAATATCACTGAAAAAAAGTTTCTTGTAAGCCCACCTGCCAAGAGAAACCCAGGAAATATATGATCACAAATATAAAACCCTTTTTATACAAATAAAGTCAGATCTAAATGATTGGAAAAATATTAATAACTTGTGGGTAGGCTGAGTCAACATAATAAAAATGGCAATTATACCTAAATTAATTTACCTATTCAGTGTCATTTCAATCAAGCTAACCAAAAATTATTTCCTAGAGCTAGAAAAAATAATAAAATTCATCTGGATACACAAAAAGTCAAGAATATCAAGAGAATTAGTGGAAAAATATGTTGGAAGGTTGCTTATCTCTTCCAGACCTCAAACTGTAAGCAGCAATAGTCAAGACAATATGATAATGACTAAGAAATAGTGTAGTGCATCAATAGAATAGATTAGTCACTCAATACATGACAGTAATTGACGATAGCAACCTAGGATTCAACAAAAGCAAAAACCCAAACCTTTGGAAAAAGAACCCAATGTTTGACAAAAACTGCAGGGACAACTGGAAAACATAACTGAAACTAGGCACAGACCAACACTACACACCATATACCAAGTTAAAATGAAAATGGACTCATAATTTAGAAATAATAGGTGAAACAAAAAAATGAAAGGAGTATAAAATAATTTATCTATCGATGGATAAGGGAAGAATTTATGTTCAAATAACACATAGAGAATTTTGCAAGATGTGAAATAGTTAAGTTTGACTTCATTAAATTTAAAAATGTTCTCCACAAACAGAACTAATGCAACATAATTAGAAAGGAAACAACAAATTAAAGGAAAAAATTTTATGCCAGGCATTCTTGACAAAGGTCTCATTTCTCTAATGTGTGTGGAGATATGAGCCAAATTTAAGGAATATAACATTTTCCAGAGTTGAAAAGTTGTCAAAAGATATGATTAGGCAGTTTTCAGATGAAGCAATTAAAACTATCTTTAGTCATGAAAAAATGTTACAAATCATTATTTATTAGAAAAATGTAAATTTAAATGGCTTTGAGGTACCATCTCACTTCTATCAGACTGGTTAATATGACAAAAAGGGAAATGACGAATATTGGAGGGAATATGGATGAATTGGTCAATTAATACAATTTTTGTAGAGATGTGAACTTATACAACCATTCTGAGCAGCATTTTGTATCCATGCCTGAAGAGCCATAAAAATGTACAAGCCTTTTGACCCAGAAATATCACTACCATGTCTATATCCCAAAGAAATCAAAGATAGGGGGAAATAGATCTATTTGAACAAAAATATTTACAGCAGCACTTTTTGGTGTAGTAAAGAAATGGAAAGTGAATGGAAATTCAAGGGGAATGGCTGAACAAATTATAGAATGTGATTGTAATGTAATATTGTTGTCCCCTAAGAAATTGTTAAAATAATTATCTGGGACGAGATTGATGCCACCTTGACTGACAGGGCTGACAGTTGAGAATTTGGAATGTTCCCAGGTGCCATGAGCCAAGAACAAAAATTAGTTGGTTCCACCCTATAAATATCTCCAAGGAACAACAGTTGAGAGCTCAAAAGCTCAGAGCTGAGATTTGAGCAAGCTTCTCTTGGAGCAAGAACTGGGACAGAAGGAGGTGAAGTATGGAAGAGGGTAGGTCTGAAACCTGTAACCTGTACCTGACTGAGAGAGAGCTAGTGATCAATCAACACCATTGATAGTAGAGCTGAGAGAGTATATAGATCATCTATCAACATCAATAGCCTTCCCTAATCTCTGGTTTGGCTGTGGCCAGGTCAGGTCAGAGGGTGAAGACCTCCATTTTCTACCAGCCTAGCAATCTCCAGACTTGATCAACAATTAGTTTAGTAGCCAAGTAAATAGCACTAGGGTTCCCAGATCCTCAATCCTATTACCTTGTTTTCCTTTCCCCATTAATAGTTAATACAGTGATTTACCAACAAGTACCTTTCCTGAGCGGTTATTCTACCAAAGCCCTTGGGAAGGGGAGAATCAATATGCAGTCAGATAACAACATTTCCAATAGCCAATCAATATCCTATCAACAACTAATCCATCCTCAGGTTGGGGCCTAGTGAGGTTAACCATCTACCTAACCTCTCAAGGATCCCTAACCTGGGCAACTGTTAGAAGGAACAATTGACAGGCTTAATCAATCAAGCTTGTCAGGGAGGAGAGGCATAGATTACATTCATAGCTATTGTGGAGAGGAGTGTGTGTTTCCTCCCTCACCAACTATAGCCAGCATAGGCCTTGGGTACCTGATCCCTCCTCCATTCATATCATCTCTGAGATCTATATACCATCCATCAACCAAAGATCTAAAGGAGATATATAAAGATATTATTAAGGGCCAGAATTCATTCCTTTTTAACAAAATGAAAGACAAGATGATCACAAAAAAAGAAATCTATATAGTGTGCAGGTGGAAAATCTGCCACGTCTGAGCTAAATTCCCAGCATCCTTTTAAGTACATCATCATTTGACATATAGGGGCATGGGAGATAAATTTGGCTGAGACCCATACTGTGGGGCTCTTTTTTGGGAACTTGAGCTTTGCTTTAGTTAAAAAATGGCAGGTGTCGGTCTCTGGCTCTGTTCTCTGCTCACTTAACTGAAGGAAATTTTTTCCCCTCTAAATTTTTTGTTATTAAATCCTTTAATTTAGAACCGTCTGGAGTATTTAATTCATTTTTTCCTACATGTTTTTGGAGACCATGAAGGGATTGAGTTTCTTCTCCCTTCTCCCTTTTCCTTCTAGGAAACCTTTCAGAGCTTTCCCTGCCACAAGTGAGCCAGGCAGCAGGGTCTCTTCTTCGCAGAGGCTATTCCTGCTGCTTGCTGTTGCTGCTACTGGTAAGCTTTAAACTCCTTGCCCCAACCCCAGCCCAGAGGAGGGAGATCCCTTTTTTCCTTACCAGGCAGCTGTTCCTCCCTCCTAATTAACTCCTTTTTTCACCCACCCCAGCTTGATTCCTATATTTCCTTTTAGCTAAAACCTTTTCCCACTCCAGCTAAGAAGTATGCTTGCCCCTAAAACCAGCCCCAAAATCCTTACATGAGAAACAAACAAAGAAACAAACAACAACAACCTCCTCAACCCTACCTTTGTAGCTAGATTCTCTATACTCCCACCTGGATTCTCTTCCCTGCCCCATTATTGAGCACTCAATTTTTCCTCTTGCTAAACTGCAGTAGCTGCTTTTTTTCCACTGAAGAGCAGCAATAAAATCATATAACATCATATAAAATATTATAAAATAAGATCCTTTATAAATACAACACCAAGCATCATGATCGCTACTTTATAAAAAACCTTATTGCAGTTCATTCAATTGGGAACTTTTAAGTCCTCAGAATGTCTCCTCTTTGTTGCTAGGGAATTTTCTATATCAATTCCTAAATATTAAAGCACAAAAAAATTTCATGCAAAAAATGCAAGCTAAAATGCAAGCTGACATTCAAAATCAATTGAACAATTTTAAGCACTCCCTAAATGGTCCAATGGTAATAGATGGTTCCATCCAAGATATATCCAATTCCAATCCTATTCCAGAACTACTGAAAGAAATTCATACTGAAACAGACATAGAAGACCCCTCTCCTCTGCCTTATATGGAAAACCAAGTCTCTCCTATTGAGAAACTCCTGGCTAAACTTCTCTCCCCTGCTCCTTCTCCTGATGCCATGTCCTGCCCTGTCCCTTCTCCCACTCCACAACCAACCCCAGCCCCAATAAAACCTTGTCCTCCTACCATACAAGTTTCTACCTGTACTATCTCAGTATCCACACAGACACCTCCTATAAAACCACAAACACTGATCAATTCTAATGAAGGCCTTTTCCCCTTAAAAGGAAATGTCCACAGTACTACAACTTGTGGAGGTGTTAAAAGAAAAAGAACATAGACCTTTCACACTCCAGGATATAAAAACATTTAAATACTCCTAGTTATGAAGATGAATCTAGCCCGGTAACAAAAAAGATTGCTGACATATTCTTTTATTTTGATCCATCATGCAAAGATGTTGAACAATTACTCCATGCATTTTTAACAGAATGTGAGAGGAATAAGATCATCTCTTATGTCAATAAAGCCTGAGGGTACAATGCAGCACACTGGCGGCCTGTAGATCCTCTTTGGGACTATAAAGATAATGATGGGTACATGGAACTACATCAAGCTAGGGAAGCCATTCTAAGAGCAATGAGAAAATTCTCCACAAGGCCAGATGGATGGACTAAATTTGAATGCCTTAAACCAGTGATGAGCAAACTTTTTAAAGAGGGGGCCAAAGGAAAGGAAATGCTCATATGTCATTCTGTTTCTAAGGCAACTCTTTTGACGTTTCATTGTATTGTATCCTACTCATTGTATTCATCAGATTAAGAATAATGTCACACGGCCAGATAGAACATTTCAGGGGGCTGCATCTGGCCATGGGCCGTAGTTTGTCCATCACTGCTTTAAACAATCCGATGAAGAGACACCCTTCCAATTTATGGATAGGCTTATTGAGTTGTGAGGTAGGTACCTAGACCTTGATATTTCTGTAGAAAGAGACATTAGAAATATAAAACAATGCTTTGTTAACAATTGTTGCAGAGTAACCCAAGATTGTTTTAAAACCCATTGCCCAAAGTGGCCTGAACTGGATATTGATGAGTTGAGACGAACTGCTACATATGTCTTTAAAGGCAATAAAGAAAAACAATCAGAAACTAATGATTTACTAGAAAAGATCCAGAAAGAATTAAAATATTTAACTAATAGAATTGATACACAAGAAAAGGTCATGATACTCAATCAATGGCACTTGCCCCTCTCTAAGAACCTAACTATCGGTCCCATACCTGCACTTCTGTGGAACAAAGGGCCATACAATGATGAACTGCAGTGATTTCTTTCAAGCAATTAGAAATAAAATTCAATGGAATAATAGATATAGATATAATAACTACAGGAATGAATCTAGAAATCATAACTTTAAGAATGATTACAATTCTAGAAATTTTAGTCAAATAACTGATTGCCAAGATCAAATATATCTTAAGTATATCTTAAGTGGAGCTCATCCCTGAACTACTCAGAGTGCTAATGCCCCTCAGGGGAGCCCAAGAAACTACCCAAAGATTATGAAGGTATATGGGGGAGGGGTTGTGACACAGGAATCAAAGGATATAATCTCTGATTTTCCAGACCCTGATGTCTTACTACCCATTGTCCCTATTCACTGTCCCCCCCATAATGATGAACCTCATGTGATTTAAAAGTTGGTAATTCTTATTTTGATTGTATTCTGGATATAGGAGCCTCAAGGTATCTAGAGGAACACACCTCATTCAAATTGCAATCCCATAGGCTCAGTAAATGTAATAGGGGTATTGGGGATACCCATAAAGGTTCCAAAACTTTCCTCTAGAATGGTCTCTGTAGGTCCCTTGAGTGTAAAGCACTCTTTCCTCTTGATGCCTGGCTTCCCTATAAATTTGTTAGGGAGAAACCTTTTTTGTAAGCTTAGAGCCACAGTAACTTACTCTCCAGATGGCTCCATATCATTGGAACTACCTGAAGAATCCTTAACTTTACTCTTTTTACTTCTCTCAGACAACCAAGAGATGAAGGAATCTCCCATTTTTGAGATCCCAACTGATATACCTGAATGTCTCTGGGCCACATCATCTTCTGATGTTGGCCTACTTAAATCGGCTGTCTTTGTCTAAATTAAAACAAAATCTAGCCTACCTCCTTCCATCCCTCAATACCCTCTTTCAAAGGAGGCAACTGAGGGCATTACCCATGTAATAAATTCACTAATTGACCAAGACATCATAATCCTCTGCAAATCTGAATACAATACACCCATCCTCCCTGTTAAAAAACCAAAATTGGGACCTGACGGCAAACATCTCTATTGATTTGTCCAAGATCCGAAGGTGGTAAACAATCATGTTATAAAAAGACATCATGTAGTTTCCAACATAAAACTATTATTTCTTCTATTATTATTAGCACAGCTACATACTTTACAGTAGTAGACTTGAGCTCCAATTTTTTTTCTATACCCATACATGAAAATTCCATGCAAATTTTTGCTTTCACCTGGAAGGGTTCTTAATGGACCTGGACCTGTTTACCCCAAGGTTTCGTAGACAGCCCAACATGGTTTACACGATTATTAACTGCTGACACTAATTCCATTACATTTAAACCCAATGGTTTAATATAATATATGGCCAATTTACTCTTGGCATCACCTAATGCTGAAGCATGTCAAGAGGATAGCAAGCACCTTCTTTTAGAGCTACATAAAAGAGACCACAAGGTCTTCAAAGATAAAGTTCAATGGTATCTTCCAAAGTACAATATTTAGGTTTTATTTTAACTGCTGGGTCCCATTTAATTTCTCCCAAATGTATTGAGAGCATCCAAAAATTAAGTGCTCCTACTACTAAAAGACAATTGAGGGCAATTCTTGGAGTAATGGGATTTTGTTGGCAGTTAATCCTTGCTATGGGGAAATTACTAAGCCCCTTGTATCACTCACAAAAAATTCAGTCCCTGAACCACTTAAATTGGAAAAGGAACATCTGACAACTCTTTCAAATCTAAAACAGGCTATCCTGTCTGCCCCTGCTCTGGGCATCCCAGATTACAACAAACTGTTTATCTTATATGTCCATAAACATAGAAGGGTAGCTTCATGTGTTCTAACTCAACTTTTTGGACCTACTCAATTCCTGGTAGCCTATTATTCTGCCCATTTGGACCCAGTAGCTTCAGGAGCACCACTATGCCTTAGGGGCGTAGCTGCCACAGCTTTATTAGTAACCAAATCTGCTGATCTAGTATTAGGATGCCCTCTGACCATAACGTGCCCATATGAGGTTGAGGCATTAAGACATAGGACCCAGGTATTTACCAATCAAAGGATTATGAGATATGAAATAACCTTATTAAATAATGAAAAAATCACGTTAAAATGCTGTGGAGTTCTTAATCCTGCAACCTTGCTCCCTGATTTGTCAACTTCCAGAGAACCTTTACACAATTGTACATTTTTAATGTCCATTGCTAATAAACCTCGTAATGATTTACTGGACATCCCTTTGGATAATCCGGATTTAATATTATTTACAGATGGTTCTTCATTTATGAAGGATGGCATGCTCTTTACAGGAGCTGTGGTAGTTACCAAATTTGCCACTCTGTGGTCAGCTTCCTTACCCTCAAATGTAAGTGCACAAGGTGCAGAACTCAAAGCTTTAAAATATGCATGTCTCATTGCAAAAGACAAGAGATTCTCGATTTACACAGACTCCTGTTATGCATTTGGCATATGTCATGCCTTTGGCATGTTATGGTGTCAGAGGGGATTCTTAACATCAGCTGGAAAATGTATGGCCAACACAAACCTTATTACTGACCTCCTTTCTGCTCTCTAGCTCCCCAAAGCCATAGCTGTTGTGCACTACTCTGCCCACACACATGGCACTGACCCTGTCTCCAGGGAAAATGAATGAACAGATGCTGCAGTGAAGCTGGCAGCCTTGGAAGGGCCTGAGTTAATTTTGACACTAAAAATTACCGATAATTTCAATCTATCCCTTTCCTACAATGACAATGATGTGGGAAAATGGAAAAAAAATTAAAACTAAACAAATTAATGGAGTATGGATATCATCAGAAGGCAAAACCCTGCTCCCTAGGAATCTCTATAACTAAATTTGTCACTTCATCCATAAACATTGTCATTTTGGCACCGAAGGCATTGTAGAATTTATTTTAAAAGTATGGATAGCGGGGCAGCTGGGTAGCTCAGTGGAGTGAGAGTCAGGCCTAGAGACAGGAGGTCCTAGGTTCAAACCCGGCCTCAGCCACTTCCCAACTGTGTGACCCTGGGCAAGTCACTTGACCCCCATTGCCCACCCTTATCAATCTTCCACCTATGAGACAATACACTGAAGTACAAGGGCTTAAAAAAAAATAAATAAATAAAATTAAGGTTTAAAAGTATGGATAGCACCTGGAATAACTACAATTGCCTCCAAAGTATGTACAGCTTGTCCTACCTGCCAGGTTTTTAACCAACATGTTTTTCGTTGTAAAGCCTTTGGTGGATGTCCTCTTGCTTACACACCATTTGGGCATTTACATATTGATTTTATCTCTATGCCAAAATCTGGGCTATATAAATTTTGTCTGGTCGTAGTTGATCAGCTCACCAGGTGGCCTGAAGCATTTCCTACTTCTCAGGCCACATTGGCTTTTGTTACCAAAATTCTTTTGAAAGAAATTATTCCTTGTTTTGGAATACCAGCATGTATTGATTCAGATAGAGGAACTCATTTTACAGATTCGGTCTTATCACAAATTTATTCATGTTTGGAGATAACTCCTAAGTTTCAGAGCTCTGGCCAAGTTGGAAGGATGAATAAAGGACTTAAATTTGTGATTGGCAAAATGTGCATGGAGACTCATTTAAAATGACCCCAAATTCTACCTCTGGTCTATTTTCTCTCAGAAGTCAACCCAGAGGAGATTAACACATCTCACCATTTGAGATGCTATTTGGACATCCACCTATTCAGGCACAACAATTTACCCTTGCTTATATGTCATTGTTAGGAGGGGATACAACTATTGCCACATATATCAAACAATTACAAACTAAATTGTGAGAACTCCATGATTCCATGACTCTGAAGCTGCTGTTCAGGCAGGGCCCCTAGACTTCTTGCTTCATGATTTGAACCCAGGTGATAGCATATATATAAAGTATTTCAAACGTACTGAGTTGACTGAACCTGCCTATGATGGACCATTCCAAGTCCTATTGACTACATCAACAGCCATTAAAATTGGGGAGAGGGACTCATAGATTCATTGTAGCCATGTAAAATGAGTACCTTCTGTTGATGATGAATAATTACCTCTACTGATTGTATTTGACTATTGATTGTTTTTTACTAAGACTTCCCTATTGCTAGATATGTACTATTTTGTTCCATTATATTTTATTGATCCTTCTACTTGAACAAATTGCCTTTGTAAAACAACACATATACTACCTCAAAAAAAACCCCACATTATCTGTATTAGTGACCTGATGTGCCTTTTATAACATTTTGTGTCTTCTATGAATTTTTTTTACTTCTTATAATATATTATTGCTTTTATACCTCCACTGTTTTACGTACCTCATTTGCACTCACACTATGGATCATGGCAAGTTAAAGAGAAAATGAATCTTATTTTTTTGGCAAGTAGCCTCATATTTTACCTCTGTATTTGTGAAATATATACATTTAAAAATATATTTTTGTTTTTTTCTACATTTTTCTCATTTTTTGTGTTTTAAGCACATGTCACTAGTATTGAAAAAAATTTTTTAACTGTTTTGATTTTAGCAATTGAATAAGCCAAGATGTCCATTTGCTTAGCATATAAATGCATACTCAAAAAGTTTTAGAGTATGGCATCTTGCGACTAGTTATTTAAACATTATGAGACTTGCTGGATGAATATGTCTAGATCAAGGGAAAAAACTGACAACAAAGGAGCACAGAACTTAACCTGAGAAGTGCAAAAGTAGCACAAAGGTAAAAGAGATCAAATCAATCCTATGGAGACTGATGACATTCTGTGCAAAGAGCACAAGAACTTGTCATGTGTGAGACTTGAGGTTAAGGCTGTTTAACATGTGTTAAATGAAGGACTTCCTTGTGCCACACTCTTTATCACGTATATAACATTGATTGTTCTGGCTTCATTATCCTGAAAAGCAAGGAAAAGGGTCAGAGCAGTGAATAGTATTTCCCATTTCCTTCGAGTTCTAGTCTTTTTTTCTTTTTTATTTCATTATGTGGCAAGTTAATGTAGTCAAGACTGTTGAATTGGAGTAGTAATGATTGTCCTTGCAGGTTTATGGGACATGGATCACTACAAGAACCTGCTGTGATTTGTGAATTTTTTCTTTTTTTCCTACAATTTTTCATGGTTTTTATATTCTATATTTCACTCAGAGGTTAATTTTATTTTTATTTTTTAAATTTCTTTGAATTCTTTGATGTTTTTGATAATTGATTTGTCTTATTAATCCACCATGTATCCCTGTGTTATTCTTATATGTATCCCTGTATCCTCCTCAGGGGGGAATGTGTTATTATTCTCCTCAAGGGGGACTATGTTATTATTGTGAGTTTTTAAATTTGAATTTGAGCTTAATTTAGAACAAGAAACTACCTCTCAGGATCTCCACAGTTTCCTGCTTGGGCCGAGATCTGGAAGGCGGCAACAGCACACCGAGCTCCATAATAAATCAGAGCTGTACTCTTTTTTCTCCTCGAATGTCATCTCTCTGAGCTGAGGAGAGGAAAGCAGCCTAGAAAGAGTAAATGATTTGCCCATTCACTGCAGGATAATATATCTTCTGTCAGTCACCTTGGGTGAGCAAGTGGAAGAGCTAGAAACTGACTAGGTACTTTCAAGAAACAAGAATTTCAGCCTCTAAAACATTATCTTGCAGAGAACATACAGGAGCAAAGAAACTATGGCCTTGAAACAGATTTCCAGCAATAAGTGCTTTGAGGGGTTTCAGAAAGTGTATGAGCATGACAGTGTGGAACTAAAATGCAAAATGAAATTTGGAATCTACTTACCACCGAAAGCAGAAACTGGGAAATGTCCTGTACTTTACTGGCTATCTGGTTTAACTTGCACAGAACAAAATTTCATCACAAAAGCTGGTTATCACCAAGCTGCAGCAGAATATGGCCTCATTGTTGTTGCACCAGACACCAGTCCACGTGGCTGCAATATTAAAGGAGAAGATGACAGCTGGGACTTTGGTACTGGTGCTGGTTTTTATGTGAATGCTACTGAAGAACCTTGGAAAACCAACTATAGGATGTACTCTTATGTAACAGATGAGTTGCCCAAGCTGATAAATGCCAATTTTCCAGCTGATCCAAAGAAGATGTCTATTTTTGGCCATTCTATGGGAGGCCATGGAGCTCTGATTTGTGCTTTGAAGAATCCTGGAAAATACAAATCTGTGTCAGCATTCTCTCCAATCTGCAATCCAATGCTCTGTCCTTGGGGGAAAAAGGCCTTCAGTGGATATTTAGGATCAGATCAAAGTAAATGGGAGGCATATGACGCTACTCATCTTGTAAAGTCTTATCCAGATTCTCAGTTGGACATATTAATAGATCAAGGCAAAGATGACCAGTTTCTTAAAGATGGGCAGTTACTTCCTGACAATTTTATAGCTGCCTGTTCAGAACGGAAAATTCCAGTTGTTTTTAGATTGCAAGAGGGATATGATCATAACTATTACTTCATTACAACTTTTGTTATGTTATGTTATGTTATGTTATGTTATGTTATGTTATGTTTGGAGAAGGCACCATGAAGATGACTGTGGAGTTTGCACGCTTTTCCTGGAGTTCCTGAACATACAATGTGCAGAATTGAACTCTGGGGGGGGGGGTTGAATACATTTTCTTATATGTACTTTATTAAACCAAAGGGGACTGTCCCCTAATTGGTTTTGTTCTTGATTGCCTTTTGTTTCCTTATCTCCAAAGTTGTTGTATTTTCCCCGTGTAAATATTGTATATTCCCTAAAGTCACTTCTTGTGTTTTAAGAATGTAATGTTATTTTTGGTCTTACAGTGTCAAGACCCGAGATAGAATCCCAGCTCTTCTAGTCACTAATTATGAGGTCTGTTGCTAGGTAGAGAAGGGTTAATCCAAAGGTTTGAATGAACCTAATGAAAAGGTTTAAAAAATAGAATTATAATATGGGGGAAAAGGTGTGGTAGATGATGCTTGTCATAAAGGCAAAAGGACTTTGAGTCTCCAAGGAAGCCATAGCAAGCCTAACAATCCAACTGTGGAAGGGAATTCTTAGTTCTCTTTGGCTATTCTGAGTTTACTCTTGTAAAAGGGAATTCCCTTTATTCCCTTAATCTATTTGGAGTTAACACTTGGCTAACAATAACTTAGGTATCCCTACTTGGTACCTCACCAGATAGTGAAGACAGGATTAACTCTCCTTTGTCTACTTTTGACTTGAATCAACAAAAGCTTGAACATTCTACTTAGCACTAGGTTGAGGAGCTAGCAAACCACTTAAACAATTCACACCCTCAGAAACTCAATCAGCCAGGAAACTGAATCCTTTTGATAAGAATTTATACCTCCAGAGGGTGAGAGGTGGATCCCAAGACACTGCCCACCCAGAGTAGTGCTAGACAATTTGGAAACTGTGATTGGCCCCTGTGAAGAGGGGAAGGGTCAAGAAGTCACCACAAAAGCCATGAAATCCTTAGGCTTGAGCCTGGCTCCTGGAGATAGTCTTCTGGGAAAGTGTTCTGGGGAGAGTTGGTTTGAGGTCTGCTTCAGAAGAAGGTTGGCTTCTGAGATGAGTTGGATTGAGGAGTTGTCCTCAACAGGTCATTTCCTTCAGTTTGAATAATTTTCTTGATCTTGGAGGGAACTTAGGTGAGTGAATAGCTGGCTTTCCTTTCCTGACCTCTGGAGAGAGTTTAATTCCAGGTGAGGGTCAACAAGTCTTGGCTGAGACCAGCACTAGAGCAATATTTAGTTAGATAGGCTAAATATCTTTATCTTTTTGTATTCTCTACTTTCACTCTTTCCACCTCTTTTGTAAATAAAAGTTATTAATAGTCATTTCGACTTTGAGCAATAATACTTTAAATTGGCAATAACCATATTATTTATAATTTCTATATATTTTAGTCGAACCATTAATTTTAGTCCCTACAGAAGTAAGGTTATGTGAAAAGCTCAGAGGAAAAACCTTGTATGGGAGGCAGTCTTAGTAACTCTAGGATTGTATTACCTGATTTGAGACCAAAAATCATCTGAATAAAAGTCATCTCACCTCCTGTGCTAAAGCTGTGGAAAATGTCTCCCCATGACAAATCACTATGGTCAGCACTAAGAGCATAAACTGAGACACACTCTTAAAAAAGCCTTAGTTAAAAATGAAATTTCAAAAGCTCCATTTCCAAGAAAATAGAATTGGAATTTAGTTTTCTAGCCTTACCTAATTCATACAAATCATACGTTCACTTACTTTGCTTTCACTTGTTTAATTTATATAAAAAAGCCCCCCAGTAGTAACAGTGGACCCCAGTAAAATCAAAGCCATGGTCTGGCCAGAATCAGTCATGTAGACCCATGACTTCACCTGAGGTTTCTAACCCATCCGTGCTGTACTTTGTAGAAAGTGGGTGCCCTTCCAAGAAACTACTGATGCAGGCATTGTATGAGAATCTGGGTTAGATGGTTACACACTGATATTTATTTATGTCTATAGAAAATTATTTGAGCTTCTTTGAGATAAACTAAGTCAATGCACTAAGATTGTCAATCATTACTAATCATTGTCCATGTAAAAAGATTGCCTAATCCTTTAGCTTATGTAATATTGCTGTATAAAGTACTAGCTGTGATGAAATAAATTTTGCCATGATTCACCATTAGTGTATTGTAGTCTGCCTGATCCCAGAAAACTATCCATTCTTTTCATTCTGTCTCCTGAATCCACAACTACTCCCAGCAGGCCTGGCATAAGGTGAATACTACTGTTGTCAGGATCAGTGGACTCATTCTAAGGCAGGTTAGGCTGTATCTAATAAGATGATATTAGTGGGGTTATGTGGAAAGATTTGTCACATATAAATATATAAAAATAATTATTAAAAAAAATCAACTTCAAAAAAATCATCAATAATATAACAGAGGGATTCAAGAGATTCTATAAAAATAGGATATTGGATATATTTTACACAAAATATTGGTGTTTGCAAAGGTGCATTACAGTGGTTTAATGACTATGTAACCTCAGTTTTCTCATTTGTAAAATGAGCTGGAAAAGGAAATGAAAAAACATTCCATTATTTTTCTCAAAAAGAAAAAAAAAAGAATCCAGCTGGAGTCATGGAGTCAGACAAGATTGAACTGATAGAACAATAACGGCTACAATCAGGGAGGTGAAGACATCATATAATTCTCTCCTGGTCAGATCAAATCTAGGATATTATTTTCATATTTGAGACCGATGAAGGATTCTGCAATTTTGATCTTGAACATCATTTACACTACCCTCATAATATTAGATAAGAAGTAACTGAAGCCCATAGGGGTTAAATGAGTTAAGGATTCCAATGTCAGAAAGTAATAGAGCTATATTTACAAATCAATCTGCTCTCTCTTTCTTGATCTGTGTAGACTTTGATACTTTAAATCACCTTCTCCATGATACTCTCTTCTTTCTTCTTTCCTGTGACATTGCTCTCTCCTGGTTTTATTCCTACATGTAAGAGTAGTCCTTCTTTTTCTCCTTTATTATATCTTCAACCATGTCATTACTGCCAATCAGGGTTCTTTCCTGAACCTGTTTCCTTTCTCTAGACATACTATTTCACTTATTGATCTCATCACCCCATGGATTCAATGATCATCTTTATGCTGATGATTCTCTGATGTACTTATTCAACTCCAGGCTTTCAAACTTTTCTCTTTAAACCTCCAGCCTTCCATCTCCAATTGTCTATTAAATTAAAGACTCCTAGAAGGCTGGGATTCTATTTTTTGTATTTCTATTCCTAACACTTCTCACAATTCCTGGCATATGGTAAGAGCTTAGTATATGTTGATTGACTGGAGACATCTTAGACTTAATATTTCCAAAACAGAATTCATTAGTTACCACCACCCCCCCCAAAAAAAAACCCTCTTCCCATCTTCCTAATTTCCCTTTTCCTGCTGAGAGTACTACCATTCTTCCCAGTCTCACCAGCTCATTACTTGGGTGCTATCTTCAGCTCCTTACCATTTGTCACCCTTACACCCACATAAAAAAATTTGTTGGTCCTTTATTTGTTCTCTTACCAATTCTATCCTGTTAAGATTATCTTCATAAAATATCTCAAATTCACCCTCTTCACTATTTGACAGTGTCACTACCATAGTGCATACCCTCATCACCTCACACCTAGATTATGGAGATAGCTTCTGGCCTTCTGCCTGCCTCAAGTTCTTCCCCATCTGAGTCCATCCTCCACTCATCTCAAAAAGTGATATTCATCAATAAAAGGCTCATCATGTCAGTCCCCTACTTGATAAACTCCAGAGGCTCCCTGTTTCCTTTAGATTCAAATGCAAAAGCCTCAGTTGGGCATTCAATATCCTTCATAATCTGACTTTCTCCTACCTGTTTCATATTCTTTACTTCCCTCTGTGGATTCTTCAATTCACTAACACTGGCTTCCTTACTGTTCCTTATATATGATAATACATTTCCTGACTCAAATAATTTTTGCTAAATGTCCCCCATACTTGGAATCTCTTCCTTTCATCTTTACCTTTTGACTTCTCTAGCTTCTTTCATGCCTCAGTTAAAATCCCATCTTCTACAAAAATTCTTTCCCTAGCCTATGAGCATTAAACCTACAATCTAGTACTTCTTGATAAGCTCCAATTCATCTGGTTTATTCTACATATGCCTTTCTTACATATATTTATTTGCATATTATCTATCTTTTGGGCTGTGAGTTCCTTAAGAGCATGGCCTAGCTGTAATCTTTCTTTTCCCTTTTCTTATTAGCACAGAGGTTGTACCTAGTTGATCCTTAATAAACAGCCTTCTCAGTTTGTTGGAGTATGGGGTGGGTAAATGGAAAAGATGCTGGTTTTGGAATCAAAGAGAAAAAAACTACAGCACTTGAAGACCAAGTCACTTATCTGCTCTGATCCCCATAGTAGTAACTTCCTCAATGGCTGGTTGGAGCTTAAATGAGGTCATGTAAAGGGTTTTGCTGGCAAAATATGCAAATCAGATACAAGCTGAATCCAAGTGAATCTCCAGTGGCCTTCCTACTATAGTGTCCCTTCATTTCAGGAAATCTGAAAGTCTTGGAGTAAGTCTTGGAGAAAGACTTGGAGTAAGACTTGTAGTCTTGGAGGAAGACTAATATATTGAGGGGTTTTAAATTATACATACACTGATTAAAGGAAATGAGAAAGGTAATTCTGGAAAAGAAAATATTTAGGTGGAGATTAAAGATATCTTCAAGTGTTTGAAGATTGGATATGAAAAGGTTGAAGAAGACAAATGGTCAAAGGTAGCAGAGATGTAGATTCCAGAGTTGATTCAAAATGCAATGAATTATCCCAGGAGGTAGTAACATGTCCATCAATGAGTTTTTAATTGGTGAAAGAGGTTATATAGGAGACTGGGAATCTTGATTTCTCTTTTAAATGTGGATTAGACTAAATCCCTTCTGAAGTCCCTTATAATTCTAAAATCCTCATGGATTTGTCACTTCTCTTGGACAGTTGCTTATGTCATGGGATATTGGGGTCAATAAAATGTTTTTGGAGGAACCATTGTAAATGTAGGCTTCTGGTCCTGACTATGGGCTGGATCTGATGACCTCAGAGGGACTTTTAACTTCTGATATTCTGTTATGTCTTTACTACTCAATTATTGTGATGGGACAGTGCAAATAGGAAGTGAAAAGGACAGGTAAATGATTCATGGACAAAGACAGCATCTAGAAGAGATTACTCTGCACTCAAAATAGTATCAGTCTTGGATTGTATTGTCCAAAGTTAGCACAGGAGGGTTATAGGGTGTATCAAGGTTAATACCATTAAACTTTGAATCAGGAAAACATCAGTTCAAATATTACACAAACACTTATTAGCTATGTGAATACTTCCTCATCCATGAAATGGGAGCAATAATATTCCCTCCATTAAAGGTCTTTTTTGAGGATCAAATGAGATAATATATACAGTGTTTTGCAAGTATCATTGTTTTTCTTATTTGTGTTATTACACATGTGTTCATTAAGACTATGGGTCTTGTAGCATCTAGTCCTGTTATAGCTGAGAGTTTCTGATCTTGTCACTTCACAGTGACTTCTGCCTGAAGCCCAGAATCATTTCAGAAAGAATTATACATGATATAATAGCATGTGTCAGCCCCAGAATCCATAGGGCCACTTGCTGGTACAGGGACACCAATGAGTCACCAGCTGAGGAGGAAGAAACATTATAAACAGATAAAGCAAACTTCTTAATTAACTCAGAGTTTCTTTGGTCCTAGGAGCTTTACCAGAAACAGAGAAAGAGATTCAAAAACATATTTTTCCCTTTCTATTTTGGTTCTCCTGTTGGTCTAAATGACAGAGGTGGAGATGCCTCAGGTAGAGATGGTCCCAAGAGCTTCTCCATGGCTGAAAATGAAGACTGATGTCAGGGAAAAGGCAGGCATCTGTCTACTCTTAAAAACAAGAACATTAAGAAAATTTCTAATCTAAGAAACAGTGATGTTTAAATACTCCACCCCTTCCATCACTCCCCTAAGCAAACACCTGTCTGATATTCATTTGTGTTTCTGTAGGCACATTGAATAGGTCTTGGCACTCAGAGGTGATTTTTCAGATGCTGGACATTCTCCATCATGACTAGACCCAAGTAGGTGACGTTTGTCTAGGCTAACCACTAATTGACTACCTCTAGGCTTGGGCCTTAAACTGATTTTCACAGAGATGCTGCCCACAATTCAGAGAAAAATTTCCTGTGTGATTCCTGTCCTCCTGGTAATGCTTCTACAGCTCTCACCTTCTGTGCACAAGACAGAGAAGCCTCTTTGTTTCCTAAAAACCAGTCCCAGCCTTTCCAGGGATGGAGACCTAGTTATTGGGAGCTTTCTCCCCATGCATTCTGTAGAAGTGAGTAATGTCATAGGAGAAGGTCTCTTTCAAAGACATCCTGACAAGAGTTGTAAAGATTACAAGTAAGTGCCTGCCTGATTATCTCATAAAGTTCTCTTTAGCATTGTGATGTTTGCAAATAATGCTGAGAGCAGGGGCTTCATTATGTTTTCTCTCACATTTTCTCTGGGATCTCTGAAAGATCTAGGTGTTTGATTCAACCAGCTGGCAGTGCCTTTTGGTTGATCTAATGAGATTTTGTATGGAAAGCATTTTGTAAATCTTAAAGAATGATGTGAACAGCAGTGAGCCTCAATTCCCCCACTATAAAGTAGAGATAATAGCATCAACCCCCGCTCCCAGGGCTTTTGTGAAGCTCAACTGAGATCACATATGTAAAGTATTTTACTAACTTTATAACTACTAACTATTATTAACATTATTAAGTTCTCTGGAACTCGATTTCTTTCCATGTAAAATTGCACCGAACTCCTAGGGTTTGGGGGTGGTGCTTCATTAGTATCTTCTGTCATGTTCAGGCCTCATGCAATACTGACAGCTCTCTGGATGGCTGAATTAAAATTTTTCTTCTTCCTTTACTGCTTCTGGAAAACTATGGAAACATAGCAATTATTTAATATGTCAAAATTCAAAATCAAAAGAGAAATGGACAAGAATATGGCCTCAGGAACCAGAGTTTTGACTTTCCAAATCCAGATCCTTCTCCAGGGATGTTTGTGCTCCAGCAGTGTCATGGTGAATTAGCTCAGGAGTTCTAGAGTTAAGAGATGTACATGGCTAGGAGATGTGAGCTGAGTGAGAATGGGAAAATCTTGGCTAAAACTTTTATCTATTAACTATTATTTTCTAAAAACTATTATTTTAACTATTGAAAAATAGCCAAGGCATGACTGGGCATTCTCTTATGAGCTTCTCTTTCTGCATGTCTGTCTCTACCCTTCTATCTCTTTATCCATTATCATCTCTGTTTCCTATTTTCCCCAATCATCTGTCTTTCTTTGCTTACTGAATTTATCTTCAGTCAACTGTAAAAATAGGGAAACAGTCTCGATTACATCACATTATACTATTTGACTCTCTTTTTATATTCTCCTTCTGTAGTAGCCAGAAAATAGAGACTCATAGTTCATAGCTTGACAACACTATGCTCTGTTGAGCAGGGTAGCTACCAGAGACTCATAGCTCATAATTTGGCTCATAACTTGACAGCATCATGCTCTATCGAACAGTACCACTACTCCCTTAATAGAGTAGCTCTAACTCCTAACCCCGAACCCCAAACAGTAAGGTTTCCACGGTATCTGGAGAGATCAACACTCCCACTAAGGAATGTTTGGCTATTGTCAAGCGCCAGGACACCTGTACCTGTCTCCCAGGCCCTGAAACGTATATATTCCCTCCTCTGAATGCACCACTTGGGACTCTCTTGTTGAGTTCCCCCAGTGCGCACTGGTAATAAAGCTTTCTCCTGCTTTGATTGCATTGTCTCATGTGTTCCTTTGGTGGCCACCCATTTGAACCCTAACACTTCTTATTTCTAAGTATATTTTTCACTTCCTTCTCAGAATTGATCCTGGTTGAGAGCTGAGGGTGGTGGGTCCTGCTCCCTCCACACCTGATGAGTTTTTAAAAAGTTCCTGAAAAAGGGGGCAGCTGGGTAGCTCAGTGGATTGAGAGCCAGCCCTAGAGATGGGAGGTCCTAGGTTTAAATCTGGCCTCAGACACTTCCCAGCTGTGTGACCCTGGGCAAGTCACTTGACCCCCATTGCCTACCCTTATCACTCTTCTGCCTTGGAGCCGATACACAGTATTGACTCCAAGATGGAAGGTGAGGGTTTTAAAAAAAAGTTCCTGAAAAACCTTCACTTTGAATTGTAAATAAAGGCAGGGAAGTGGTTTTTCATGGGGATAAAATGCCTTCCAATCCAAATTGTAATGGAAAGGAACAAGAATATGGGAATGATTTGACTGAAGAATCAATTATTCAAATATTTATTCAGCTCTATTGTTTACCAGGCACTGTCCTAGGGTCAGCTGAGAAGAAATCAGCACCAAGAAATTAACCATTCCAACTTACCAGAAATTTATACTTTAATGAAGGAGATAACATTTTCATATGAAATGCACACTGCCTGAATATAATCTCAATTAATATGCTGTTATTTTTGGTGATATTAATTGTATTGGAGTTTTTTGTGAACCTATTTCAGGTTTTTCTGGCAAAAATAATGGAGAGGTTGATTTATTATTTACTTCTCTAGCTCATTTTACAAATGAGAGAACTGAGAAAAACAGGGTGTTAATTAACTTGCATAAAGTCACAAAATTGGATTTGAACTCAGGTCTTCTTGATTGTAAACCAGGCAGTGTTTACACTGAGATAATATAGAATAGAAGCAAGAGAAGTTGGGAAGATCAAGATTCATGAAAAAAGTCTGCAGGTTTATTCTTAAGCTTGTCTTAAACCAAGACAGTATCTTTAGGAAGTGAAAAGATATTTAATTATATATTGTCTCTCCAATTAGAACAGAAGTTCCTTGAGGCAGGGAATGTTCCTTTTCTTTTTATCCCCAGCATTAAGTAGAATCTGAAGCATATTAAGTGCTAAATTTTTTTTTTCTTGACTGAGTCCAATGAATTGTATTTGAGTATTTTGTTCTTAGTTTCCTATTCTCTATCCCTCAGGTGGCTGCACAAAAATTACCAGCAGGTCCTGGCCCTGGTATTTGCTGTGGAGGAGATCAACAGGGACTCCAATCTGTTACCCAATATTTCTACCTTGGGATTCCATGTCTATAATGCCTACCACAGTGATGAGAGAACCCTGGAGAGCTCCCTGAGGTGGCTGTCTGGCCAGGGCCAGCTTATCCCTAACTATAGCTGCTTGTGGAAGGACCAGCCTGTGGCTATCATTGGAGGAGCCACATCAGCTCTGTCTGTCCAGATGGGGACCCTGCTGGAGCTCTACAAGTTTCCACAGGTGAGGGATGCTGAGTCAATCACCTTCTGTGCTTTTCTCAAACCATTAAATATTGGGAGTCATAGAGATTCCTTTAGTAATGAATATATTATTCAATTTTTGGTGTGCTTAAGCATCCTAGAGATGAGCTTGAACAAACTGCCTCTCTCTCCATCAGACTCTGAAGATGACACTGGGCAGCAGCTTTGCCAAGGTCAAGCAGGTCCTTGGAAGCAAAACTAAGATGAGATCCCAAATGCCCTGACTTGTAGTTCAGCAGGTTGTGTGGTATGAAAAATTTTAAAGTTAGATGACTAGAAGGATGTTAGTATCCTCAACAGAAATAGGAAATTGAGGAAAAGGGGAAGGGTTGAACAAAGGTCAGTTTGAGGGTGGGGAATAATGGGTTAATTTGGGATTTATGGAGTTTAAGATATATGTAAGACATTCAGTTTATAATGTCTAATGGTCAACTGGTGATGTAAGACCTAAGGCCAGGAGAGAAGGTGGTGATGGATTAATAAAGCAGAAATGTTATGAATGTAGAAGTGACAAGACTTCTAACTGTATATTAGAGAGATTAAAGAAAAGGAGCCAAAGATGATTTTGATGCTATGAATGTGTCACATATAGGAATAAATGGCTGCCTTGAAAAGAAAAAAGGAAAGGATAGAAAAGAAGGAGTTTGGAGTGAGACTCTTTAATATATATATATATTTGGGATATAGAACTAACCTCACTACTTCCCTATCCCTAAACTCCTCTATACTTTTCTTTTTCCCTTGAAGTGACCGCTTACTCCTCCCTGTTACCCCTGGTCATAATCTCATAATCTACCCTATCTACATCTTCTCCTTTAACCTCTATATAAAAGTCCATATTTATAATCTTTATATATAAAGTTAGTGGCCAAGTCTCATCATATCTACATATGTAGCTAATCAAAAGTTATGAACAATTTTGTACCCCTTTGTGCATTTTTTCAAAATAGTCTCCAGAAGGGTAGGATCAGTTGACAACTTCATCAATAAGCATTAGTGTCCCTATTTTACCACATTCCCTCTCTCATTTCTCACGTTCCTCTTTTGTCACAGCCAATCTGAGAACTATGAAGTGATACCTCACAGGTATTGTAATCAATAGTTATTTAAAGCATTTTTATATGACTATAAGTACCTTTGATTTCTTTTTTCTGAAAACTGTTTGTTCCTGACTTTTGACCATTTATCAGTTGGAAATGATTCATGATTCTGGGAAAATTCTGTTTTGTCACTGAGCAGTCTTAGTCACTATATATCTACTTAGTCTATATATCTACTTTTTTAATCCAATCGTACCACTCCTAGGCGTGTATCCCAAAGAGACAGAAGATAGGGGAAAAGAAACTACTTGCACAAAAATATTTATATTATGTTGTTCCTTTTTTGTTGTGTTTTTTTTTTGGTGGAAAATAACTGGAAATTGAAGGGATGCTAATCAATTTGGGAATTGTTGGAGGCCATTGAGAGATACAGGGTCTCTAATAGGTATTTTTATCTGGATCCCATCAAAATTAATGTAGCTGACAGGGTCATATATTGTCTCATTTGACCTGAAAGGATCTGGTTAGAGGATGGATGGCATATCTGAGATAAAAAGCCAGACCCCTCCCAATGGCTCCTCTTTATTATTGAAAACATATTAATTTAGTTTCTAAGATAACCTCAAGTTTTATAAAAAGCCTCTAAGCATTGTATAGTAAACCGGCAGTTAAGGAGCTAACAGTTTTTCTCCAAGACAGAAAAGCAGAATTTAAGCAAAAAGCTGGGGGGGGGGGGGCTCTGAATCTGTTCCCAGACTGCCCAGGGTCAAAAGCAAGCAAGTCAGACAGTTTCATATCCAGCCAGGTGCTTTCCACCCTATAATATGTTAAAAGCTCTCATTAATTAAAGACATCTCTTAAAGTATAGAAACTTTTCTCTGAAATAACTTTTATATAAAAAATGAAGCTCATTCCTAAGCTTGAATCTTGTCTCATTCCGGGCTTAATCTTTATGGGAGAAAATTTTGTAAGTCATATGTCAATCATGATGTAACTCTGTAACCTTGAGTGCTTGTACATCTGTGAATTGCTTTGTGCTTTGTGTGAAATGGGTTCTTGAATACTGTATAAAGTAAACCCCATGCTCTACGTCAAATTGGAGCAGTTTTAGGCTATCCATTAGTCTGACTGTTCTCAATCATTCTTTTTGTCCTTATCAATCCGATGCCATAAAATGCCATTCAAAATCCCTGTTAATACAGAGCTGAACCTCTTATAGGGAATGGCTGAACAAGTGGTGGTATTTGAATATAATCAAATACTATTGCACTATAAGAAAGGACAACCAAGATGATGATGAAAACTGTGATTTTTGAAGATTTTGTTATTGATGTGTCCAATTATCCTGTTGGATTCCCTAATATTGAACCAGACCTTCATTCCTGGTATAATTTCCACCTATTATAGTATATGATCTCCTGATCAGTAAAATACTTGCTAATATTTTATTTAAAATATTTGTATCAATGTTCATTAGGGAAATTGTTGTATAATCTTTCTTGTTTTTCTCTCTTCCTAATTAATGTATTAGCAAAACATTTATATCAAAGAGCAATTAGTTTTGACTCCTTTCCCTATTTTCTCAAACAGTTTATAAAGGATTAGAATAAATTGTTCTTCAGATATTTGGAACAATTCACTTGTGAACACATCTGGTTCTGGGGATATTTTTAGGTAGCATATTTTTGGCTTATTTAATTTCCTTTCATTTTTCTTTCCTATCTTTTTAAAGATAGTGTTATTTAAGTGTTATATTTCTTCAAATAAGAGCAATTTATGTTATTGTGTCATTGTAAGTATAAGCAAGTAATGCTTATTGTAAGTATTCATCCATTTAACTTAGGAGGTTACATTTATTGTGTACTTTACTTCACAAAAGTTCATACAAGTCTTCTTAGGATTTTTCTGAAATGATCTTATTCAACATTTATTTTGAAATAATAATATTCCCTTATATTCCTGTAATATACCTCATTCAATTTTTCCCAAACTGATGGGAACCCTTACAGTAATTCATTGCTTTCCATAAAAAGAAGTGGTATAAATAGTTTTCTATTCATTGATGTTATTCCTTTGTTTTTAAAGCTCTTTTAAATTCATGAAAAATAGGGGGCAGCTGGGTAGCTTAGTGGATTGAGAGTCAGGTCTAGAGACAGGAGGCATTTTTCTAAGTTGATTTGTTTTATTGCTACTCATTTTTAGTGGGTTTGCATAGGGCAGCTTCGATCACAGCAGTAGCACCTCTGCCTATCACCTCCTTTAGCTCACATGGGTCCCTGCAGATGGAACATTGTGGCCTACCCAGCCAACTCACCCCACATACCACCCTCTCCCACTGCCACCAGCACTACTTTTGCCAGCCAAGGCACTCATCTAGAAGCACCCCTACTTTATGTGCATTTCTAGTTGTAATGATCATTATCAGTACTTTCCATTTAAACAACCTATTTATTCCTTTAATTATTTATCTGTTTGGCAATAATTATTCTTCCAAAAGTGGTGAATCTATTTCTCAGATATCTTGAAAATAAAGCTTTTATTCAAGGAACTTATTTCAAAGATAATCCTACCAATTACCTATTTCTTTTCTAATTTTGCCTGATTTACTATTGTTTCTGCAAAAACTTTATAATTTTATGTTCTCAGAATTCTCAGTCTATCTTCTATAACTATTGATCAGAGATTGGTCATGAGTACTTTCATTATCCACTAATATGAAAGGTATTTTTTGATTTACATTTATGTTTAAAGTATGCATCTTCTTGCAGGTTATCTTGACAAATGGTGTTCATTTTTGAACTATTAACTTTATACTCTAAGACTATTTTCTAGTTTTCATAGTACTTCTTGTGAATTGTAAGTTCTTACCTTTAGTAGCTGAAGTCTTTAGAGTTACCAAATTTGTGGTAACATGATCTTTTACTTCAATATGTTGTATAGCTCATCTATTCCATGAACTAACCTGTATTTATAATATAATATCAAATGATTTCGATGATTACGACTTCTCAGTAAAGTTTGAGATATTACTACTAGATCCTTCCTAGTTATTTTCACAGTTTCCCTTGAGATTATTGGTATTTTTTCTTCCAGATCAATTTAATTATTGTTTTTCTACATGTGTGAAGAGATTATTTAGTGGATTTATACAAAATAAGTAAATTAATTTAGATATTGTTGTAAATTTAAATAGGGAATTCTTAAATCCACCACCTTTCTTCTAACACAACATAATTTACTCATAATTTATACTTTGCTGAAATTTGCTCAACAATATAGAAGGCACAGAAACCAAAATGCCCCATGTTTCTTTCTCATCTAGATCAGCTATGGACCTTTTGATTCAAACTTGAATGACAAAGCCCAGTTTCCTTCTCTCTACCAGATGGCCCAAAGGGACTCCTCCCTGCACCATGGTATTGTCCAATTAATGGTACAATTCGAATGGACATGGGTAGGTCTGGTGACCACAGATGATATGAGAGGTGAAGAATTCCTCTGGAACATAAGAGGGGAAATGACCAAGTATGACATCTGCCTGGCCTACACTGAGAAGCTCCCAGTCAGTGAGAGAAGACACACAGAATCTCAGGATATGTTCATGCCACGTATCTTACAATCCTCAGTCAGAGTCATCATCATTCATGGTGACACAGATTCACTCATGATCCTTAGATATTCACAGCCTATTCTTCATTATATGCTAAAGAAAGTCTGGATCACCACTTCTCATTGGGACATCACCATGAGACCCCAGTGGAATGATGGGCACAGTTTCCATGGAGCGCTTTCATTTTCACAGATGACAAAGGAGATTCCTGGTTTCAAGTCCTTTCTCAGGACAGTGAACCCTGCCCAATACCCAGAGGATGCTTTACTGAAGGAGTTCTGGTGCTCAGCATTCAAAGACTTGGAGAAACTGGAAAATGAGGAGCCAAATGAATGCTCACCTAATGCCTCCTTGGAAACTCTTCCTCTGCACATCTTTGATATGGCAATGTCTGGTCTGAGTTACACCATCTACAATGCTGTGCATGCTGTGGCCAGAGCACTCCATGAAATGCTCCTGGTGACATCAGAGAGAGAATCTGTAAGAGCCGGAAAAAGCTGGATGCCTCAGCCATGGCAGGTAACATTAAGTGCCCCCTCTGTACTAGCTATTGTCTTGAGTACAGTTTATACATTAATGAAACAAAAAATAAGATATTATGGGAAAGAATTATGTACATTGTGAACTTAATCAAAATTAATACAAAAGAAAAGCGAGACAATGTCTAATCTAAATTTTCTTGTCTAAAATGTTGATTGAGTACATTCTATTGAGAAGTAGTCAAGACAAAAATAGAGAGGCAGTAGATATTATATAAAATTCAAGCCATAGCAAAAAAGAGTGGCTAGTTATGATATAGTGTGTAAAGGAAATAAGATGAAATATAATGACATTTTTCATTAAATGGCTTTTCGATATGATGACTCTTGATTACAAACCAAATTGTTAATATGAGACTAGGTCAGGTGTGGGTTTGAGATCTTTGTGAATTCTTTGCCAGTCTAGAATGATGTTGTGAACACTCCATGTAGGGATGAATGGAACCTCTAACTCAGATTTCAATTAACATCTTTTTAGCCAACATTTGTTTAAAATCTAATAGTGTAAATAAAAACCAGTGTCTTTCCTCCTGAAAATATGAAAATACTCCATAGAATACAGAATCTATTGTCTAGATTGGTTCTTACAGAAACCAAGATATTTATTACTCACACCAAACAAGAGCACTAACTTTGGGCCATGAAGATTGGGATCTCCTATATAGGCCATATGGCATACTTTGGTAAGAGCCCTGTCTTTTGGCACTAGACAGTGACTGATGTTTCTCTTCCCTTTCAGCTCCACAATTTTCTAAAGGAAATCCACTTTGACAATAGTGCTGGTGACCAAGTCTTTTTGGATGATACAGGAAATTCTGAGGCCCATTACAACATTTTGGAGTACTTGTTCTTTGAAAATGGGACCGAAACTCTGGTGAAAGTGGGACAGTTTGTTCCAAATGCTCCCTATGGTCAAGATTTTACCATTTATAAAGAGACCATAGTGTGGGGCTGGAATGAGCCAAAGGTCAGAAACAATTTCAGTTTTAATTCAGAGCTTCCAATCATGGAAACACATCTCATTTCTTAGGTTATATACACAAAGAGCTTTTTTTAAGGTTAAAATCCTACACAAATATTAGCCATTCTTATTAATTCATACATAGCCATTTTGTAGAGAAAATCTTTCTCTAGTCCCTCTTTCCATTTTCTTCCTAGGATGACTAAGAAAAAAATAGTAGTAGTCAGTCCACCCAATTTTCCCACACTGTGTAATATTTCATAATCTGCATTATCACGATATCCATTTATTTGACTTCAGCGAAAGCAAAGTCATTCATTCTTTTGAAGTTTTGTCTAACGACTTCAGCTAATTTATTTTATAAAATTAGCTGCATTTCTGAATATTCCAAAACAATTTGTTTTGCCAAATTGTATTTACCAAGACTGTGGGATTTATTCTTTGTGTTCCATTGAAAAATGAAGTCCATCACAGCCTTGACTCTGAGTGCCTTACCTTATATGTGAAAAACAATTAATGTATATATTTTAGATCATTATTCTGCTTTCATTTAACTATTAGGGTTGTAACAATTGTTAGTATTACACATAGAATTATAGAATATTTTACCTGAAAGAGACCTTTGCCATCCAACCATCTCTTTTTTTCAGATAAAGAATCTAAAACCCAAAGCAGAGCAGTAGCTCAGCCAAAGTCACATTGCTCCTGATGAATAGGAATTGAAATTCTATCTCTTGAACACATGTGTAATGGGTATTCTCTTAAATATGCTCATTGATTCATAAGCCTGGAAGAAGTTCAATATCTCTTTAATAAAATAAGATTCATTGCTTTTGCTAAAAAATGACACAATTCTCAAAAAATAATATATTTCCCCATGTGTTATTAAGGTGAAGATCCTCAAAGCATTTTCTTTTCATCTCTCTGTTCAGGCTCCTCATGCTGTGTGCAGTGAAAGCTGTGGCCCTGGATTCAGGAAAACCCCACAGGAGGGAGAACCGGTCTGTTGCTTTGACTGTTCTTCATGCTCAGAAGGGGAGATTTCCAAACAAATTAGTAAGGAATTCAATGACCTTTCCTAACAAACCCACTAAAAACACAAAAAATTGGTATTTGGCTCTTGAGGTCATGTAGAATTCATGGGAACATCAATGAAAGAATAACAAGATATGCATCCACAAGGGGGAGCTGATGGTTTTCTTTCTCTTTGTTCATCTTATATCCTTGGTCTCTTTTACATATTATACAACACAATATAGGCGTGATCATCAACTGGATTAATGTGTAGGATCATAGATGTAAAAGTGGAAGGAACCTCCGTAGCCATGTAGTTCAACTCTCTCATTTGATTAATCAAGAAACAACCAAAGAATGGGATGTGACTGCTGACACTTGTTGGGTTTATGTCTCTTGCCCAAAGTGATAATGCAAAAAACAGATTTAGGATAATAACCTAGTGAGAAGATGGAACTAACTCTCCCCTTCTCACTTTTAAATTTAATCAATAGAAGCAAATACATAATTACTAAATGGTTAAGTAGGGGAGTTCATACACCACTTACTAAAGTCCTTTACATCTCCAAAAGTAACTGATTGCCCCCCCTGGGCAGTGCTAAGCAACTCTAAAGACTATAATTGGTTCCCATAAAGTGGAGAAAGGAACAGGGAGTGACATAAAGAAGGGTCTTTAAAAGTGGCAAAAACTTCCTATGAACACCCTCTTCCTCCTTAATCTGGATCGTGGAGGAGCTGGGACTCTGGCACTTCAACTGCATTTGGTAAGACAGCTCTTGGATCTTCTCCCTTTTTGGAGCCACTATTGGGTGAGTGAAAAGCGGACTCCCTTCCTGGACTCTGGAGAGATTACTTTCCAGAGAGGCCTCCTTGTCTTGGCTTGGGTTAATTAGATCTACCTGGATTAATTAGAGAATCAATTTACCTACTGTGTTAGATTCTTATGTCCTTATTTCTTCTTCCTCTTCTAAATTGTAAATAAATTTCCATAAAAGTCAATTTTGACTTGAGGTTATTCCTTAATTGAGGATTTTCCCCCTGGTGACCAATCTTTTAAAATATTCAACCCCAACCCCCCCTTTTCCCCATTACAAAGTCTTCATAGGAGTGCTGCTAGCCTTCCTTTTACATCCACACACTTCAAAGTACATTTGCTCTATTGTGGTATACTGGATAGAGCACTGGACATGGAGTCAGGAAAACCTTGAATTTAAATTGTATTTCACATATGCAGTAGCTATGTGATCCTGTGTATGGCATAACATCCATTGGTTTCCATTTCCCTATATTTGTAATGTGATAAGTTTAAATGGCATAAGTTAAATAGGTCCTTCCTATCTTGTCTCTGATGTTTGAAAGGCAATCAGAGAAAAGAATAGTTAATATGGGGTCAGAGGATTAGAGTTCAAATATTATCTCTGCTACTTTTTATCTGGATGACTTTGGGCAAGTCACTTCACTCTGTGGTCCATAATGCCTTTATTTCTACAATTAAATGATTGTTACAGATGATATCTACTGGTTAAATCTGCTTTTAAAGCCTATTTCCCTACTATACAATCTATGATCTTGTGCAGATTACATAAGTATTAAGAAGGAAACGGAGATATTCAGGGTCTAAGGTTTGTCATTGAATAAACGCTTCAGAAGATGGTGTAGATGAAGGTGGGTCTGAAGAAGGTACTCTCAGCTGAAAGAGGTCCAGCCACAGAAAGTAAGTTCAAGGTGGGAGTTTATTACTTTGGGTGAGTAAGAGATAGAGACATTTAGCCTGAATTTGGGGAATGGTGGGATGGTCAGCTCAGGAGAAAAACTATATCTGGAGGATTGTGATTAAAAATAATAAAACAATAATGGCCATTGTGAAGATCTCAGTTTCTATGTACTATGTATTTATCCTTTATACTTAAGATTTCATTTGATCCTTACAACAACTCTTGGAGATATTTTCCTTCTTTTAAATATAAAGTCAGACAGACAGATAATAGGTGACATGCTCAGGGTCACCCAGATAGTAAGTGTCTGAGGCTAGATTTAAAACTCAGGATTTCCTGACTCTAGACCCAGCACTCTATCCACTACAAAACCTAGTAAGGCGGCATAGTCAAAGCAATAACAGAAATGAGTGAATGCTTGAAGGAAAGATTATGTTTGGTTGCCTTTAGATGTGTGATCAAGTATGACATAAAGTTCTGTGTGGAAGTGGATTATAATTTTATATGAGACAGGGTCCTCTATTTAATATCTCTATACATAATTTTCGTCTCCACCAAAAAGCTGTTTATACTGGATACCCTGAGGAAGGAAATTCACAAGGAAAATCCCCTTTCTATGCCACTAATTATTAAAACAATTATAAACTGTGAAAGTTAGAACAGGTCTTAGATGTTATTTGAATAGAGAATAGAGAAGTCTGTCAATGCTCAAATATAGTCACAGAGTCACTGTGGCTTTCTAGTGACAGGTAAGCTTCTAGAGTAATGTGGTACAGGAAGTGGCCCATGGTTCCAAATCAAAATCAGTTTCAAGTCAAGTCAAAGAGAAAAAAAGAAATTTCCAACTTAAATATAAAGAAAGGACTATGACTTTGTATCAGAACCAGGTTTCCAGAGTCGACACTTAATATCAGTTCATTTATTCTTTGATACAATTTTTAAAAGAAAATCTGAGCCTGGGAGCCTTAGGATGGTTTGGCCATCTCTTTAGGTGGTCGTAGTTACTTAGAGCTTATGGCCGTGAGTCATCCTAATGAGAAGCATTTTAGTCCCTGAATCCCAGTAATGGAAAGCCAAATACATAGCAGGTGAGCCTGAAGAGATGAAGAATGAAATGTGATAGCAGAGAAAATTCTAGTGATGATACACACAGTGGAGATGCCCAGGAGTGGACATTAAAAACCAGAATAGACAATGGCTGATTATCATCATAAACCTGCACAAGCCTGTGCCCTAGGCAGCCATTTGTTGTTCGATGGCTTAAATCCTTTTCTACAAAGGATGGAAGTCTTCAGTTAACTCTGATGAACAATGATGTGTCCTTCTCAGTAGAAAAAATGGGAAAGGCTGTCTGATTCGATTCCATTTAATAGGCCAGCATAAAATGGAGTCCTAAATAGTTCAAAATGAACAACTCCTCCACAAAATTCCAGTCTTCTATGAAGTACTGAGGGACATATCCACACGCTTCCCTCAAACTTTCTGTCAGAAGCACTGGGGACACTAATATGCTACTGGTGGAATTCTGAACTGACCCAGCCATTTTGGAGAATTATAATTATAGTGTTATAAAACTGTGCATACTTTTTGATCCACTAATACCACTATTAAGTAAATTTCCTAAGATAATCATGGAAAAAGTAAAAGATTCTTTATTTTCTAAAATATTTATATGAGTTGCCTTTGTAACATCAACTTACTGGAAATTTAAGGGATGTTCATCAATAGAGTAAAGCCTAAACAAATTTGATATATGATTATGATTGAAAGAGTTATAAAGAGTTATGATAAGTCAAATGAGTGGAAACAAGAGGACATTATATATAGCATCAGAAATGTTGTCTGAAGGAAGGAACAACTGATATATAGAAATAAAGGAGACATTGTTTTACATTTAATTATATATATATATATATATTTTTTTTTTTTATCAAAAATGTTATCTCTAATGGAGGATGGAGAAAGGAAAAAGGAAGTTCCCTGGGCATTTTACTGTAATAATAGAGTAGTAAATGTTTGTTTAATGCTCATGCTCAACTTCCACCAGATCAATAGGGAATTCCCCTCAATAATAAACATGGAGGGAATCTTGATGGTTATGTGGATGAAGAGTTAGGCATGTATGGTTCTGGGTTCAAATCTTGACTGAGACCCTTCCTGGTTGTGTGACCTGGCACAAGACACAACCACAACTGCCTAGCACTTTCTACTATTCTGCTTTGGGACTGATGCTTAATATCAAATCGATGAACATAAGGGTTAAACATTTTTTTTAAACTTTAAAAAATCCTATTTGTTTGACTTCCTGGAAGACATTTAGGTTGGGTCTTTGCTTCCTCCACTATAAAAGGAGGGTCATGGACTAGATTATCTTTAAGGTGTATGTGTGCTTCAAATGTGTCTCAATATTATGATACTAGGAGCCCACAAGTTCTTTTCCTATGCCACAATTATTTGTCCATATACCAAGAGAAAAGTGAGGGTGACACATTACTATATGGATTCTCATTATGGAAAGAATAGAACAACACTCAGACTCAAAAATTGTTGCCAGGTCAGCTAAGTGGCTTAGTGGACTGAGAGCTAGACTTAGAGACTGGAGAGTTCTAAATTAAAATCTGGCCTCAGACAGTTCTCAGCTGTGTGACCCTGGGCAAGTCACTTAATCCCTATTGCCTAGCCCTAAACACGCTTTCTGCCTTGGAACCTATACACAGTATTGATTCTAAGGCGGAAGTTGAGGGTTTAAAAAAAATTGTTGCTGATACACCAAAGACTCTAGCTTCTGGAGGGAGAAGTTATTATTAGAAAGAGGACTAGATTGAGTAAAGACAGTAAAGTACAGACACTTTTTTCAAGATAAGTATTTGTACTGGAGTCCCTTGGATATCATTGCTGAAAATATTTTTTTATTTTGATAACATATTTAGAAGAGGGATTGAACAGCAAATACTTTAAATACAACAATATTTAAAATAGTAATTTAAAGCTGGGAAAGAGTTACAAATATAATTTCATTTTACCAATCTATCAGTTATTAGCAATTACATTTTCAGAAGTAGAAGTTCCCTCAATATCTCATCTGTTAATTGGGAATGCTAATAGCATTTACCTCCTGACACTAGTGTGAGGATCAAATGAGTTATTCATTGTAAAGTACTTGGAAAGATACCTGACACATACATATGCTATATAAGTGCTAGCTTAAATTTCACTTTTATTATAATGAATATTGGGAAAGTATCAGTGAGCACACATGCAATATGATCGAGGAACCATTTACTTCAATTGAAAAAGGGGAATGTTGAGAAATAGCATGATCTAGATCTTCCAAATTATAAAGGTAATGGACACAGTGAAACTGGGCTTAATCACCTTGGTGGCTATACCAAGGTGGCTATAATTATGTTTTGAGGGTCATGTTCTACCCTCTATGTCCAAATGGCTTGACCTAAGTTATTTTGTCTGTTTCCTAGGTTTGAGAATAGGGAGGATTTGAACATAAAATGATGAGATGCTTTTTGTCCCCTACAGATATGAAATATTGTATGAAGTGTCCTGAAGATGAGTATCCCAATAAGGAGAGAGATCGCTGCCTCCCCAAAACAATTACCTTCCTGGATATCAAAGAACCTCTGGGAATGACTCTAGTCTGTGTGGCTCTTTTCTTCTCTGTGCTGACAGCTCTGATTCTCGGGGTGTTTGTGAAGTTTCGTGATACATCCATAGTCAAAGCCAATAACCGGACCCTCAGCTACACTCTCCTCATCTCCCTCACCTTTTGTTTCCTCTGCTCCTTGCTCTTCATTGGCCGTCCCACTGCAGCCACTTGCCTGCTCCGACAAACAACTTTTGGGCTTGTCTTCACTGTGGCTGTTTCTTCCATTTTAGCAAAAACCATTCTGGTAGTTCTGGCCTTCAAGGTTACAAAACCAGGGAGCAGGATTAAGGTATGGCTGCAACCTAGAGTGTCCAACTGTATAGTATTCCTTTGCTCTGGGATTCAAGTGACTATCTGTGGCATCTGGCTAGGAATATCTCCCCCTTTTCCAGACACTGAAACACATTCCCAACCCAATCAGATCATCATTGAATGCAATGAGGGCTCTGTCTTTGGTTTCTACAGTGTTTTGGGGTACATTGGCTTCCTAGCATTGGGGAGCTTCACAATGGCTTTCTTGGCCAGGAGCCTGCCTGACACCTTCAATGAAGCCAAGTTTATCACCTTTAGCATGCTAGTGTTCTGCAGTGTATGGGTCTCTTTTCTGCCCACATACCAGAGCACCAAGGGCAAGGCCATGGTGGTGGTAGAGATCTTCTCCATCCTGGCCTCCAGTGCAGGTTTACTGGGCTGCATCTTTATTCCCAAGTGTCATGTGATTTTGCTGAGGCCAGATCAAAACATTCAGGAATGCCTAAGAAATAAATCAAACTGAGACTTCCTGGGGTGGAACCAAGATGGAGGAATAACTAGAGTAGCAACTGCATATCACCACAAGAATTCTCTCAAAGATTAAAATATCACCATAAAATGAATACAGGGATGATAGAACCAACAAGGAGACAGAGTGAAACAAATTTCAAGAAAAGAAAAATCCAAAAGTTAGGCAGAAAACATATGGGGCACTGGGGTGAGAGGAGAGCAGTGCCACCAAAAGACTGTAGGAAGGAGAGAAGAGCAAGCCAAGAGCAAGTCACACCCCCTCACCCCACATCTGCTGTCACAGGTTCTGAACCTAAGCTCTAACATTCAAACCCTAAGATACTGCCTGGGCAAATAGTGGTCCAAGTCAACCTACACCCCTTGAAATTTCAAGTCTGTGGAGAAGTCCAGAGTCCCAGCTCCGAGTAATTCCCTCCCCATCTTTTTGCCCAAAACTAAGGGAGGAGCTTCAGGACAAGGCAATCAAGTGTGTGCCTTATTGGATCAAGTAAACAGTGAGACCAAAAACTTGAGCCTAAGACGGGCTAGAATTTGATCAGCCCCTGAACTAATCAAGTTCAGAGTGAGATCAAAAGCTTACACTCAAGCCTAAGGAAAATCTTTAAGCTATCAGCATCCCAAGATTCAATTGAATCAGCAGGGGGAGGGGTCTCTCAGAGTTCCAGCCCTCAGATCATATATAAACTATTAAAACCCAGAAAATAAATGGAGAATAACATTGAGGAAAGACTGAAGTTTAAGAGGGTATTCCAACTTCCCAGAAAACAGATCCTGCTTATAATTAGGTAGGAAAAATGATCAAGCAACAAAAAAGCACCTAACTCTAAAGACTTTTTATGGAGACAACAAGCAAGGTATAGACCCAGAAGGGGGCAATAAAAGCAAAGCAAAAACATGCAAAGTCCAAAAGAAAAAATATGTATTGGACACAGTCTGGAAGATCTCAAAATGTTTTCAAAAATCAAATAAGAGAGGCAGAGGAAAAGTGGGGAAAAGATATGAAAGTGATACAAGAAGAAATGAAAGTGATGCAAGAAGAAATGGACCAATTGAAAAAAGGAGAACCAAAAACTGAAAGAGGAAAATCAGAATTGATCATCTAGAAACTAATGATTTTATGAGAAATCAATAAACAATGAATCAGAAATAAATGAATGAAAAAAAACAGAGGAAAACATGAAATATCTTATTGACAAAACAACTGACCTAGAAAATAGATCTAGGAAAGACCCTTTGAGAATTATTGGACTACCTAAAAGCCATGATCAAGAAAAAACTTTGGATATCATATTACAAGAAATCATCAAAGTTAATTGCCCAGTGATCCTCAAAAAGAAAATTACATTGAAATTGAAAGAATTCACAGATCACCTCCAGGAAGAAATTCTCAAATGACAATTTGAAGGAATATAATAGCTAAAATCAAGAGCCACCAAGACAAGGAAAAATACTTCAAGCAGCCAGAAAGAAACCATTCAAATACCATGAAGCTACAGTCAGGATCACATAGGATGTAGCGGCTTCTACATTAAAGAATTGAAATGGAATATGATATTCAGGAAGACAAAATATTTGGGATTACAACCCAGAATCATTTATCCAGCAAAACTGAGTATATTCTTTCAGGGGAAAAAATGGACATTGAATAAGATAGAAGATTTCCAAGCATTCCTCAGAAATAAGGCAGACCTAAACAAAAAAACTTGAAGTCCAAACAAGAGACACAAGAGAAGCCTGAAAAGGGAATATAACAATGTATCTTAATGGGAGAGTGCCAAATGTATGATCTAAAAACAACAGGTGGAAGCCAAGATGATGGAGAAATTTTAGATTCTCATTTGATTGCTACCAAATTATCCTACAAAAAGCTTTGATACAATGCCTTAGAATGAATTTTGGAGCAACATAATCTAGTAAAAGACAAGGTAAATTAACATTCCAGCACAAAACAACTTACAAGGCCAGCAAAACTGATTCAGTACACTTCAATGGAGGTGGAGCATAACATGTCATGACAGGCCCCACAATAGCAATAGGCATTTGGCATAAGTGAATTAGCACCAAAGGCTTCTGGAACTCTCAGCCACAGATGGTAAGGGAATTGAATAATTGCTCAGAAAGAGATTACAGGGGTCCCTTTGCAGACTCTTGTCTCATTGCCCATACACAGAACCAGATGTCAGTCTCATGGAGTAGCCTCAGGGTGAGGAGGAACACTAGTAGATACAACCTCTTACAGCCATAGGGGTGTAGGGGATCCTGGTCACAGTTCCATGAGGGAAAAGAGTGCTTAGGTCCTCATAAATCATAGTATATGCCAGGAAAATATTAAACACACCTCTCCTTCCATCATGCCACTTTTGAAGATCTGAAAGCAGATAGATCTGTAGTGCCAACTCTGAAGGCAGCAGCACAAAGAACCTAAAGTTTGGAAAACTGCTCCATTCACCAATGTTACAGAGCCCAACTTTAGCATTTTTTATCAAAAGAAAAAGGCTGGAAAATAAGCAAACAAAAGAAAAAAGAAATTCAACATAGAAAGTTATTGGCAGTTAGCAGTTTAACTGCTTCATCAAACTAGCCAGAGATAACAAATACTCTATGTGGGTCCTGTGGTCTAGAGGAGAACAACAAGAAGTTTAATAAAACAAGTTTAATGTTTGTTTAGGAAAGGGGAGAGGGTGAAGTATTTTCTAATTCTTAAGGAAAACACCAACCGTCATTTAGAATGTTAGAAGTTTAGCTGGCTTTCCCCACTATACTAACAGACAGGCAGCTCTGGCTGAGGCTGGAGAGGAGATTGGGATTCTCACACCACTGGTCCAAGCTGATCCTTAGATGTAGACAAGAACCAGGAACCAAATCCTTGGTCAGCAAATAAGTCCAATAAGCTCTAGGGAGTAAAAGGCTATCTGTTTATTGTCCACGAAGAGCAAAATAGTGTTTTCTCTTAACCTAGGCTTCCTTGCTTGATGTTCACTCTTATCTTCTTAAAATCCCCAAATCCACAGGCTGAAGAGGCTTGGGTGGCTGGATAATAACTCTACACTCTACCAGGGTTACTCCTGCTAACTCTGCCAACTCTGCCAACTTCTCTCTCTCCACTCAAACCTCTCTCTGCATTCTATATTAGAATGTCCAAGGTCCCAGTAAGGTTTTGCTTTGGGCTGCCTGCTTCCTATCTTAACATCATTGCTACCTGACAAACTACCTATAACACTTGATAATGGGGAGGAGTGAGAGGTGCTTTGTGAACAGAATGTTCACATTGTGAATAGAAATCCCCAGGTGGGCAGGGTAAGTCCTAGATGCATGAAGAGAAATTGTGTTCACCCTTTGGGGACTCAAACTGTGGGTAAAATTGGGGGAGTGACCCCCCAAGAGGGATTCCCAATGCCTTTCTGTGCTGTCTCCAGGCAAGCTCAGTTTGAGGGAGAGGGGGTGCTCTCCTTAGAGTGCCTGGAAGCAAGCTCAGCAGATCATCTTGATGGAGGTGGCCAGTGGGCAGTAAAAGAAATGGGACCTTCATGAACTGAAATCTTGTGTTTCTCACCACTTAGCACTAGTTAAACATAAACTGCAAAATCTGCTTTTATAATGTTAGCCATTCTGCTGTGTTACTGGAACTGTATTGTTCGGTACCTTAGTTCAGAACTGTCAGGCTGCTTTGTGCCTCTATTTATCTTAGTTCAGAATTATTCAACTACTATAATAACCATTTGCATTGTTCAAATTTTACCTTAGTGATGTTTTCCCCTTGAATGAAGGCATTCCAGAAGGGTAGTGAGACCTCTCCCACACTAACAAAGGATGGCAGGGGGCCGTAGGGGAACATGAGTTATAGGCACCAAGGGATCTGGTCCCCCAATAAATATGCAAAACTTGATCCACCCAGGGGGGCTACTATCCCACCAGCTCCCATGCTACTCTACCAGTCCCTAAGGCCATTCCGCTATTATACAATCTTAAAAAGCTTTTCTTCTTCAAATAAAACCCTATCTTCATTATGGATGGAGGGGCAGTTGAATCTCCCATTCTTGGGCTGAGACCCTGCTACAAACTTGGCTGGGTTTTTTCCACAACAAACTCTCGCCCAGACATCCTCCAACTCCAAGAGGCCATGTTTTTGCACAGTGTCTAGCTGACATGGGAGCCATGGAGGTTGTGGTTCTAAACAGAGGTCTGGGTATGGTGTTCTGGGTTCCTGTGTAGAGGAGAGGATGCGGGGAACCAAGAGCAGGATAGCCTGAGACCACATAGATGGGAAATGCAGTGACTGATGTTAGGTGGGCCTGGCTCCAGGAGGGGGCACAGTGGAACCATCATCCAAGAGGCATGGTAGGTGGTCACAGTGGACCAATCTCACTGCCATTCCCAGTTGACAGCTGGCCCTGGGGATTCATGGATGCCTGCCATCCTAGGAGCTGTTGCCTAACTTGGTCCAATGATCCTAGGCCAGGTTAGGCCCCGCCTTACCCAAAAAACATATGACTATCTAACCAACAAGGACTGTAGTCATGGGGTTCAGATATCTGTGGTAAAAGAGAATACTGGCAGGAAGTGTCTTTCCTCCAGCCTAAAAGCCTTTTTAGACATGTTTCGCTTGTCCCACTAGGTGAAATAGAACCTCACACATTTCTTAGTGACATCAATTAAGTGCAGAAACAAAACTGGGTCAGAAGTACCTGGAGGATGTTTTATTTTATTTTGTTTTGTTTTTAAATTTAACATTTTTGTTTTTAATATTTTCCCATAGTTACATGTTTCAGGTTCTTTCCCTCTCCCCCAAACCTCCCTAACCCCCCCTTAGCCAACGCACAATTCCATTGGGTTTTACATGTATCATTGATCAAGACCTAATTCCATATTATTGATAGTTGGACTAGAGTTATCATTTAGTGTCTACATCCCCAGTAATATCCTAATCAGCCCATGTGGCCAAGCAGTTGTTTTTCTTTTGTGTTTCTCCTCCCACAGTTCTTCCTCTGAATGTGGCTGGTTTTCTTTCTCAGAAGTCTCTCAGCTTTGCTCTGAATCTTTTCATTGCTGCTGGTAGAGAAGTCCATTATGTTTGATTGTACCACAGTATATCAGCCTCTGTATACAATGTTCTCCTGGATCTGCTCCTTTCACTCTGAATCAATTCCTGGAGTTCATTCCAGTTCACATGGAATTCCCTGGAGGGTGTTTTAAATCATTGCCTTGGAGCAACCTCAGAGTCCTTGTGCATAAAACATTGAAGTCACAAATTCACATTCTGTCTCAGATGCTTTTTTAGCTGTGGTGCCAGATACTGTCCTAAATGCTGGTGACACACATATGACTGCTTCTGCCCTCTAGGAGCTTCCCTTCTATTGGAGGAAGGGCTGAGAGAGAGCTGGAAGAGGACTTGGAATCACCCAACAAAGAGCACGTGGAGAAGTCAGAGAAGCTCCAAATTGGAACATCCAGATAAGGAAGTCTGAGCTGGGAGTTTTCTCTTCAATAGGGCGTTTGGAGCTCCTGAGCTCAGGCTCCCTTCAGAGGTAGAGGGTGATGCTGAGCTGGAGTCATCCTAGACTGCATGATCTCATCATGGCCTCTCCAAGCTGTTACCAAGACCTTGGAGGTCACCTTTGCAACTTCTCCGGAATGTGCCCCCTTATTCTTTCCTGACAGGACCCCGCTTTGTACAGGCCCTCATCACCTCAGCCCTGGATTGTGAGCATCGCTGCTAGGAGGTCTGTCTCTTGCAAGGCTCTCCCTGCTCCAGGTGATCTTCCATTTAGCCACAAAAGTGACTTTCTATAATACAAAGGTCTGACCACCTCATGCACCTACTCAGGAAACTCCTGCACTGGCTCCCTATTGCCTCCTTGATCAAATACAAAATGTCCTGTTTGGCATTCAAAGCCCTTCATCACTAGCCTGCTCCTACCTTCCCAGTTTCCTTCTGTCCTTTCTCCCTGACAAATACTCTTAGCTTTTGTGTCCCTGATCTCCTGGGTGTTCTACAAGCAAGTCCTTCCGTCTCTCAGCTCCAGGCATTCTCTGTAGCTGTTCTCCATTCCTCGAATGCTCTCCCTTCTCCACTTTCTCTAGATTCCTTCAAATCCCAACTCAAGTCCCACCTTTTGGAGGTTGGAGAAAGCCTTGCCCAGTCCCTCTCATTCTAGTGCCTTCCCTCTGTTAAGTATTCCTTATTTAATCTGTCTGTAGCTTGCTTTGTCTATGTGTATTTTCATATTGTCTCATTCAGTGAAGGGATTGCCTTTGGCTTCCTTTTCATATCTCTAATGTGGAGGGTGGCACTTGGCATAAAACAGGTGCTTAATAAATGTTTATTCATTATTCCTGTTGTGTCCTGAGTTTTGTTAGCATATAATTGCCCATAACATGTTATCTTTATTTCTTCTGAATCTTTACTTATTTCACCTTGCTCATTTGTTCTTTTATTGTTATAATTGGCCCTCTTCTCAAGCAGAGTGACTTAAGGTTTATCATTTGTATTAGTCTTTCAAAAGCCAATTTTTAGTTTTATTTGTTATATCTATGAATTTTTTTCATTTCAAAATTATCTGTATCTCCCTTTTTGTGATTGTTTTAAGGTTTATTTGTTGACTTTCTATTTTTATGTGTTTTCAGCTCATTCATCCTCTCTTCTATTTTGTTAATCTTTGTTTGAAGGGATATGCTTTTTCCCCTGAGGACTGCAGTAGTTACATCCCAAAATTTTTGGAATCTTCTTTCAACATTATCACTTTTTATTTAGAATTTCACTCTTGTCCCCATTGAGGTTTGTGTCTTTTGTTCATGGTCCCCAAGCCAGTGACTACTTTTAGTGTGTTATGATCAACAAAAGATGTGCTTATTATTTTGACCATTTTACATTTATTTGCATTGTCTCTCTAACCCAATACATGGTCAGTTTTTCTAAAAGTCCCATGTCATGCTGAGGAATATGTACATTCTTTTGTAGCCCCATTTGGAAGACAATGAAAGTCTTTGGGGTCTATTTGCTCCAGCAATTTCTTCTATTCTATTTTTTCCCATTTATTTATCTTTTTGTTCTTCTTGTTCATTTGTTTCAGTCATTTCCAACTCTTCATGATGCCATTTCGGGTTCTCTTAGCAAAGACTTTGGAGTGGCTTGTCATTAAAGAAAATAAGGCAAACAGGGTCAAATGACTTGATCAGAGTCACTCAGATAATAAGAATCCATGACCAAATTAAAACTCAGGAAGATGAGTCTTCCTGACTCCAGGCCCAACCTCCTACCCACTGAGCCATCTACCAGTTCAAAACAAGGAAACTTCAGACAACAAATCAGTACAACCACAAATTTCCTTCTTTGATGCTTGTAATATTCAGAACACTTGTCTTTGGTTTGTCAAGTACCATGAAAGAAACTCCTGTTTGTTTTTTTTAAATTCACTTGATAGTAAATGGCTTCCATCCCTCTAGATTGTCTCTGTGGATAGCTGTTTTCTAAATACATTTTTTTGTAAGCATAAAGGTTTTATTTTCTCATCCAATTTGTTGCTCCTTTACATTTTCTTCTATTTCTTACTCCATTTACATTTAAAGTGATGAGAGTTAGGTTTGTATTTTCCTTTGTTTCTATTGAATATTGTATTTTTCAAGTTATAATTGTCCTCTCTCTTCAGTAGTCACAGTACTATATTTCTTCAGTTTTGTTAGTTTAACTTTTCATAAGGTGGTCTTAATCCTACTGGCTCTCCCTCCCTCACACTTGATCATCTCTTCTCTTTGTCACCTTTTCCCCTATGGAATGTTGCTTGTTAGTTCCTTTTTCTTTTCTGCTTTCACTTCAGAAGACATTCAGCTGGCAACATATCCAAGGTGTTCCTTCACCAATCCTGGGAGACTGAAGGCCAGGTTCCAACAGGGAAAAATCTGGGACTAGGGAGGTTGAGTCATGACAGGAGTTAATCATTACTCAGATAACCCAACCATAGACAGGGTGCTTAGGAAGCTCTATGTTCCTAGACACCTGCCAACCCAGCAAATGTTTCCTGCCTACACCTAGTGGAGTAACCTCTGGGCTTTCCCAAGGACTATATCATGCCCGCCATTACATATTGAAGACTTTACCCAACAGAATCCCCACACTCAGAGTCCATTGAACTAAGGGTAGAAAGGAGAAATATTTGCACGAAGCAAACCTGCAGCCACTCAGGAGGAGGTGTGATTGGGTGAGGGGTTAAAAGGGACTGACAGGTGCCCAGCCCCAGCTCTGGGGTCTTGAGAAGCAGAGAACAGACACCATGACCTCGACTCCTCTCTTTCTTATGCTGCTGGCTCTCTCTCTGCAAAGGTTGTGGGGAGAGACTGCCTGAGCTCTTAAGACATGGGATGAAGGGAGAGCTGGGATTGAAGCAATGAACCTTGATAGTGCTGCCTCTCTTACCATTCTTGTCCTGTGTCCAGCCTATTGTTTTCAGGATCCAAAACCCAGGCAGTGGTGACCCAGGAGCCTTCTCTGACTGGGATCCCAGGAGGAAGAGTCACCATGACCTGCAGCTCCAGCATGGGGGCAGCCACCTCTGGGAACTACCCAGCCTGGTTCCAGCAGAAACCTGGCCAGTCTCCCAAGAGACTCATCTATAATAGCCATATTCATTCAGGACTCCCTGCCCCATTCTCAGGGTCTCTCCTTGGGGACAAGGTTGCCCTCACCATCACTGGTGATGAGCCTGGGGAGGAGGCTGACTATCACTGTTCCTTGTAGTATAGTGGTTCTAGACACAGTGAGAGATTCAAATGGGGAGCTGAGATAAACCCTTCTCAGGCCCAGCCTGTACTTAGCTGCAGAAGATACTGGAGATCCTTCAGCTTCCCAGCTTCTGGCATAAAAAGGGACATTTCTGCATTCACCCTGAGGTCCTCTTCCCTTCATCTTAAGGATTCCCAAGGCAGGAATAGGACTGGGTCCCCCAGGTGTGGTCCCAGGAAGCCCAAGATCTCTAACCTTCAGAGACTTTCTGCAATCCTCCACCTTTTATGACCTTTTATAGTCTTCATGCACAAACAAGTATATTTGGTCCTGCCAAAATAGGACTGCTGCCACCCCTCCCCAATATCTCTCCCGAGGTGGGTCTCTCCCCTTCTGTCTTGGATATCCAAGGGGGACCTGGGCTCGAGGATCTCTAAACAAAGTTTCCTTTTTCTGTCCTCTGTGAGACAAATGGCAGTGCTTGCAAGAGAAAGCTGCCAACTCCTTCAGAAAGTTTAGTCCAAACTGGGGGAGGCACCATCTTGGATGGTTCAAGACAGCGCCGCAGATTTAGAGCTAAGTGATGTCAGCATTAGGTAGTATAAGAGGTACAAGCAGTGAAGCAGTGGGGGCCCTGGATAAATCACTGACTGGGGAGTCCACAGACCTGGGTTCCAAAACTAACCCTGATGATTTCCACTTGTGAGATTTTTACTATAACTTGACCTCTTTGTACTCCACTTTCTTCACCTGTAAAATGAGACAGTTGGACTTCCTCTCATCTCAGGTCCCAGCGAGCTGTAAATGCCCTGAACAAGAAAATCGCAGAAATAACAACCGATGGTTAAATGAGCCTTTACAAATGTGATCTCATCAAAGAGAGCAGAAGAAAACCTTGCTGGGGAAACATGATGGGCGAAGGAGGGCAGAGACAGAGAGAACAGTCTAAGTGCTTCACAAGAGGCCAGTCTGGGTGCGTCAGGACCCCATGTTTCATCTCTGTGGCTCCATCGATCCTGTCCACTGAATATTAGGTTCTGTCTTTGATGAAGGCAATAGGCCAGGTCCAGTCACCTGCCATGCAATTGGACAGGCCACATCATCTCAGTCCTCTGGAATCTGTTTGTCCAGCCTTGATTGCTGCTATGAGACTGAAGGGCACAGGGAGGGTCTTCCTTCCTGCAGTCACTTAAGTAGTTTCTAAGAGCTTCTCCCCCTGCAGCACTGTCCATACATAGCCTTAGTGACACCATCTTCCAGGGATAAAGTCTCTTTTAGAGTCAGCCAGATGGTGAAATGGGCAGGTGTGGGACAGGGACCTGGTAGCTGCATGACCCTGGGCAAGTCACTTCATCCCTCTCTGTGACTCTGTGTCCTTGAGCCTTCATCTGTGAAGTAGGAAGAATAACAACATCTGCTTCAGGGGGTCATTATCAGGTCAAAATGGGTTAATTTAGGGAAAGGACTTAACTGATGTTAAAGGTGAAAAGGTGATCCTTTAATTTAAAATAAGATGAAGATAAGGTAGTCCCTCTGTCTGTCTGTGTCTGAGCATTGTGCTCATTACAGGTCCCCCACTTCAAACAGGCATGACACACCAGCAGGCCATTCAGGGAAAGCCAGCTGGGAGGATGGAGAGATTGGATATTGTGCCAGCTTGGGGCTCTAAACAGAGTTCTGGGAGAATCCAATTCTGGGTTACTCTGAACCACCTTCGTGGCTCCAAGCCCCACGGGGGGGGGGGGGCTGAGGAACCATGGAATGACCCCAGTAGGCTCATCCCTGTCCCCCCCCCAATGATGGATAAAGCATCTACCACTGTTTAATAAAGAAAAGTATTAGGCTAAGCTTGGGGTGTGCAAAAATGGCAAGAGGAGGGAGGGCAAGCTGCAAGTGCTGAGACTGAGAAAAGTTTGCTGAGTATATCAAAGACAACATTTGGAATCCACTGAGGCTGGATTAGGGACCAATGAAGGATGAAGGAAGGCTTGGTAGCCAATGGACCTTTAGTCATGAAAGAATCAAAGATTGCTTTGTCATCCAGGCTGGATTTGGAGTCTTTGATAGACACCCTCAGTATTACAGGGAGACAGATAGGTTATCGATATTGCCTATTTCACAAATTGGGTGGTGTTGGGGGTGCCCCCCTGCACTGACTCTAAGGACTTTGGAGATTGGGATACAGTCAGGGGAGACAAATGGGCTTGAATAATGTTTTTTTCTGGGTCTGAGGATTTAGTCAAACTCAGCCCAACTTCTTTAGTGGCCCAGAGGGTGGGACAGACCTGCCAAGATAGACAAAGGAATAATAGAAACAACAACCAACACTCTTTACTGAAAGGATAGATGTGAAGGATGATAGGAGGCATCTAAATAGCACCTACTGCACCAAGCAGTCAATAGACATTTCTTAAATGCCTGCTATGTGCCAAGCAGTGAACTAAACCTTAGTTAGGCTCACACAAAGGAACAAGTGAAAATCCTCCCTTTTAAGTGGTAATACACAATGCAAACTCACCTGTAAGTACAAACTAGCTACAGGAAGTATAAATAGAAATTAAATAAGAGAGGGAAAGCACTGGAATGAAGAGGGGGAGGAAAGACTTTTAAAGATGAGATTTTAGCTGAGAATTAAAGGAAGTCAGGAAAGTGAAAGGGCAGAGATCAAGAGGGAAAGTATGGAGGACCATCAAAGAAAATGGCCAGATGTGAGAGATGGAGAAGGTTGTTCATGAAACAGCCAGGGGCCAGTGTGGCTGGAATGAAGAGTCTTTTTTGGGGAAGAAGTGTAAAAGTACTGAAATATAAGAGGAGGCTGGATTATGAAGGACTTGGATGGCAAACAATTCATTTTTGTACTTAATGTTGGGTGCAATAGGGAGCCACTAGAGTCTATTGACTGGAAAGGGGAAGGTGACATGGTTAGGCTTATACTTTAGGAAATTTGCTTTAGTGGTTGAATGGAGAATGTCTTGGAGAGGTGAGATGCTGGAGGTAGGCAGACCCACCAGGGGCTGTTACAACAGCTGAGGTGCAAGGTGATGAGGTCTGCACCAGCATGGAGGCAAAGTCCAGGAAGAGAAGGGAATATATTTCAGAGATGCACTGCAGAGATTGAATAGACAGACCTTTGGTAAATAACTGAATATGGGCTAGAGAGTAGACCTAATGAGGATACAAGGATAACACTGAGGTTGGTTTAGAAATAGAGTGGTCTCTCAGTGGGAGACACAAGAAATATGTTTTACAGGAGAAATGGGCCCAATAGCCTAGTGTCTGATGATCCCAAAGATCCCACCTAATGAGGAACAAACTCAAAGCTTTGACATAACAGTTGTTGGGAAATCTGGAAAACAGTCTGGCATAAAGCATCAAGAGACCATGATCTCACGTTGTTTATGAAGAAAAGCTCCTAGAAGGGGCATGAGGAATACATAAAGGATGACATCTGAAATTAGAGGAGAAAGAAAGAGGAAGACTTCATGAACAGACAGGAGCTAGAGGAGGTCACCGAAGGGAAAATCACAGTTTTTTATTGTATCCAATTTTTTTTAAAACCCTTAACTTCTGTGTATTGACTTTATAGGTGGAAGAGTGGCAAGGGTAGACAATGGGGGTCAAGTGACTTGCCCAGGGTCACACAGCTGGGAAGTGTCTGAGGCCGGACTTGAACCTAGGACCTCCCATCTCTAGGCCTGGCTCTCAATCCACTGAGCTACCCAGCTGCCCCCTGTATCCAATTTTTAAAAGGTTTTTCACAAAAAAAAAACCCAATACAGTTACAATTTGAAAAGATGCTGAGAAAGAATCAATGGCCAGTTTCTCTGAGGGAAGTTTTATTTCTGAAATGTATACAGAACTGATTGAAATATATAAGAAGGAAAACCAGCTTCCAAAGGATGAATCAAAGGGCACAAACAAGGATTTTAAAAAAAGAAAGAAAACTAATTTAGGAACAGCCATATGAAAAAATATTCTAAATTCTTAATAATTGTTGTTTAGTCACTTCTGCCATGTCAGACCCTTTGTGATCCCATTTATGGATTTTTTGGCAAAGCTATTGGAGTAGATTTCCATTTCCTTCTCCAGCTCATTTTATACATGAGGAAACTGAGGCAAACCGGACTAAGGGACTTGCCAAGGGTGGCTGAGTTGTAACATTCTGAGTTGGATTTAAACTAAGTTCTTCCTGACTGTGGAACTCAGTGTTCTGCCCTTCATGCCACCTACTAATAATTACAAATATGTCCTACAAATAACGAGGGGGGGAAACAAATTAAAGCAGCTCTGAGGATTGTAACAAACAACCATTAGAATGGCAGAGTTAACAAAAAAGGAAAATGGGACATCCTGGAGAGGTTTTGGGAAAATGTGAAGGGTTAAATTTTTTGTGTAGGAGTTTGAACAAAAATCAGGAGAGCATCTTCTTAAACACAAAACATTTAGTTTATCATCAGGAATGTACAGAGGAAATAGAAAGGAGGAAAGTGAGGGTAATCTTATAATAGCTTATAACTATACTTAAGATCCAAAACCTGACTAAAATTTTCTAAAAAACCCTAAATCTATCTCTCTTTGAGGACAGTGTCTTCTGCCAGGCCAAGGCCCAGCCTACTCTCCTACTCTATCTAATAATATATCCAACATTGATCTACCTATCTACCCAAGTCAATTAATAATCAATAATAAGGCCTGTGAAGGCCTTAATTTAGTTTCTCTGTCTCCAACTGTCACTTAGAAACTCTCAGCCCCAGAGAGAGCCACACACTCCTCTCCCCAGGAGACCCAGAGACAAAAGCCTCTTCCAACTGCCTGGAATTACTAACCACACTTGGCCCCACCCTTCTAGCTGTCCACTTCTTTGTAAATGAAGCTACTAAAAGTCATTTTGACTGAAGCTACAATATTTTTAAGTTCTGAGACCACAATATTACTTTAGAACTCTCATATTCAGCATAAAACCTAATTTTTATTTTCTTATAATTTCCAATTAATGTTTTGTCTTTAGATGAATTGTTACTGATTATAATTTTTATTGCATCATGATCTGAACAGGATGCATTTATTATTTCTGCTTTTTTTGCATTTGGTTGTGAAATTTTTATGCCCCTAGAATATGGTCAGAACAAGAGGGGTGTGGCTAGAGAGGGTGGATCAGGAGGGCGGGGCTTTCTCCTTCTTTTTTCTTTTTTAATTTCATTAATTTATTAATTTATTATTATTTTCTTATTTTGAATATTTTCCCATAGTTACATGATTCATGTTCTTTCCCTCTCCTCACCCCCTCCCCCAAGCCAACACACAATTCCAAGCCAACACACAATTACATGTATCATTGATTAAGACCTAATTCTATATTATGGATAGTTGGACTAGAGTTTTCGTTTAGTATCTACATCCCCAATAATATTCCCATCAGTCCATGTGTTCAAGGAGTTGTTTTTCTTCTGTGTTTCTCCTCCCACAGTTCTTCCTCTGAATATGGCTAGTTTTCTTTCTCATAAGTCCCTCAGTCTTGCTCTGAATCCTTGCATTGCTGCTAGTAGAGAAGTCCATTATTTTTTATTGTACCATAGTGTATCTGTCTCTGTGTACAATGTTCTCCTGGATCTGCTCCTTTCTCTCTGCTTCAATTCCTGGAGGTCCTTCCAGTTCACATGGAATTCCTCCAGTTCATTATTCCTTTGAGCATAATAGTATTCTATCACCAACAGATACCACAATTTGTTCAGCCATTCCCCCATTGAAGGGCATTCTCTCATTTTCCAATTTTTTTCCACCATAAAGAGCTCGACTATAAATATTTTTGTATAAGTTTTTACCTTAAGCTCTCTTTGGAGTATAAACCAAGGACAACGTGGTATGGCTGGATCAAAAGGTCGAGAGTCTTTTATCGCTCTTTGGGCATAGTTCCAAATTGCCATCCAGAATGGTTGGATCAATTCACAACTCCACCAGCAATGCATTAATGTCCCAATTTTGCCACATCCCTATCCAACATTCTCTACTTTCCTTTGCTATCATGTTAGTTAATGTACTAGGTGTGAGGTGGTACTTCAGAGTTGTTTTGATTTGAAATTCTCTAATTATAAGAGATTTTAAACACTTTTTCATGTGTTTGTTGATAGTTTTGATTTCTTTATCTGAAAATTGCCTATTCATTTCCCTTGCCTATTCATCAATTGGGCAAAGGCTTGATTCTTTTGTACAATTGATTTAGCTCCTTATGAATTTGAGTAATTAGACCTTTGTCAATTTTGTGTCAGAAAGGTTTTTTCCCAATTTGTTGCTTCCCTTCTAATTTTGGTAGCATTGGTTTTGTTTATACAAAACCTTTTTATTTTAATGTAATCAAAATTATTTATTTTACATTTTGTAATTTTGTCTAACTCTTGCTTGGTTTTAAAATATTTCCTTTCCCAGATATCTGACAAGTATACTCTTCTGTGCTCACCTAATTTGCTTATAGTTTTCTTCTTTATATTAAAATCATTCACCCATTCTGAATTTATCTTGGTATAGGGTGGGAGATATTGATCTAAAACTAATCTTTCCTATATTGTTTTCCAATTTTCCCAGCAGTTTTTGTCCAATAGTGGGTTTTGGTTCCAAAAGGTGGGTTCTTTGGGTTTATCATAGACAGTCTTGCTAAGGTCACTTACCCCAAGTCTATTCCACTGATCCTCCCTTCTGTCTCTTAGCCAGGACCATATCGTTTTGATGACCACTGCTTTATGGTATAATTTAATATCTGGTACTGCTAGGCTCTGTTCTTCCATATTTTTTTTTTCATTATTTCCCTCGATATTCTTGTTCTTTCAAATGAACTTTATTATAATTTTTTTCTAATTCTGTAAAAAAGTTTTTTGGTAGTTTGATAGGTATGGCACTAAATAGGTAAATTAAAATTAAAATAGGAAGTAAGGAGACCAAGCTATCACTCTTTGCAGATGATATGATGGTCTACTTAAAAAATCCCAGAGAATCGACTAAAAAACTAGTGGAAATAATTAATAACTTTAGCAAAGTTGCAGGATACAAAATAAACGCACATAAATCATCAGCATTTCTATATATTTCCAACACATTAGAGCAGCAAGAGGCAGAAAGAGAAACACTATTTAAAATCACCCTAGACAATATAAAATACTTAGGAATCTATCTACCAAAACAAACACAGGAATTGTAGGAAAACAACTACAAAACACTTTTCACACAATTAAAACTAAATCTAAACAATAGGAAAAACATTGATTGCTCGTGGGTAGGACGAGCTAACATAATAAAAATGGCCATCCTTCTTTCTTCTGCTGGTGGCTCTATTCTCTGGTCCTCCTGCAGCCCCCCAGGAGGTCTCAGCCCTGACCTGCAGGCGGTCCGGAGCCTGGCCACGCCCACATTTCTTTTCTACAAGCCTGGGGGGAGGGGAAGAGAAGAGAATATCGCGGGGCCCCCCGCACCCCGCACTGTCTTAGGACAAAAAAGGGCTCGGAAGTCTGGACGCCTGATGGCCTGGGACGCTTTTCTTTCTTCCCCAAAGCCAGGACGCCAGAAGGCCCTAACCTGAGCAGAGGCAGTGCAGGCACTGCTGGGCTGACCCACAGGGGAGGGGCGGGGCAGGCCGAAAGTGGGTGAGGAGGGATGAAGGGGAGGGTCGAGGGCGGGGAGGGAGGCGGGGCTCACACTGAGGGCTGGGACTGGAGGCTCTGGAGGAGGGGACAGGGGGAGGGCGGGGAAATCCAGCCCTGGAACAGGCGTCGCAGAGGCCTCTGGGAAAGCGGAAGTGAAGATCTTACCCGGTTCCGCCTCCTCCTCCACTTCTAAAGCTTTTCCAGCCTGAGCTCTTTAGCTGCCAGAGGACGCGGTAACTGTGAAGGGGGAGGAAAAGTCTGCGGTAGAGGAGCCTGGGGGAGGGCGGGAAGCCGAGAGCTTGGCTGAGTACTGGTCCCTTTGGGGCAGACCACCACGCCTGGGCCTCCTGGATCCCAATTCCTGCATCCTGTCTAAGCTGGGAGCCCCTCCCCTCCCCCCAGGTCCTGGAACTTGCAGCTGGGCGGGGCTGGCTGGGTCCTGAAAGGATGTGGGGCCCGAGTGGAGCGGGACTGGCGGGGGTGGGGGTGGGGTCCTACGGGGTACCACGTATCCAGGGGGCTGCTCTGGTGTCTGACAGTGGTCCGCTGTGGCCTCCAGCTTCCTCTTCGGGATCCTTTTTCTCCCTAAAATGTCCTGCCTGGAGGGAGTGGCCGGGGAGGGGTGGGGGGAGTACGGGATCCAGTTTTACCGCACCCTGTAAGGACCCAGGAGTCCTGCCTCCCAGCCTCTGGGTCTCAGACCCCCAAGCTCCTGCTCCTCTGCCCCTCTGCCCCCGCCCCTTCCTCCACCCCTTGGGCAGCCTCAGCTTCAGTCCCTCCTGGCATGTTGTTTTTAGGCTAAACTGGCAATCATGACCAGAGAGAGGGCAGAGAGTGAAGAGGAGTGTTCCTTGGAGTCGTCCTCCAGAGCAGTGGCACTCCCAGGGGATCGGGGACCAGAGCAAGCAGTGTTCAATTCTGGGACTCTGCATAAGGGAGGCAGCACAGCTCTGTTTGGAGGCCTAATCAGCCTTGTTCCCCTTTTCCTTCATTAAAGAGTGGCTTTTCTAACTATTTAATAGTTCTGTGTTTTTTCAAAGTTAACAAATGGAGGTTCCCCAGCGAGATTCCAAAGTCCCAGCTGCCTGAGCTGCCCTGCTAACAAGGACCCCAAGACATGAGGTACCCACACAGCCTGTATGAGTTGAGTCAGAAGTCCAGTTAGCAGAGGGGCCAGGCAAGTGGCTCTCAGATAGAAGGACTTGGTCGCCTGTATTTGGGGGTGACCCACTCTTTAATTAAGGGGGTTTAAGTGACAGCATGGAGGATCACAGAACCAGAACCTCCCGGAGGTGTCTGGAATTGGGGGAGCAGCATGTCTGTGGCCCAGGAAGTGGGGGGCGGCTGGCAGCCCAAGGAACCACCTCAATAGATGGCCAAGACTTAAATGTAAATACGGGGCAGATGGGTGTTATAATTATGGGGAGTCTCTTGATATGTTTGAGATGGTAAATTGATGTACAGAGAGAATAAGCTGACCCTTCTCTCCCTTATAACAGTTGCCCAGGCAGGATCCTTCAGGTCTAAGAGGTATTTCCCTTCAGGACCCACCTGGGGTTAATTGATATATTGATTTGGGCTCTTTAGCTAGGATAACGCCTGGTATTCTGACTGCGATTTCTCCCTTCCCAAAACAAGCTTTGACACTGCTTTAGGAAAGTACTTTAAACTTTATATTAACAAGAAGAATAGGGGTAAAGGATTGTGGTATAGGAGACCCTACTCTACTGGTTGCTAATGAAATCTCAACTGCTGGCAAATGAAGAATCAATGTAGCTTCCCTCTGGCTCAGCCTGGCCAGGGCTAAACCAGAGTAGGTAAACTGTTGGGATATTTTGACTTCTTCTTCAATAGATCTTCAGCCTTACAGTTGAGTTATTTCCACCCTTTTCCACCCTCTTCTTCGTCTCCTGCCCACTTCCCGGATCCCTCCCGGGCCCCGGGAAAACTAGATATCTAGATGATGTAACTCCTAATATCTAGGGCAGTAGACACCGAGGTGGTGGTCAGGTACAGGTTGGCACGGTATCTCAAGTACAGGAAGAGTTTGCAGAGAGAGATGTTTGCACCTCTCACTCCAAGACCGGGATCCACCGATCTCCAGCCTCAGCACAGGTCAAAGACCCAGAACCCCTTCAGGATTCTTAACTGCCCCTCCTCCTGCCTCTCCCATGACTCCCTGGGAACATTCCATCCAACCGACTTATTTGTCAATCAAAGGTGATCTTCAAGCTCCCAGAGATTCAATATAACATGGGCCTCAAGGTAAATGGGCCAAAACGGAGTCCAGTTCAACCCACTACAAGCTCCGAGCTTGCCCAGGTTTTTGGGTGCGTTTTTGCATGAAGCAGTGTCTGGAGTTGTGTGGTGGGACTTGGAACACCAGGACAATCTTAGAGAAGTGAGAAACAGCCAGGCCCTGACCTCAGGAATGATGTGTGGCCAGAATTCCTGGTGCAGTGCAAACACTGAGACACACAAAAGAACTAAAGATGACTTGCATTTCCCAAGCCTATGTACCCCCAGACAGATATGGAAAGATGTGACCACTTTCTCCTTCTCAGATATGTACTTTTTCATGCCTACACCCCAGACATCAAGGCCCCCCTAAACACCTCCACTTCCCCTCCCCACTTCTCTGTCTTCCCCTCACTTGTCACATACTCTCCTCAAGGTGAAAACTAGATAAGCTCTCTTCTCCCCCAACCTCCATCTTGCCTTCTGGCCATTGAACCTTTTTTCCTAACACATTTTTTTCTATTTTCTAAGTTTTCTTTGAAGCCAAGTAACTCTGTAGGTGAGCAGCCTGCCTGGACCAGATTGGATTTCCTCCACAACAGCTGAAGGTTGCTCTCTCTCTTCCAATGTCCCTGGTGCTTATGATAGACACATCCATCACCAGAGAAGGAAGGTGCCTTTGATCCTGGGCGCCTGGAAGTATCCTGCACCCTTCTCTAAGAGCCTGGGCTAAGAATGCTGGTGTGGCCACACCATCCCATGTCTGGCTAAGACTGGGGCAGGTCCTGCTGCAAGCATCCCAGCTTGCTGAGACTCCTGCTTTGCATCTTCCTTGTACTTACTGAGCCTTCCCCCTCTTTTCATCTTGCCCATTGGAGATCAAAGTCACAAGGGATGAGATCTTGAAAAGGGTTTTACCACCCCACCAGGAACTCCCTTAAAAAAGATTCCCCATTTTCTTCAGGCACATTGCCTACCATTAGGGATACTATCATTCTTTTAACCACTATTAAGATATGTCACTGCTTTAATAAGACTTTCCCAACCTTCCCCTCCGTTGTAAAAATAATAATTGGGTGAGCACACAAATAAAGGCAAAAGAACTAGAAAATAAAGGTTCCAAATTGTTTCCAGATACTTTTGATAGATGTTATCAAAGTATCTTCAGTGGAAAGTGAAGTGAAACTCAAAGATGAACTTCCCTTCAGGGCCAGGCACAAGGAATGCTAAAGAGACTCTTTTTATAGAAAATAAGCTTTTTATTTAAAATATATATGGGTAAAAGGATTTCTAATTCTAAGGTGTTCTAACTCCACCCAAATAAACTCCCAGGTTCTGCAAGGAACAGCTTCTCCTATGATTCACAGGCTATGCTAATCCTCCCTGATCTAACTAACAAAATTTTATACTATTCCACCTAAAACTACCACTATAATTCTTAACTTCACCTTTAAGTTATAAAGATAACCAAGGCTGGCTGGTTGAGTCTCAACAAGAATCAAGTTAGGACTCTGAGCCTTAACAGACTCAGAGTCTAAACTAAAGACCAGGTTTTCTTTGGTCTTTTCAGAGTTTAACCAATCTAGACACAGTAACAGATAAATGAATAGTGTTTCCCAAATTGGAAAAGAAAGCACTCCAAACCTTCAAGTCTTTCACGCAGAGATAGAGAGAGGCAAAGATGTTACCTTCTCTAGTCCTGAAAGAGAAAAGTCCCTGCATGCCACTCTGTCAAGAGCCAGAAGCCCATCCTGGAATTCCACACCCAGCCAGTAACACTGTCATAGAATAATGATTATAACTGCCAACAATTGAAATTAATGCTCTCTCAGCGCTATTTGAAACTCCAATTCTTTCTCAAACCAGCTTCTCTACTTATCTCTGAACTAATAAAATAATGCTTATTTTCTAATATCATCCTTATACCATTCAGGGGACAAGGTGTTCAATGTACCCCTTGACTAGGTTTCTTAACCTTATTTCACTTTACCTTCTTCTTGTAAGCATCTTAAATCTTTCCAACATTGCTTTTTGATACTTTTTCAATGGCTGGTTATCATCATCACTGATCACATCTTAGAATCCAATAAATGTAGAATGCATTAAGGAACTGAGTCTGACAAATGCACATTCCAATGACCAGGTCCAAACTCCACCCTTTCAGGGTTATCTCATGACCATTTATTAGTATTATCATAAACCTTTACACTATCAGGAGCTCCTAAAAAGCATTCTCCAAGTTAGATACAGAAACAAAGGGGATGTAGTGACTAAAGATTGTGCTTCTGATGGAGGTTTTTTAAAATTAATTTTAATGGAATACAAGAGGAGCCTGGATTAAGGACTTGGAATGCCAAAGAAGGCATTTTTGTATTTAACGGTGATTGCAATAGGGAGCCACTAGAGTCTATTGACTGGAAAGGGGCAGGTGATGTGGATAGGCTTGTACTTTAGGAAATTTGCTTTAGTGCTTGAATGGAGACTGAATTGGAGAGGTGAGAAGCTGGAGGTAGGCATATCCACCAGGGGCTGTTACAACAGCTCAGGTGTGAGATGAGAGTCTGCACCAGCAGGAAGACAATGTCAGGGAAGAGAAGGGAATATATTCCAGAGATCCCCTGCAGAGACTGAATAGACAGAACTTTGGTAAATAACTGAATATGGGCTAGAGTAGAGCTAATGAGGATACCAGGATAACACTGAGGTTGGTTAGAAATAGAGTGGTCCCTCAGTGGGAGACACAAGAAATATGTTTTACAGGAGAAATGGGCACAACAGCCTAGTGTCTGACGGGCCTAAAGATCCCACCTAATGAGGAACAAACTCAAAGCTTTGACATAACAGTTGTTGGGAAATCTGGAAAACAGTCTGGCATAAAGCATCAAGAGACCATGATCTCACGTTGTTTATGAAGAAAAGCTCCTAGAAGGGGCATGAGGAAGACATAAAGGATGACATCTGAAATTAGAGGAGAAAGCAAGAGGAAGACTTCATGAACAAACAGCAGCTAGAGGAGGTCACCAAAGGGAAAATCACAGTTTTTATTGTATCCAATTTTTAAAAGGTTTTTCACAAACAAAACCAATACAGTTACAATTTGAAAAGATGCTGAGAAAGAATCAATGGCCAGTTTCTCTGAGGGAAGTTTTATTTCTGAAATGTATACAGAACAGATTGAAATATGTAAGAAGAAAAACCAGTTTGCAAAGGATGAATCAAAGGACCCAAATAAGGATTAAAAAAACAACTCTAGTTTAGGAACAGCCATATGAAAAAATATTCTAAATTCTTAATAATTGTTGTTTGGTCATTTCTGCATGTCAGACCCTTTGTGATCCCATTTATGGTTTTTTTGGCAGAGCTATTGGAGTGGATTTCCATTTCCTTCTGCAGCTCATTTTATACATGAGGAAATGGAGGCAAGCTGGGCTAAGAGACTTGCCAAGGGTGACTGAGCTGTAACATTCTGAGTTGGGTTTTAAGTAAGTTCTTCCTGACTGTGAACTCAGTGCTCTGTCCTCCATGCCAGCTACTAATAATTACAAATATGTCTTACAAATAATGAGGGGGAAAAACAAATTAAAACAACTCTGAGGATTGTATCAAACAACCATCAGAATAGCAGAGTTAACAAAAAGGAAAATGGGACATCCTGGAGAGGCTGTGGGAAAATGGGAAGGTTAAAATTTTTGGTGTAGGAGTTTGAACAAAAATCAGGAGAACAGCTTCTTAAACACAAAACACTTAGTTTATTATCAGGAAAGTATGGATAGGAAATAGAAAGGAGGAAAGTGAGAGCAATCTTATAATAGCTTATAACTACACTTAAGATCCCAATCCTGACTAAAATTTTCTAAAGAACCCTCAATCTGTGCACCTTTAAGGTCAGTGTCTTCTGCCAGGCCAAGGCCTGGCCTACTCTCCTACTCTGACTATCTAATGCTATATCCACTATAGATCTACCTATCTAGCCAAGTCAATTAATAATCAACGAGGCCGTTAATGGCTTACTTTGGTTTCTGTCTCCAACTGTCAGAAACTCTCAGCCCCAGAGAGAGCCACACACTCCTCTTCCCAGGAGACCCAGAGACAAAAGCCCCTTCCAACTGCCTGGAATTACTAACCACTCTGGGCCCCACCCTTCTAGCTGCCCACTTCTTTGTAAATAAAGCTACTAAAAGTCATTTTGACTGAAGCTACAATATTTTCAAGTCGGAGACCACAATATTACTTTAGAACTCTCATATTCAGCATAAAGCCTAATTTTTCATTTCTCACAATTTCCAATTAATGTTGTCTTTCCACGAATTGTTACTGATTATGCACTTGTTATTTCTGCTTTTTTTGCATTTGGTTGTGAAGTTTTTAAGTCCTAGAATATGGTCAGAGCAAGAGGGGCGTGGCTAGAGAGGGCGGACAGAGCACAGGGGCGGGGCTAGAGAGGGCAGATCGAGGGGGCGGGGCTTTCCCCTTCTTTCTTCTTCTGGTGGCTCTATTCTCTGGTCCTCCTGCAGCCCCCCAGGAGGTCTCAGTCTCAGCCCTGACCAGCAGGCGGTCTGGAGCCTGGCCACGCCCACATTTCTTTTCTACAAGCCTGGGGGGAGGGGAAGAGAAGAGAATATCGCGGGGCCCCCCCGCACCCCGCACTGTCTTAGGACTAAAAAGGGCTCGGAAGTCTGGACGCCTGATGGCCTGGGACGCTTTTCTTTCTTCCCCAAAGCCAGGACGCCAGAACGCCCTAACCTGAGCAGAGGCAGCGCAGGCACTGCTGGGCTGACCCACAGGGGAGGGGCGGGGCAGGCCGAAAGTGGGTGCGGAGGGATGAAGGGGAGGGTCGAGGGCGGGGAGGGAGGCGGGGCTCACACTGAGGGCTGGGACTGGAGGCTCTGGAGGAGGGGACAGGGGGAGGGCGGGGAAATCCAGCCCTGGAACAGGCGTCGCAGAGGCCTCTGGGAAAGCGGAAGTGAAGATCTTACCCGGTTCCGCCTCCTCCTCCACTTCTAAAGCTTTTCCAGCCTGAGCTCCTTAGCTGCCAGAGGACGTGGTAACTGTGAAGGGGGAGGGGCGGGGGGAGGGGTCTGCGGTAGAGGAGCCTGGGGG
>NC_058130.1:790610421-790639738 GCF_016433145.1 Gracilinanus agilis | reverse complement strand
GTTTGGGCTCTGCCTGGGCCCATCCCATGTGGGATCCCAAAGGCCCTGCTGCCTCTTGGAGGTCTGGGAGGATGGGAGAAGGGAGGGGGCAGAAGAGGAGGAACAGAGAGAGGGGGTTCATCTGGCCCTTTAGACCCTCTTCTCTTCCCAAGCTGCCCCCTCCCTCTGCAGGTAGCAGGCTCTCCCCTGAGGGCAGGCCTGGTCCTTGGTGACTCCTGTGGCCCCTCACCCCATGTAGATTCCTGTGAGGCAGCCTCAGGCCTGGGGAGAGAAGGGAAAACCTTTCCCCCTCTGGGTCCCTTCTCCCTCCCCAGCTCAGGGTGCAGAGGCCCAGGGCCTGCCCCAGGAGGGATGGGGCTGAGCCAGATCTGGAGCTGGGAGGGAGATCAGGGCAACTTCCTTCTCAGGTTCCACCAAGAGCAATTGGCCCAGAGAGTGAGCCCAAAGGCAGGGAGGAAGATGGGCTTTTCTGTAATAGTGAAAAGAGGGGAGGGAGTGTCCTGGGAGGGGGACTGCAGGCCAGCTCCTGCTGCTCAGAGGGGCACAGAAGTCAGACATTCCCTGGGCCAAGAGAGGCCTGTTGGGAAGAGCTTTGGCTGGAGCTCCATTCAGGGGGCCATAAAGTGGGGGAAGTTGGGGGGGGGGGGCAGGACCTTGAGTGGGGAGATGTAAAAAGGAATTCTTTATTCCTTTTTTAATTTAAAGGGGAACTCGGAGGTCCTCTTCCCATAGAGATATGTAGGGGTTAGCCAGCTCGCAGTGACAGGAAGGAGGAACCATAGACAGGAGGTGAGGTAGGAAAGGGGACCAGCAGCAGTTGGTTGGTCTGTCAGTTGCTGACAGTGAGGGCTGGCAGTTGGGGCAAAGTTTGTTGCTGTCTGTTGGGTTCTTGGTTGGTGGTTACTTGGTGGTATATAAAGGTGGGCCTGAGCTGACTGAGGAGGGCTTTTGGGTTTTGGAGTTTTTGGTTGGGCTGTTAGGTTTTTTTTCCTTTCTTGAACTTTTTGGAAGGTGGCTGGTCTTTGATGGCAGACCTAATTGGGGTTGGATTAAACACTGATTGATTTGGTTTTGATTGGGTTGGAACTTTGTGGGGTGGTTGTTAGTAACAGTAGTTAGAGGCACTTATAGGTAGTTTTAGGTAGTAGATATGGGTAATTATAGAATAACTAGTATGAACATTAGGAAATTTTCTTTCTCTACCTCTTTCTGATATTTCTCTTCTTTACTATATTCATTTTACTATATTCTTTTGCTATATCTGTTTAAATTAAATTGTTAATTGTTTTCAAGCTGCTAGAAGTTTTCTTTCCTCTGGCTTAAAAGGATAATATTAATTTAGAACTCTACTACATTCTCATTAAAACTTAAATTATTAAAAGCTGCTCTCTTATTTTGTTAAAACTCCTAATTTAACCCTTGCAGAGACAGGGAAAAGATGGAGGAACTTCACCAGATGGACTCACTGGGGCTACTTTGCTGCCTCTATAGGGAGCCTGGAGTCCCAGAGATGGCCTTTGAGCGGGACAGACTCCCAGCCCAGGTAAGTGCATTCCAGCCCCAGATAGAAGCCCCATCAGCCAGTGAGGTCCTTCCCTGGCTCTGACACAAGATGGTCTGGTAAGCTGCTCCCTCTTTCCTGCTGGGCCATTTCTGTACCCACATCTCAGGCAGGAGGAACAGCCCTTCCTGGCTCTCTTCTCAGCTTTGGGAATGATTCCTTGACCCTTGGGCAGCTCAGAACCCATTGACTCCTTCCCAGTCTAGGGATCATGTCTTTGCTCTCTGCTTGCTTGGCAACACCTTCCCAACCTTCTTTTCACCTGTTCCCTCTTGAGTCTGGTCTGGAGCAGAGCCTGAGGGTGTCCCCTGGTCTGTGCCATCCTCAGGGCAGACATTGTCCCCTGGTGCTACTCACTGGCCTCTGCCTCAAGTCCTTGAGTCTTCCCCGGTCTCTCCGGCTCCTTCCTCTTTCCTCTTTCTTAGCTCAACTCAGCCAGTCTGGAAGAACATCCTGGTGTGTGCCCGGCACTGCTCAGCAGAAAGAAAGGGAGAAGTCATTGGCCAACTTCCAGGCCCCCTCAGTCTGACCGAGGAGACCCTTCAGCAGCCGTGTGCAAACAAGCTGTGTGCTGATAGGATAGAGGGATTCATTGTGGGAGGGAGGACTAAGACTTCAAGGGAGATCATGGGTTCCCGAGAGTAGAATTCAGCTTGTACTCAAAGGAAGCTCCATGTCCAGAGGCAGGAGGCAGAACATTCCCTGCAGGGAGACAGAGAACTCCTGGAAAGGTTCAGAATCCGACCAGGGAAGGTCTTGGCCAAGGATCAGCCAGGAGGCCAGTGTCCCTGGGTCAGAGGAGGAGGAGGGAGGTGTGAGGGGACAGCCAGAATCAGGCAGCTGGAGATGCCCCCAGAGAGCTCCCCTGTGGCTTTTGTATCCACTCCAGAGTGTGACCCTTCCACTGGTCTTCTGCTGCTGAGCTCCCTGACCCAGAGAGAGCCTGAGGAGTTTGGGGGGAGTCCAGGAAGGACCTCACACAGAAATGGGGCCTTTTTCTCAGAAGAGGAGCTCTGAGTGTTCTTGAGCAGAACTGTTTGTACCAGAGCCAGCAGCTGGCTACATTCCTTCTGTGTTCAGTAGAATTCCTCACTGGTCTAGTCCTTCCCTTGTTGGACAGGCTGAAGAGAAAGGGGCGAGTTTCTGGAAGGACGGGAGTATTCTGTGCAAATAGCGTTAAGGGGGTCCTAAGGGAGACATCCTGGCCTTGTCACAAAGGCATCCAGTTCATTGGCAAAGAATGGGATACAGACAGAGTGGAGTGCCTTATGTTCTCCTAAAAATCTGCTTTCAGCAATCTGCATAATAACCCTCTGGGGTAAATGTTCTTCTCATCATTTCACAGTTGAGGAAACTGAGTCAAGCAGAGGTTAAGGTTCTGTGCGGAAATTTTTCTATTTTAAGTAATCAAACTTTTCTATTTTTTTTAGCAATTGCCTCTATCTTAAGTTCAACTAAGCATTTGTGTCCTTGAATTGCAAAGTAAAACACCTCTGAGGCACCCTCTCAAGCCTTTCACTTGGGCCATTGTGCCAGAAAAAGAAAATGATCAATTTGGAGAGATGTGTGAAAGCTGGGACACTCATGGGAGTTGCTGTCCATTTATTGAGCATTTGGGAGGCCATTTGGAACTTTGCCCAAAAGGCTTTCAAACTGTGCTTATCTTTGATCCAGGCATGTATTCCAGAAAGATACCCAAGAGGGGAAAAGAACCTATTTATACAAAGATATTTATATAGCAGGTCTTTTTGTGGTAGCAGAGAATTGGAAATGGAGGGACATTCATTAATTGGGGAATAACTGATCAAGTTGTGGTGTGTGATTATAGTGTAACCCTGTTGGGCTATGAGGAATAACTGGCCGGATCATTTCAGAGAAACCTGAGAAGACTTCCATGAACTGATGCAAAGTATGAGCAGAAGCAGGAGAACATTTTACAGGCTAACAGCAACATGGTGTGGTCAGAAGCTGTGAACGGCTTGGCTGTTCTCAGCAACTCAGTGTTATAAGACAATCCCAAAGGACTCGAGATGAGAAAAACCATCTGCTTCCAGCGGGGGAACTGATGGACTCTGAATTCAGACCAAAACATGTTTCCCCTTTTTCCTTACTTTAATTTCTTTGGTTTGAGATTTCTTCCACAAAATGAAAAATAAGTAAAAATATTTGATGTGGTTGCTCAGGTAACGTCTAGATCAGATTGCTCACTCCCTCAGGGAGGGAGAATGGAGGGAGGGAGACTATTTGGAACTCAGTTCAAAAAACGAATGTTAGAAATTGTTTTTGCCCATAATTGGAGAGAAAATAAAAATAAATTATCATTATTCTACATATATCACCCTGTAGCTGTGAGACGTGTATGAGATGTTTCTCTCCTACCTTCTTATAGTGTGATCTTTAATGTTTAGCTCACATTTCCTTAAACCATGTCTAGTAGAGTCTGGTGTAGGCTTATGCTCTGAGCCTCATTTCCTTCCAAGCTGCATTCCAGATTTCTTAGCAGTTTTTACCAAATAAGGAATTTTCTCCCAAATTACTTGTTTGCCACTTGACAGGAGATATTTTCTTTAATCTGTTCCATTGCTTTATCTCCTTATCTTACCTGTATCCCAGGTTTAGGGTGACTGCTGACCTATGCAGAGTTTTGATTCCTCAGACAGAACACTGGCCCGTGGGTCAAAGCTATTGCAGTACTCCACGTGCCACACTGGATATCCCCATCCCCACTAAAGGTTGCTGCCTCCCCCTCTCAGGACAGGTGGACTGCAGGCACCAAGTCTCTCTGGCCTCTATGTGAGTCCTTATCTCCCTTTACCCATGAGAACATTCATCAGTGGAACCTCCTTCCATGTCAAGGTAGAGCCTCCATCCTTTCTCCATCTTCTCAGGCTTTGTCTTCTCCTTTGTACCTCCTCCCCTGAATGCTCTTCTGTTTCCTCAGTCGTCCTCTCAATTTTTGTCTACAGCCTTTGATGCTTTTGGCCCACTCTTTCTTCCTTGATATTCTCTTCTCTCTAGGGTTTTAGGACACAGCTTTCTCTCTCCTGGTTTAGCTTCTACCTCTCTGACCTGTGATTCTCTGTCTTCTATGCTGGCTGCTTCTCTAGATCTTGTAACAGCAGGGTTAGGGCGAGGGAGTTCCTCTAGCCCTGTCTTTGGTCCTCTACTCTTCCCCTTCTGGACTTCTTTACTTGGTGATCTCATTAGTTACCAGAGAGTTAAGCACCATCTCTCTGTCAATGAGTCTCAGATCTCCATTTTCTGCCCCAATTTCTGTGCTGAGCTCCAGGCTTTCATCTCAAATTTCCTTACAGGGATTTCACACCAGGTGGCCAGTAGACATCTTGAGGTAGTGTGTCTCAGACACATTGTTCTCTCTCACCTAGACAGAACCTCCACCTTCTATATAGCTGTCTCCTCCTCGTCCCTCTGACTCAAAACAAAGGAGCCCCACTTGACTCCTCACTGTCCCTTACCCACATATCCAATATGGCGCCAGGACCAATCAGTTTCACCTTTGCAACATCTCTCCAATACACCCCCTTCTGTCCTGTGTCACTACCATCGTCCTGGTGGAGGCCCACATCACCTCCCTCCTGGACTATTAAGACAACCTGCTGTGGAGTCTGTCTCCCACAAGGCTCTTCCCACCCCAAGGTCTCCTCCATTCTCCCATCAGAGTGATTTTCCTACAGCTCAGTTCTGATCATGTCACTCCTCTCCTTCATAAACCCCAGTGGCTCCCTATTCCCTCCAGGATCAAATAAAAATCATTGTTTGTTGTTCAAAGCCCTGTTTCCCCTCTTCTTATTCATTACTCTCCAGTCTGTATTCTTGGATCTAGGTAACCTGGCCTCCTGGATTCCTTCAGCTGCAGACTTAAAAAAAAAATTCTTTGCTTTCTGTCTTAGAATTGATGGTAAGCATGTGTTGTGAGGCAGAAGATAGCTAAGAGGTAGGCCATTGGGGGTAAGTGCCTTACCCAGGGTGACATAGGTAGAAAGTGTCAAAGGTCATATTTGAACCCAGGACCTTCTGTCTCTAGTTCTAGTTCTCTATTCACAGAGTCACCTAACTGCCCCAAAATGGAAAATATATATATATTTTTTAACCCTTACCTTCCATCTCAGGATCAGTTCTAAGATAGATGAGTGATAAGGGCTAGGCAGTCATAGTTAAGTGACTTACTCAGGGTCACATAGCTAGGAAGTGACAGAGATCACATTTGAACCCAGGTCTTCCTGACTCCAGATCTGGCACTTTCTCTGCTGTGATCTGACTGTGTTTATTTCTAGGCATTTTCTATTGCTTTGCCTCATGTCTGTAATATTTTTTCTCCTCATTTCAGATCACTGACCCATTTAAACTTTCTGTAAGTCTCAACTAAAGACTAAAAACTTTCTACGACTTGCCTCTCCCTCTTAGTCAGAGTGCCTTCATTCTTTCCATTTTTCCCTATTTCTCCTAGACAGAGCTCGATTTGTGTCCACATGTCTGTGTATTGTTTCCCTCCCTCACTGGACTGTGAACTCCTGGAGGGCAAGGGCTGTCTTTTGCTTCTTGGGGCATCCCCAGAGTGCAGAACAGGTGCTGAATGTAGAGGGAATGGAAATGACAGTTTGTGGTCCTTGACATGCGTCCCCGTCTTCTCTGTATCTACATCCTCTTCTCCCCTGTGGTCCTGCAGTCCAACACCAGAAGCATCCTCCTGGATCAGATGGGGTGCCACAAGATTCTTCCCATGATCACATCTGTCTTCTCCTTCACATTTAGCACTCTTAGGTTTCCTCCTTCTTCCCTTTCTTCTTGTCTGTAGTTTTTAAAAGAAGCCTCTTTCTGCTCTCCCTGATGTTCTGCTGTTGCTACTCTTGTCTTTAGTTATTCACTCCTGCATTTCTGCTGCTCAGGTTATTGAAGAAGCAAATGATCTCCTCCCTTCAGGGTCTCTTCCTCACAATACTGCAGACTCTTCTTCATTAGTGAACATCTATTATTCTGTCCAACATTGTGAAGCTCACATTTGCAGATGTTGCGAGTGAAATTTATCTAAAGGTGTAAGTTAATTTTTTGCAGGATTTGCAAGAAGCCATGCCTGGAGGCAGGGCTGTCAGTTGGACACTTGGAATCTTGGGAGATTCCTGATGCCATGCCAGGGCATGAGACCAATCACCAGTTGGGCTGTGCCCTATATAAGGGAGAGAAAAATTCAGCCCATTGACTCAATCTGGATCCGAGGATCTGGGTGGGCAGGACAAAGCTTTCTATCCTGAATTTAGTGATTAGACTAGGATTTAACTAGCATACTTTGAAGGTACAGGATTTACTACTGAGTGTTAAGGTCAATTAACACCATTCAGCAAATTACTACAGAAGATTTATCCATCTAGTTCTCTTCAATCAACGTGTAACCTATTCCATCTATAGGCAGGCAGTGTCCTTTATAGCAGGCCAGTGGGCTTGGTTCAGCCCAGCTTCAACATTCTGAAACTGTTGGATTATATATTTTGAGCTAGGAATAGATTTCATTTATGGATTCCTAAAACCCTCTTTCCTTCCCCCAGTTTCCCTGGTTATTTGAATAACTCAAGTAAAATCCTTGTTATAAAACTCAAACCAGCTATTGACCTTTCTTTGGTTGGCCTGAAAACAAGGCAGCCTCAAAAGAGTTCAAGGGAACTTGAAGGGACAGAGAGGTGTCCAGTTTCTTCTTCTGAAGCTGTGACTATCATTATTAGTATCAGCAGCTGATGTGTTATAGATCTTCATCAATACTTCATTAACAGTGATTCACTTATCATCAGTTGATTATCTGTTAATACCAGGAAGCTAGTCTTACTGAGGAACCATACTCTGATTGGTTGAGGGAATTCTATAGGAAGTCTGGGTATATTAACAGACTTCCTGGTGATATCAAGGAGAGGCTTAAAGTTCATTTAATGTCTGGGGCTTTTTGCTTTATTCCTCTGAGTCAGCAACAGCATTTCTACTGTTTCCCTCAACGATCATAACAAAGGGTAACCTGAGGCAGCTCTCCAAGGAAGACAAGCAGGAGAATACTGCCTGTCAATAAAAGGCTCAGGGACTTGCCTCTGTTAATGCTCTAAACCCTAAGCAGAAGGTTAGATTGCTTTGATAGGTTTGGCAGAGCCCAGAACCAAGAACAGACAGGCTAAGTGATGTCTGTCATAGGATGGAGGGTCACCATTGTTATAGACCTGGGATATTCAGGGACACTGTGACTGCCTGGAATAATCAGTAATAAGGGGCCAGCAATGCCCCAGCCCTCCTTCCTCCTCAGTTTAAGAAGAGATTCTTGTGTGAGCTTAATGCAAGGTCAGGGCCCTGACTTTGGGCACCAAACCAGGCATCTCTGAGATGGGTTGGGGGTGTAGAAAGACTAGACCTGACTCCCTGGGGCTCACCCGAAGCTTCTAAGGTCAGCAAATACCTTGAAATGAGGCCAGAACAGTGATGAAGTGCCCCAGAGATGGATTCTGCACTTCACCTATTACAGGCTTACTGAATGTGGAGCTGAGTCAGGAGGCAGAGAACCAGGATTCAGGCAGTTATTGATAAATAGAATCAATAAGTAAATGATCTGAGATCAGCTCAGTCTTCTCTGAGGATAGGTCACCCTGGGCTGCGTCCTGAGTCCCTGCAATCTCTGGAGCACATTCTCTGCTTTCTTGTGCCTTCCACAATGTTATAAGTAAAAATGCATCTGGGGGCCTCATTACCAGATTGAGCATTTATTAGGAGAGAGTTTGAGGAAGGCAGAGAGAGAGAGAGAGAGAGAGAGAGAGAGAGAGAGAGAGAGAGAGAGCGAGAGCGCGCTCAGCCTCTCTAGATCTCATTCTCGATTCAGCTTGCTTAGGCTTGGTTTGCCAGACATCAAGAGACCAGGAAACCTTAGAGACAAACCCCAAGCCCAGAGAGCCAATTAATTTTGGGGAGGTACAAAGGCTTCTCTCCTTCCCTCACCTGCCTTTTAAATTCCCAGCTTCCCCCTCCATGGCTTGGGCTCTGGCACTTTGGTGACTCTCACACTGATGGTGGCTGCTCTGGGACACAACAGGGGACAGACACGTGACTGACTCCTACATGCCACCGCGGGGCCCTGGTGATCCAGGCTGCACTGGGGGTCCCCTAGAGATTTCCTTTCACACACTAGAAACTCCTCGGCTTCTCTCCGGAGCATCCTAGAGCTGCTTTTCTCAAGCCTCTTGTTGGACTCTTACAGACTCAGCTTCTAGTGCTGGCTCTGACACTGACAAAGGGTGGGACCTTTGGGCCCCTCCCTTCTCTGTGGGTCAGTTTCCTCCAGTAACTGACCAGAGGTGGGCTCTTCCTTGTGATGTGGTTTTCAGCCTTCTGTGCTCTGCCTTGGGCTGCTCTAGGAGGTGGTGACTTTCAAGGATGTGGCTGTGGACTTCACGCAGGAGGAGTGGTGCCTCTTGTCTCTTCCCCAGAAGGAGCTGTACAAGGAGGTGATGCTGGAGAATGCCTGGAACCTGCTCTCTGTGGGTAAGGAGCCTCTCCCTGCTGCCTGGGTCTGCCATCCAAGGGAATATCAACCTCAGCAGTAGGCAGGGTTGGGAGCAGTTTTCAATCATGAGGAAGGGACGAGGGCTGGTATGCCGAGTTTCAGAGCCAGGGCCCTCCTGCTGCCTGGTTTTCCTGTAAAAGGACTTTGCATTGTGTAATGGGACCTTGGGGACTCTCTTTGGTGCTCCTGAAGTGTAAGATCCAATGCATGTTGGAGAATCTCAGACAGAAGTAATCTCAAAGCTGATTCCATCTCTCCTCTCCCTGCCCCAGAATTGTGTCTCCTAAACCCATCTGGGAAAACTGTTCAGGAGGGTTTTTCTCCCATCCTCTTCACCTCTAAGGTGGATCTACTATTGGGGATCTTTTCCTCTTTTACCAGAATAAATTGGGAGTTCACAGCTCCTAGGTGTCCCCAGGAGAGATGTTTGTCCTTAGTCTTCCTTCCTATTGCCCTAAGCCTCCAGCAGAGCCAGTGAGGAAGGGAGGGAAGGGATGAAGTGTTTATAATGATCTGCTCTTGTCCCAGAGCTTTTTCAAGGGTTTTCTCTATAATATTGTGGCACTTCTTCCTCACCTTCATCTTCCTAATTCAGTGACACAATTATCCCCAATTTACAGATGAGGAAATGGATTTGATTAAATGGCTTCTTCTGAGGCACCCACATAGGAGCTGTTTGTGTCAAAATATAAACTGAGGCCTTTCTGCCTCTAATCCCAGTGCATCCAGGCCCCTGCCCCCTCCCCTTCGAGCTGCCTCTTATTTCCAGGTAATAGAAAACTATGGACGGAGTCCTGCCTTTTCTGAAGAAAATGCCCTAGAACCTAATGTTCTGGTTTCAGATTGGTTCTCTGATCTTCTCCCACCCTCTTCTACTCACCCCAGATGTTGGGGAAACTCCTCCAGGAGTCCCTGTAAGCCTTGTGGAAACCCTGCTTGCCCTCCTCTGTAATTGTCAAGTTGAATGGACTGGCTGAGAGACAGTATTGGACCCAACGAGGATTGTTGAGTTCCCCAGGAAAGGAGGCAGGGACTCCCTGAGAGAATAGACTGTGAGGCTCAGAGAGGAGCAAGCAGAGTGATGGGACAAAACCTGATCCCTCGAGGTCCCTGTGTTTGTGACTTCAGACTGAACCAGAACACTGACCCTCCGACTCAGTGTGGGAGTTTAGGAGTTTCTGCCAGAATGGACTAGAACAGGATGAGGGAGGGGGGTTGTTGTTCATTCGAGGTCCCCCAGCAGAGTAATAGGCACATCCTACCCTGGGCTTCTGCATTACAGACATTGAAGGGTAAGGACACACTCTTGTGGGAATCCCATGGACAGAGTATCTGACTGGAGTCACTGAACTCCCCAACCTTTCCGTAAAGATAACTCAGTGATAAGCTTCTTTCCATCCTTCTCCCTGACTGATTTCCCATGCCCAGGGCTTCCAGCTCCCTCAGAAGTCATGATCTCTTATTTGGAGCAGAGGGAAGCCCCATGGATGCTGGAACAAGAAGGCCTGAGGAACTGCTGCCCAGGTGAAGGAGGGGAAAAGAGGTGTGGGAGAGCTGGGGTGACCAGAGGGTTCTGTGTGTTCTGGTGAAGCCGGGGCTAGATTAATGGGCAGGAAGACCCAACTTGGAATTCTTTTTTAGAGGTTTTTAGCAGGGGCTCCCTTTGAAAGTCACAGAACCCCCGAGCCTCAGTTTCCCCATCTGTAAGATGAGGCTGTTGGATTCCCTATCAGCTCCCTTCATGGGGTCAGTCTGTGACTCTTTAAGAAGTCAGTGTTTGGGACTGAAAAGCCTTGAAGTCTGCAGGTGCCAGAATGGCTGAGGTTATCACCTCTGAGCTGTTTAGTATTCAGAAACATGTATGAGTACTTGCACTGTGCTGGGTCCTGTGCTAAGTTAGGGAACATAACGGGGTGCAGTGGATATCCCCTGCCATCATGGAGCTCACCCTTTGCTGGAATAGACAGCAGCAAGCTGACAGTTCTTTAGAAGCCTTCTAGATCCCACCTCTAAGACAGTCACGAGAGGGAAGGCTCTGAAAAGGAGCACTAGAGATCTGATGGGGTGAGGTGGCCTGGAGCTTTAGGAGAGCCAGACTTAGGATTCTAGGGGAAAGTATAGCAGAGATAATAAAGGAAAGACACTGGCACAACTCACTGCAAATGGCCAACTCTAGGAGTTTAGCCTTGAACCCGAGGACAAATATTGGACAGTATTTCATGGGGAGGAAGAGATCAAGTGAGAATGTTTGGAGCATTGGGGAGAAATGGTTTGTTTGTTCCCAGAGGAAGAGAGTTATTAGCTCATTAGTGTGGGGAAGGCTGAAGATGAAAAACAATGGGGGCCCTGCACAGAGGAATAGATGAGGGATGGGATAGGCTTCTTTGCACATGGAGAGAGATTTTCTGTATCTAGGAGAATGACCTTTTCCTCTGATCCTGAGGGCAGAGAGGAAAAGGAGTTAACTGAACTGGGTGAGATATGGAGGATAAGAGAGCTCTGCAGAGGTCCAGGTTGTGTTCTGTGAAATATCCCACCTAAACGAAAATTCTTACCCAAAATAATACACAGCCTACACTCACCTATCTTATCCTATGTAAAACTGCCTTACTCTAGGGATTCAATTCAAGGAAAGGAAAAAGGAAAATTATACAATGAACAGTTACAAATTTCAAGGTACAAAGAAAACATGCAAAATCAAAATAAGCAAAAAAACCTCATCAAAATAGAAATATAAACACAAAGCTTCATGCAAAACATTAAAATCATAAATATTACTCTCATAAACTAGTACAGAAAATTATATCACTGTTATGATACATTAATAAGAAAACTTAGACATTTTTGAAAAAGTACAATAAACGCAACATTGCATGAATTTTTACCAAAAATTCAAACCAATCCAAACCTACTTATATAAAGTACATTTAAAATTAGTTGGAAATTTAACACAATCATATTCTAAATTAAAACCTTATTCATATTACATAAAACTGAATTTTTACATAGAACTGTGTATCTAACTATCCTATATAAAAACTAATCAGTTTCAAATTTTAATGACATGCATAATTTTACATATATACATATAGTATATACCTATATACAATATACACATGTATGCCATACATATATAATCCAATATTTGCCCAAGTTGCATACATGCATATGCAAACACTAATATATTTTCAAACCTATGATATACTATTTACATATTTGCATGTTTATGTGATATATGTACTGTTATGTTATATGTAATACATGTTATGCATGTTGCAATGTATTTTTGTAATGTATTTTAGTACCCTATTTTATCTTATCAACCCTACTCTAATCTAACTACAGCCTTATCTTTAAAACATCTCTTAAAACTACCCTATCTACCTATACTATTACTAAACCAAAACTAGCTAAATCCTATACTAAATAACTTTATTTTTAGTAATTAACTATTCTTTAACTAAGTATAACATTGTTAGTAACTAACTATTCATTGATTCAGTCATTTAAGTAGTGAATCAATATAGCCCCCTCTTCTACAGGAATCTCCTCTTCCATCCAAATGTCCTCTTCCACTGGAATGTCCTTTCCTTTTTGATCTTTTTGACTGAAGATTATTTGACTGATGAAATCTCAGCTTTCCACCAACTCTTCTCCTTCTACAGTTTCTATTTTCATTATCAATTCCAAGAGCTAATTTTATATGTGAACAGTGATACCAAGAATCTCTTCCTAACACTTTCACTGATGATGGTGAAACTAATACAGTTGTATAAAGACCAACCCAAATCTCTTGTATTTCTGATGTTTTGGCAACATTTTTCACATATACCATATATCACCTGTTTGAAAATTATGAAGAGAATAATCCAATGGACCTGATAGGATCAATACTCCCATACCATATAGCTCTCTAAGTCATTGTTGTAATGCACTTAAATATGAAGCAATTTGACAATCTCCCCCTACAAGAGATGTTTAAATAGCGTTACAAGTTTTTGCTTGCAATGGAGCACGTTCAAAGGACTTTTCATAGGTTGATATATGAAAATCTGCTCTTGGTCTCATACACAAGAAAAACAAAGCTATGAGCAGAATATCTGGCCATTTTAGATGAGTTTCAGCACAAATTTTCCCCATCATAATCTTGAGTTCCCTATTCATACGCTCCACTTGACCTGAACTTTGTGGATGATAAGAAACATAATACTTAGGTGTTATTCCTAGATTCTCATAGACTGAGATCCTTTATCAGAATCTATGGTAATTGGAAAACCAAACCCAGAAACAATTTCTCTAAGCAACACTTTTGCCACAAAGCTAAATGTATTTGTAGTAGATGGGAATGCTTCAGGCCATTTTGTTAAACTATCAACAATTACACTGAAACATTTGAAGCTTCCAGCTTTTGGCATGCTTATATAATCAATTTTCAAATTCTCGAAGGACAATATGCCAAAGGTCTACCACCTAAACCTTTCTATATGCATCTTCATTATTTTACATTATTACACAATTATTAGAATTTTCAACTATTTTTACATCACACTTTTTTTCTTCACTTTCATTAACATTAATTACATTTTCATTTGTTTCTATTACATTATTTTCAAATTCATTAACTTTATCCTCATTACATTCAATACCTTTAACCTTAAATCCATTTTCTATTTATTCACCAAATACTTGAAAACTCCAGGTGCACCTTTGGACCAAACATGACCCTTTGTTCTGATCACCCTTATGACTGCTCACTACTTGTCTATATTTTGGTCTTTCTCCTGATTTCACCTCCTGCATTGTATTAAGATCTGGTGCCTTAGCTCCTTGACAACATGCATTAGGACCTCTATTTACATTTTTCTGCCTTTTGTTAATTATTGCCATTATTATTCCATCCATTATTATTTTGTCTCCATACATTATTATATCTGTTATACCCATCACTCTTATTTAGTTGTCTGGAGAATTGTCCCCAAAACTACAATGTCTCACAAAGTGTCCATTTCTTTTGCAGAGATAACATCTCTGACCACCAGATCTCCTTTCTCTAGGAACATACTTATTCTTAGGTTACACCAATCTTAAAGATGCTATAGCTTTTACTTCTTTAATTTCACTGTCCTTGGCTCTACCATTTACCTCTTTCAATTGTCTCCTCAAGTCTTTAATGATTGTATCCTTATTCTCATTACACTTATCTTTATCTGTAGCATATACTCAGGTGCCTTTCTTTTGAACTCATCTAGACTCATCAATTCCAAATCTGGACAATTAGAAAATTTCTTTACAATTGCACAGACATTGTTGATAAATAGCCTTTTGATGTGGGCAATGGCTTCTCTTCCCAACACATCTAAACCCAGTTGTAACTGCAACCTCAGTCAGGTAATCCAGAAAATTAGCTGGAGTCTTATCAAAACCTTGCTTAACCTTTTCAAACCTAGACCACGCATCTGGTCAAGAATTTCATTCCATAAATTCAGTAAATGATTTTATAGACTGTTTCAGATTTCTGTAGATTTGCATGGAATTCAGGTCTAATTCCTTGTAATGCTCTGGCCAAGGGGATAATGGAGGATTGTTACTAGTCTCTTCAACAAACTGATTTCTCTCAAGTTTCTTTAGTAATTCCTCCATAAGTAAAAAGAAGTCTCCATTATCAAGATTGTATAACCTGACTGCTTTTTAAAATTCCTGGATGACTTTATTTGACTCATTGAAAAACCATGGTGTTCTACATTTTATGGCATCTAGTTCTGCTGCAGAAATTGTTTATGGGATTTAAGATATAACACCCCATAAGGAGAAATGAATGGCATATTCCTCAGTGGAAACAAATTAGCAGAGTTTTTATTCAATTCCTTGGTTTCTCTTTCCAGTCTACTTGGTAGTTCTTCCTTTACATCACTTTCCTCACCATTTGCACCATTAGCCATTATTACATTCATCATATCACAACCATTGATTTTGCCATTTACCATATTTTCTTTAATAAAACATTTCTCCATTAAACCCATCTTAGCTTGATTTATTATCATCATCTGTTTTATCTCCAAATTCATAAACATCCACTTAATAACAGCTTTGATCTTAAACAGAACTACCAGAATTAGTTATCTATATTTATAAACAATTGCCAAACCCATAACCACAAGAGGTACATAAGAACAGATTCATTGTACAATCAACTTGATAAAAGATTTTGAATATTCACAACTTAATAACAATATTCCGGAAAATCATTAAATAACCAGTATATAGTAAAAATCAAGGCGTTGTAGAACATTAGCACTATCCCTTGTAACATCACCCGCCATACAGGAATAATGTGGAAATATAAATGAGTATAAAATTGGTTGTTTAAATTAGTTGCCACTTTGAAAAAAATTTTTCTTAACCAAAGATATTCAGGATCAGAACCTTGGACAGAAGTGCATCCCTTTAACTCTTCCCTTTAACAACTAAATGTGAATTAGCCTTAGTGGTGTATCTTCAGTAACTTGGATAACTGGTTGGAACTTTCTGTCTTCTTCCTTTTGGCAGACAGGTCCAATAGAATTCCTAAGGCTGCCCAACTGTCAGCTAACCCACTGACACTCAGCCTTCACTAAAACCTTTTTTTTGCCTTGCCCAAACTAATCTAGGTTTGATTTGCCTGGCTCTGCCAAATGAATTAAGTACCTAGATGATACTAGGATCATATAGGGCAGGGGTCTGCAATGTATGGCTCTTTCTGTAGGAGCCATAAAGTCAATTTTTTTAAGGCTCTGTTACAGGAGCGTGCACTGTTACAGGAATGTGCACTGTGAGCACTGTACGGCTCTCATGAAATTACATTTTAAAAAATGTGGCGTTTATGGCTCTCATGGCCAAAAAGGTTGCCGACCCCTGATATAGGGAATTTTAGATGATCAAGGAATGATTAAGACCAGTAATCAGAAGTTCAGGGTTTGGGAAGGCCAACAAGATAAAAATTATTGAATATCCAAATGATATTAAACAGGGTTTATTGAAGGGAAGGGAAGGGAATTGGGATGATCTAACTAAGAATATAAAATAACCTCCCCACCAAATCTAGTTATCTTCAAGTTGATATCTGTACTATCAAATACCTCTCTACATAAAAGTCCCAGTTATTACAATAAATACTCTTCACTAACCAAATTTCCCCCTTTAAATGGTGAATGGAGGTGGTAAGGTTGGAAGGAAAGCAGGAACAGGACTCGAGTGGGGGGGAAAGGTTTTCATCAGCAAATGTCTGTAGATACAACAAGCAGCTCTATTGTGCTCTCAGCAGCAACAGGATACACACAGGAACAGATAGTTGGATTCAAAGGATAGCCACAGGAGAGGGAGAAATATCAAACTCAGTAGGTCCAACCAAGGAATTTAGACACACTCAACCTCCTCCGTTAATAGTCTCTCAGTGGAAGCCACTCTCACTTTCCTAGAATTTTGGAACCTTCCTGCTTCAACTTTCCAGCAGCTCCTACTCTTGCTCTTCCTTACAACAGCAATAATGACATTTTTAAAGCATGGATTATGCCCATTTAAATTGGAAGACTTCTTACCTGAGAAAATGGGATATAAAGCAGTTCATGTTCTGACAGTTACAAAAAAGAGATAGTTATATAGGAGTATATGTTGCTCTCTATGTATGTTTTACTATTTCTTTCAGAAGGAGAGATCAGACCTGAAATGAAGGCAAGTCCAACAGGGGTGAGCCTTCCCGTGGAAGAATTGGATCTACAAAGATATATGAGTGATGGTCTCAATAACTTTGCTCTCAGGGAATTCCATGTTTCTCCTCCAAATTTATCTCATATTGAATATCAAAGAATGCACACTAAGCAAAAATCTAGTGAAACTAATCAGTGTGGAAAGACTTTCATGTACAGATCCAGTCTTGCTGTACATCAAAGAATCCACACTGGTGAGAAACCTCATGAATGCAAGCAGTGTGGAAAAACATTCAGTTGTAACTCCAATCTTGCTAGACATCAGAGAATCCACACTGGGGAAAAACCTTATGAATGCAAACAGTGTGGAAAGACATTTATGCAAAGTACCTCTCTTGATGTTCATCAGAGAATCCACAATGGAGAGAAACCTTATGAATGCAAGCAGTGTGGAAAGACTTTCAGTTTCAGCTGCAATCTTGCTGTACATCAGAGGATCCACACTAGGGAAAAATCTTATGAATGCAAGCAATGTGGAAAGACTTTCAGTTTCAGCTGTAATCTTGCTGTACATCAGAGGTTCCACACTAAGATGAGACCTTATGAATGCAAGCAGTGTGGAAAGACATTTATGCAGAGTACCTCTCTTGATGTCCATGAGAGAATGCACAATGGGGAGGAACCTTAAGAATATAAGCGAAGTAGAAACATGTTTACATGCAGCTCCAGTCTTGTTATTATTTAAAGGAAATTTCCCCTCCTCCCTTTCTGGGGCAGCATATCTGGCATAATCCTGAACTTGACTCAGAGGCAAGAATTGCATGATGGAAGCCATTGAGTGAAAATAGGATAGCAGCAAGAAATAGGCAGCAATAGTTGAGGGATCACAAGATGGGGCAGGGTGATGTCTCCTGCACTATCCCTCCTGGGCAGGTCAGGCAAAATAGAAAGCCATGCTTAGCTCCTGAGATGAGATTTGTGAGTTAGTGGGAGGAAAAAAGGTTTGATAAACTGAAGTCTATCCATAAGTTGGTACAGATTTTTTGGGGGGGTTTTGTTTAAGGTTCCTAAATTTTGTCCATGTACCAGACCTATCAGAACAATGTCTTGTTGCAGTTAATAATGCCTTTCTAGCCTGGCATAGTCTTGTGCAATCTTGCTCATTGTTGGGGTTCCATTTTGTGTCTTGCAGAGGCCAATGAAATTTTCTTCTCTGAGCCTGCTTGACAAAGGAGATAATTTTATTTTTCTCTGTCAAAAAATGTCAAATTTTCAGTATCAATCCATCTGGGATCATATATGTGAAAAATGCTCTCTAGCTTTTTAATTATCAAGATTTGATTGTGATGATGGGATTAATACTACCATAAGTATTTTTAGATTAAATCACTAAAAGTATAAACACCACCACTTAATCTTCAAGTGGAGGAGGTCTGTAACCATGTGTAAGAGTGGGTGAGAAATCAGAGTTGACTGACTGCCCCCTGAGCAGTCCTAAGCAAAGCCTTTGTTGTGATTGGTACACTTGAAGTAGAGGATGGCACAGGGAATGATGCAAAAGAAGCACCTTTAAAAGGGAGGGACAACTTCCTGTAAGTCAAGTTCTGTTGCACTTCTTTGCCTTGAAATGGACCTGGAGGAGCTCTGGCTCAGGATCTTGGACTGCTTTATATTTCTCCTTGGAACTACACAAGAGTGAGTGAAGGCTGACTCCCTTAGCTTCCCTGGTGGTACTAGTCTCCGGAGGGGCCCTTCATTCAGAGGAGCCCTCATGGCTAAAAGTCTTGTTACTTGACTTTTAGGCTCTCTGGCTTGGCTTCAGGAGCCCTGCCAGAGTAAAGCCAAGACTTGAACACACAATCTAGTTCATTAAGCAAGATCTCTTACTCTACCCTCTTCTCTACTTTCACTCTCCTTTATTTCATAAATAAATTGACAAAATTCACTTTAGAATTGCTATTTATTGATATGTGTTCAGTTCTTGGCAACCATCTATAGTTCCCCCTTTACAACATCATCCTCAAAAGAAGGGATATTTTGCTTGAATCTCTCAATATCTAGGGGAATGAATGGTGTATGATGCCTTAACAAAATTACATCTCCCCTCTTAAATTTGGTTACTTCTTTTAAGGGGAATAGGCCTGTAACTGAATTATTTTTGGTTTCTGCCTCTTGTTTTTTGTTTGAGTTGCCATAGAACAGGTAATGGATGTAGGAGAGGAAATATGTTGAGTGGGAGAAGTTTGGGTAGATTTAAAGATAGAACAGGATAAGGAGGAGTTGAGGTGATTTTAGTATGATAAGAATTGCATGGAGCAGGACTGGACAGAAACTGAGTCAGCTCTAAGGATGAGGGAATGTTGAGAGATAAATTTCTTCTTACTCTGGGTTTTTTTCAAGCCTTTCTCAATGCTTTTTATATAAGCTGTGAGATTGCCCCACACTCTTCTCCAGCTTCTTCTCAAGGCCTCACTAGTTTTTCAATGTGAGTTTTCATTTTGGCTAACAAATTATTGTTATGTTTTTTCCTGAGGAGGAATAGGCAAAATATCAAACATCCTATCAGTATAAGTGAGGAACAGTTCTAAATGAAGCCATTGAAATATTCTGTTGGATAATAAGCCATTTTAGACAGACAAGAAACAGCATACCTATTTGAATTAGACTACTCAGAATATTTCATCTAATTGTTAATTTTGTTTGCAGTTCTACTTTCTGCCAGTAGATGGCACTGCTTAATATAAAGGATCAACAGCTGTATCAAAATTAACTCTTAGAAACTTGACTTATGGATAGTTTCAGCAAAAGGTGAAGAAAATGATCAGAAGATTAAAAGGATTCATCAAACTCTTGGCTGGTTCACCAAGTAAAATGTGAGGGATAAAAAGGGTTTGACAAAAATAAAAGAGCAGCTTTTAATGACAAGTTTTAATGAGAATATAGTAGCATTATAATTTAACATTATCCCTTTAAGCCAGAGAAAAGAAAACTTCTAGCAGCTTTTAACAATAAACAATTTAGTTTAATTAAAATAATGGTAGTAAAATAATGTAGTAAAATGAATATAGTAAGGAGAAATTTCCTGATACCTAACTAGCTATTCTATAACTTTATAATTACTACCTAATACTACCTATATACCAATAACTACTTATAACTATCACTAATAACAACCACCCCTCAAAAGTTCCAACCTTATACAGCCCAATGAAAACCAACCCAATCAATGTTTTATCTAACTGCAATTAGTTCTGTTAACAAAGACCAGCCACCTTCCAAAAAAATTCAAGAAAGGAAAAAAACTAATATCCCAAACCAAAAGCCCCAAACCCAAAAGCCAAAAAGTACTCTAAAGGCTAAACCCAAAAGCCCTTTAAAGGCTAAAACCAAAAAGCCCTCTCAGTAAGCTCAGGCCCGCTTTTATATTCCAGGAACTAAATGCCAACCACAATAACCAACTCACACCACCAGCAACTGACCCCCAGTGACCAATTCACACCCTGTAGCTAACTTCTGCACAACTGCCAGCCCTAACTGTCTGCAACTGACCACTTCACCCCTTTTATACCTTTCTCCTACATTACTTACTGTCTCTATGGTTCCTCTTTACAGTCTTTATGATTTCTCCTTCCTGTCTCTGGATTCTACTTCCTCTCACTGTGGGCGGGTTAATCCCTACACATCTCTATGGTAAGAGGACTGCTAGGTCCCCCATTAAACTAGAACAGGAATTAAGAATGACAAAGTGAAGTGCTATAGCCCTATTGTATTCTCCACCTCCACATTTGCGATGGAGGGGATGTATAAATATATGCCTTTTATGACTGTTACAGTCACATCTCAGAGACACTGGAGGAACTCAGCCTGCCCAGAAGGTACATTTAAGTGCTGTTAACCTCTTCAACAGCTATTAAAATTGAAGAAAAGAACTCTTAGATTCATTGTAAAACGGGTACCTTCTATTGACACTGATGAACTGTATCCTGTTACTGTTTTTCACTTGTACCCTCCTCCTATGACTGGAGTGGAGATAATGCCTTTTTAGAAGTCCATAGACAAGTTGGACACTGTTTTGACTGACAGTAAATTCCTGAACATTTTTATTATTGATTTTCTTTTGTTAGCATGGAATCAGTATTGGTGTTTTTGATTTTAAAGGATAACTTTATATTGATTTGCCCTAATATCAGTGCATACCCCAAAGCTTTAAACTATAGAAACCTGCCATTTAATATGACTTATTAATAATTATGTCTAATTCCAAAAGAGGGGATCACAAAGAGCCACATACAGTGCCAAGAAACACAAGGTCAAGGTACCCATAAATCCCTTTGGGATTGATGAGAATCTGTGCCATGAGAGCAGACTTGTTTGGGGTTCGAGGAAGCGACCATTTGACAACATTGGACACAACTCCCCCATGCCACATTCCAATAAGTACCTTAGTTTGGCTGCCATTTTGGCTCCCTTATCCCTAAGGTCAAGGGGTAAAATCAGACCAGGGAATCATATTTCCCTGTTATATCAGAATCTAATCCTTTTTCTCTCTTAATATATGGCAATTTTCTGTAGTCCTGGCTGCCATTGAGTAAATGCATTGCTGTATTGGATAAATGTAGGTTTGTAGGACATAAACCATTTTAATTGGATCTTGTTAGTGATCCAAAGACTTGTGGAGAGCTTGTTTATTTTTTGCTTATAATTTTATTATTATGGAGTGATCCTGGTGTTGGTTGACAACTTCCTTATGGGGGATCGTATGGTTTTAATTGTATGGTTGTCATAAAATGCAGAGTTTGAAAATCTTTTGGAGGAATTTTAGGAGAGGAGACTCACCAGCTCCTTCAATTAGAAAGGTGAGTTTTTTTGAAGAGGGTGCCATGGAGATACCTACAGAAAAGAAACACTCCATCAAGAGATCCAGAATGAACTGAACTGAAGGGGATTGTATATTCTGAATGTAAACTCTTATGCCAAAGGAGACTGCCCCCTATTTGGCTTTTTGTCAATGCTCCTACCAATTATTGTTTTGTTTTCTTTCTTATTATTTCCCTCTTGTTCTCAGGTTGCTATAATTTCCCCTTAGAAAGGGTAATATTTTATGCACCTTTAGTGGGAGAATACTTAGTGATATACATCAGTTATTTGAAATGATTCATTGGGGAGACAAGGCATGTTAATTTCCCAAGACCCTCAATTGATGATATTTCAACATGCTTGTCTCTCAGTAGAATCTCAAGGGAGTATTATATTTAAAATTAATATCTACTACATTCTTATTTTCTATAAAGTTTATTAATAATCACTTGAAATAGAAAAGATAGAGAAACATAGATTTAAAGTCTCTTTCTTACTCTATGTCTGTCTGATCATGTGTAGCTCAGTCTTGCCAGCTTCTTCCTCCATCCTACTTCCTTGTGCCTCAAAATCCTCAGCCAAAAAAACCTAGGTGGGCTCCACCCAAACCCTTTCATCATGTAGAAGATGGGATGGACCAGGTCTGCAATCAAGGATGGGGGGAGGGGATGAAATTCCCTCTGCACAATCCCCCCTGTGATCCTTTGGGAGACTAGTATTCCCAATGGATCATTTAAACATAACTATCTTATACATCTAAAGATCTGGCTAAAAGTACATACAATATTGCACTTTCTTTTTTTAATTTTAATTTTGAATATTTTCCCATATTTACATGTTTCATGTTCTTTCCCTCTTCCCCAGCCCCCAACCCCTCTTACCCGATGCACAATTCCACTGGGTTTTACATGTATCATTGATCAAAACCCAATTCCATATTATTGATAGTTGGACTAGAGTTATTGTTTAGTGTCTACATCCCCAATAATATCCCCATCAACCTATGTGTTCAAGCAGTTGTTTTTCTTCTGTGTTTCCCCTCCCATAGTTCTTCCTCTGAATGTGGCTAGTTTTCTTTCTCGTAAGTCCCTCAGCTTAATATTGAACTTTCTAAGAGGGAGTTACAATATTTAGAGATAAGAAGAAAACAAAGAATGATTGATAGACACATTGACAAAATGCCAATTGGGGGCAGTCCCCTTTGGCATAAGAGTTTACATTCAGAATGAGTATGTTCAACCCCTTTCAGTTCAGTTGATTATATCCCCAAAGTTTATTCTGGATCTTTTGATGCAGTGGGTGACTTCTGCAGGCATATTTACAGCTTTCTTGATTTGGGTTGTTGGTGAGTTTCTTTTCCTGAAATTTCTCCAAAATATTTTAAAGCTTGGACTTTAGGGTAATTACACAATCCCCCCGAGGAGGGTGTTGACCAACACCAGAATCACCCTGGGATACATGGCTGAGTTATGAGGCATATGAAACAATTGTCAAAGAAAACCTATTACTCCCAAAAATCCTACATAAAAGAAAAAAATTAAATTCTGGATACTAAAACAATAATAAAAATAAAATAGAATAAAAATCTTATATGTATAAAATTCTGAGTATAAAAAAGAATAAACTTGTATCAGGTCCTTGAATCACTAGCAAGACCCAATTAAAGTGATTTATATCCCACAAGCCTGTAGGACAATTGCAGTGATATTGCACTTTACCTATTGGCAGCCAGGACTACAGAAAATTGCCAGACTATAAGAGAGAAAGGACTAGATTTTAGCAGCAAATGGGAAAAATCCCTGGTCTGATTTTACTTTCACTGTAAGGGACAGGGAAGCCAGGATGATAGCCATACTTTGGTACTTGGCTGAGAATATTTCAGAAGTAGTGTGATGCAAGGAGTCCTGTGTCTTAACATATGTCAAATGCCTCAACCTCAAGTTTCACACCAGTTCAAGTCCTTTAGTATTGGCATAGAAGTTCAGCAATCCTACCTGGATTGGTTTGGTCCTTTCTTGACCTTATGCTCCTAGGCACTGTATAGTGGGTCTTTTGTTCCCTTCTCATGGAATCAGACACAATCATTAATCACAGTCCCATAACATTTATCAATTTATGACAGGTTTCCATAGTCTAAAATTTTGGGTATGCATAGTTATTAGGGCTAATAGATACTGTAAACTTATCCTTCAAGATCAAAAACATTAATACTGATTTCATGTACTTCAAGTGCTACAAAGGATAGGAAAAATAAAATATCCTATTGTAAATATAAAGAAGAAAAAAGAATTATAGTTTTATAGTTCATATTCCATGTGACAATGTGTTAGCCAAACAGAGGCAAAACACAAAGGTTTCTCAATCAAAAATGACATATATTTCCATTTTAACTTGGCCATGATCCTGTGTGACTGTATGTCATTTTTTCACCACGTAAGTCTTTTAAGCATAGTAGTGCAACAGCTAATACAGATTCTAAGAAGTACCCAAATCCCGAAAATTTTAAGAGCCCATTTTAGAACAACTGAAAATAACTCCATTCCTTGCAGCCATGAGAGGTTCCACCAGCTATCATTAGGATTCACATGAGTCTCTATAGTTATTTGCTGTAAGAGGGTAAAAGGGGTTCTATGGGTTCAATATATTAAAAGATGGTTGCCAGAGAATTGAACTATTATCAATCCTCAATAATCTGAAATCAAAATTGACTTTTATGGAAGTTTATTTACAATTAAGAGAGGAAATAAGGAAATAAGAATCTAACCCAGTAGGTAATTTACTACGATCCTTTAATTAAACCAGGTAGATCTTAACCCTCAGCCAAGAGTTAGAGGGCCAGAGGCCCAGAGGTGAATGGAGCAAAACTTCATTCACAGAATCTACTAAAAGAAGTTTCTTAAGAGAAGTTCATGAAGATTCAGTTAGTCTTTAAACTCACCACGTGGAATTCAAAGAAGATATTTAAAGCAGTCTCACTAGGGTCTCAGTGTTCCAACACTCCTCCATGAACCGGAAGAGGTCCATCACCGGAAACCCTCTTCAACCTAAGACCCCTCACTCACCTCCCTCTTTTTAAAGGGGTCACTTGTGCATCACTTCCTGTGCCTTCCCCTAGCCTGCATGTCCAGTCACAATAGACACTTCTCATAGAACACCTAGGGGGCAGTTGGTCAATTCGGATTCATCACCCACTCTAGCACAGGTGGGTTAAGGATTGGAGGTGTTCTCACCTTTGGTGATTAAATCTAAAGATGGGCAGTGTAAACAATCCAATTATCACATTGCTGAGTGTCATTCAAAAGCTTCTTAAGCTCCGGATATTTGTCATCAGTTCTCCAGATCTATTTACATAAGAACAAGACTTATTGATAAAAGCACATGCACCTCCCAATGAGGCTGTGAGCATGTCGAGGGCCAGTCAGTTTTGTAAAACTCTTTTTTCTAAGGATTCAATCTCTTCCTGTAGATAAGAGATGGCTTTAGTGGTTTGGGAGATATCTTGAGCTAATCTGTCAACCTCAGCTGAGATTCCTAACAGAGCCTATTACTCCAATCATTCCAAAATTTGGCAGGAGAGCCCAGAAAAACCTCTGTCCTGCTGATGAAGAGGCTACTGAATTTGGTCTCAACCTCTGGGTCTAGAATGCCGCCAAGACTCTAGATTTCTAGCTGTGGATTTGTCTATCCAGCCAGTATAGTGATCATGCACAGATATAGGTGGAATAACATAGGCTAAACCTCAAGTATTATACCATCCTGGTGGAAGGGTAGAGTAAGCTGAGGAATTACAAATATAGAGCAGTCTGGGGTGACCAAATCCCATGGGAAATCATCCTCCAGAATGAGATTGTAACAGCTATAAAAGGCATGTATTCATGTGTCCCATCCATTCCATTTTTAAGCTGTACTCTAGCACAGACAAATGTGGAGGTGGGGAATGCAATAGTGCTTTTGAACTTCACCTTGTCTTCCATGTACCTACTACTACTCAATGGACCCTTACTTCTTGTTACACAAGTCAAAGGTGGACGAATGATCAGTCAGAGGCAGTGGTGCTCCTAGATAACTGAAAATCACTTCTGAAGACCCATTAAAGTCAATTGAGATTTTTAGTTCATCAAATTGTCCAAATGTCACTGATACAGGTTGTAACCATTTCGATGGGGTCCACTATCACCATTAATGTGAAAACTAACAAAGACAAAAGGGGCAAAAGGTCATTTAGATGACATGTAATCTCCTTGTGTTGCAAGTTGTGGTAAAGTCTCATGCTGTGGACTGGAATTGTTGCCCATGACAAGACAGAGCTCTGATGGATCTGGTGACACACCCAGCATCCATAAGGACCTATGACTTTTCCCTGAGAGTGTTTTCAGCTTGTCTATGGACTTTTATAATGGTGTTATCACCAGTCCAGTCATAGGGGGAGGGTGCAAATGAAGACAATGTAACAGAACATATAGCTAATGACCAAAACACAGTAACTGAAAGTGACCTGGTATAATGGAATGTGATAGATTAGATTAATATGTGAACTTAAAATCAGAATTAAATATTAAAATAATCAACAAATACAATAAATGTGACAGGATGCAGTCACTCAGTGTCAGTACAAGGTGCCTGTTTTACATGGGAACAATGAATCCAGGAGTCTTTTTCTCCAATTTTAATAACTGTTAGAGTGGATAACAGTACTTGAAATGGACCTTCCCAGGCAGGCCTGAGTTCCTTCAGTGCACTGAAAGTTCTTTATATATGCCTTGTCTTCTAGATGTAGGTCATAGAGTGAGAAGTCTAGAGGTCCTGCTTGTACCACAGCTCCAGATTCATGGAGTTCTCTCAGTTTGGCCTGTAAATCCTGTATATAAGAAGCAATAGAAGTGTCCCTGCCTAGTAGTGATATGTATGGAGGAAAAAGGCTTAGCCTATATGGGGGATGTCAAAAAAGCATCTAAAGTGGTGAGATATATAGATCTCTCCTAGGTCTGCTACAAAGATAAAACAAAGCTAGGGGGAAGACTTCAGGCCATTTTAAGTGAGTCTTAGTGCACAATTTTCCGATCATGGTCTTAAGTTCTCTATTCATTCTCTCAACTTGGCCTGAGCTCTGGGGGTGATATGGTACATTGAATTGGGGAGAGATCCCCAGACAAGAATAAATCTGAGACAAAATAGAATCAGTAAAATGAGTTCCTCTGTCTGAGTCAATTTGTGCTTGGGGTCCAAAGCAAGGGATAACTTCTCTCAAAAGTACCTTAGCAACAAAAACTGCCATGGCCCAGGCACTAGGAAAGGCCTCCACCCATTTGGTCAGCTGAATCAGTAAGACCAGGCAAACTTTGTAATGTCCAGCTTTAGGCATTGTAATAAAGTCAATTTGTAAATGCTCAAAAGGTGTGTATGCCAAAGGATGCCCACCAAAAACCTTGCCTCAAAAAGCATGTTGGTTATATGCCTGGCAGATGGAACAGGCTGCATACTGTAAGTTTTAAATTTAATATTCAATGCCTCCAAAGTATGATATTTATAAGGATTTTATTTAAAGTGCAGGGAAAGAGTCTCAGCTCAACCTTACCACGCTGCCTCCTCTCCAAAAGCCCCGTCACCACGCCCACAACAACCATATCAAAAATAGCTCACGAGGGGAGCGGGGTAGCTCAGTGGATTGAGAGTCAGGCCTAGAGACAGGAGGTCCTAGGTTCAAATCCGGCCTCAGCCACTTCCCAGCTGTGTGACCCTGGGCAAGTCACTTGACCCCCATTGCCCACCTTTACCACTCTTCCACCTATGAGACAATACACCGAAAGTTAAGGGTTAAAAAAAAAAAAAGAAAAATAGCTCACGAAACCCACAACCAATAGGAAAAGGCTTAAGGAATTATGGGTATGGTGAAAGGGAGTTTGGGTAATGTAGTTTTAACCCACAATCAATAGGAAAAGGCTTAAGTAATTAAGGGTATGGTGAAAGGGAGTTTGGGTAATTGTAGTTCTTAAAAAGGGTACAAGGTCTTTTCAAATTTACATTCCCCCCTGTGATCCTTTGGGAGACAAGTCTCCCCAATGGATCATGAAAACATAATCAAATTAAAGTTTACAATAATTCAGAGATAAAAGGGAGAAAGAACAAAACCAATGTTCAGTGCAATGACAACAAGCCATTTTAGGGGGCAGTCCCCTTTTCTGGCATAAAGTGTCCATTCAAAATAAATACATTCAACCCCTCCAAAGTTCAAATTCGCCATGTCTCGAAATTCACTCTGGATCTTTTGGTGCAGTGTGTGGTCTCTGCATGCATCTTCATGGTGTCTTCTGGACTCTGGGAGGTAGCCTTCTGTTCTAAATTAGGATCAAATTCAAGTCCAAATTTACAGAAATAACAGTCACTCAGAGGAGAAAATCCCCCTGCTCCCCCGAGGAAAATACAGGGATACACATGAGAATCACACAGGAATACATGGTCAAGGCATAAGGTATATGAATCAATTTTCAAAACATCAAAAAGTCCAAAGAAAAATAAAAAGGAAAAAAGGAAAAAGAAAGAACAAATAACCTCTGAGGAAAATACAGGATATTTTTAATAAAAAAAATGTGAAAGGAAAAATTCTAGGAACAAGAAAAAGGAAAAAATCCACAAATCAAAGCAGGTTCCTGTAGCAATCCATGTCCCATAAGCTTTGCAACAACAATCACTCACTAACCCAACTTAGCAGCCTGGACTACAGTAAGTTGTCACATCATAAAAGAAATGGAAAAAGGAGACTAGATCTCGAGACAAATGGGAAATAGCATTTCCTGGCGCAATACCTTTCTTCACTTTCAGAGATAATGGAGCCAGAATAATTTGATGCTGAGTACTTGATATCGAGTGCGGTACAAGTCCTACATCTTAACATATGCTAAGCATTGCAACCTCGAGTCTCACACAGGATAAAGTCTTTGCGTAGAATGTCAGCAATCCCTGTAGGATTAGTTTTGTCTCTTTCCTTCATGTGTTCATTTGCACTTTGCAGGTCAAAAACTCTGTGCTCCTTTGTGGTCCAATTTTCCTTGGATTAGACATAGTCATCGAGCAAAAGCCTCATAATAGTTAAATAACTAGTGGCAGGTTTCTATAGTCCAAAACTTTTTGGGTATAAATTCATATGCTAGGCAAATGGTAATCTTAGCTTATTCTTATTGCAAAAATCAAAACAGTCAAGAGTCTATTCAATGCTGGTGACATGCTCCAAATGTAAAAAATGAGGGAAAAGGAAAAAAAATCAAATACTGTATTGGACATGTAGGAAGAAAAACCACCAACAACAAAAAAATGTGTAGTTTTTACACAATCACAGAGGTAAAGAATAGAGGTTAATTTTTAAGAGATAAGATTCATTCCCTCCTTAACTTGCCATGATCCATAGTATGAGTGCAAATGAGGTAGACAAAGTGATGTGGGTGCAAATGAGGCATATAGAGTAATAATACATCTGAGAAAGTACAAAAGGAATGACAAAGAACATAAAATGTTTTGAAAGGAACATCAGGTCAATATAGGTCACTAATACAGATATTATGTTGTGAGATAGTATATATATCGTTCAAGTACAAGGATCAATCAAATAAAGTGCAACAAAGTAGTGCAAAATCCAGCAACAGAGCATTCTCATCACAATAGGCAAATACAATCAAT
>NC_058130.1:790528898-790580714 GCF_016433145.1 Gracilinanus agilis | reverse complement strand
TTTTTGTCAAATAGTGGATTCATGTCCCAAAAGTTGGGCTCTTTGGGTTTATCATACACTGTCTTGCTGATGTCATTTATCCCAAGTCTATTCCATTGATCCTCCTCTCTGTCTCTTAGCCAGTACCATATTGTTTTAATGACTGCTGCTTTATAGTATAGTTTAATATCTGGTACTGCTAGGCCCCCTTCCTTCACATTTTTTCTAGATTTTTTAATAAAATAAAATTTCTTGCCTTTGCTCAAAGTAACATACATTCTCACAAAACAATTGACTTTACCACGTGTTATTAGGGCCTAGACTCTTTAAACATTTTCTTTTCTTCTCACTGTTCAGGCTCCTCATGCTGTGTGCAGTGATAGCTGTGTCCCTGGATTCAGAAAAACCCCAAGGGAGGGAGAGCCCATCTGTTGCTTTGACTGTTCTTCATGCCCAGAAGGGGAGATTTCCAAACAAATGAGTAAGTATTACGATGACATTTTCTATCTAAGTCACTCAAAACTTAAAAAAAACCTGACATTTGTCTCTTGAGGTCATGTAGAGTTAATAAGAACATCAGTGAAAGAGTAAAAAGATATGCAGCCACAAGGTGGGGGGAACTGATTTTCTTTCTCTTCATCCATTTCATATTATTGGTTTCTTTCATGTATTACACAGCATGAAATGGGATGATCACCAGCTGGATTAATATGTAGGATCATAGATCTTAGAGGTGGAAAGAACTTCAGTAGCCATCCAGTTCAGCTCTCTCCTTCGACTAATCAAGGAACAACCAAAGAATGAGTTGTGGCTGCTGATACTTGTTGGGGTTAAGTGACTTGCCCAAGGTGATGTTATAAAAAAACAGAGGTAGGATCTCCACCTAGCTCCTCTGGGACAGTGCTTTCCCCCCCAATATTGTTGTTGGTATTGTTTGTTCTTTTTTGAAGAGGACTAATGACATTCCCAAATTATTTTGGTTCAATGAAAAGAACAGTTAATATGGGGTTCAAATAATGTTTCTCCTACTTATTATCTGTGTATGATCTTGGGCAAGTCATTTCACTCTGTGTTCCTTAATTCCTTTATTTCTAAAATGAAATGGTTATTATAGGTGACATCCATCTACCATCTATTTTAGGGTGAAATCTATGATCATATGCAGATTGTATATGTATTAACAAGGAGATTGAGCTATTCAGTGAATAAGGTTTCTAATTGAATAAATGCTTCAGAAGATGGTGTAGATGAAGGTGGGTCTGAAGAAGGAACTCTCAGCTGAAAGAGGTTCTGGCAGGCAGAATGAGGGTGATGGAGGAAGCAAGTTCAAGGTGGGAGTTTACTACTGTGGGTGAGTATGAGATGGAGAAATTTAGCCTGAATTTTGGGAATTGGTGGGATGGTCGGTTCAGGAGAAAAATGTATCTGGATGAATGAGACTAAAAATAATAATAATGGCCAACACATAATTCTCAGTTTCTATGTACCAGGCACTGTGCTAAGGTCTTTACATTTAAGATTTTGTTTGATCCTCCGTGGGTTTTTAAATTAATATTCAATGCCTCCAAAGTATGATATTTATAAGGATTTTATTTAAAGCGCAGGGAAAGAGTCTTAACTCAACCTTAACAGGGATGCCTCCTCTCCAAAAAAACCCCATCACCACGCCCACAACAACCATATCAAAACCAGCCCGCGAAACCCACAACCAATAGGAAAAGGCTTAAGGAATTATGGGTATGGTACAAGGGAGTTTGGGAAATGTAGTTTTAAAAGGGGTACAAGGTCTTTTCAACTTTACATTCTCAACAATTCTTGAAGGTATTTTCCTTATTTTAAGTACGAGAAAAGTGAGACAGATGAATATTAGGTGACCTGTCCAGAGTCACCCAATTAGCAAGCATCTGAGGCTAGATTTAAATCTCAGGATTTCCTGACTCCAGACTCAGCACTCTATCCACTACAACACCTAGTCAGGCAGCATGGTTAGAGCAATAATAGAAAATGAGATAATGCTTGAAGCAAAGTTTATGCTATGTTTTCTTTAGGTGTGTCTTCAAGAATGATATAAAGTTGTATATGGGAGGGGATTATAATTTGATATGAAATAGAGTCCCATGTTAAATATCTCTATACACAATTTTTGTCATCCCTAAACACCTGATTATACTAGAATCCCTGATGAAGGAAATTCACAATGAAAATCCCCTTACTATGCCACTAATTATTGAAATAATTATGGACTGAAAGCTGGAACAGGTCTTAGATACCATTTGAAGAGAGAATAACAGAGAAGCCTATCAATGTCTAAAGACAGATGGCTTTCTAGTGACAGATAAACCTACTACAGAAATGTGGTACAGGTAGGTGGCCTGTGACTCAACATCAGTTACAAGCCAAATCAGAGAGTAAAGGACATTTTTTATTTTAATTATGGGGAAAGGACCATGACTTTGTTTCAGAACCAGGTTACCAGAGTAGACACAATATAAATTCATTTATTACTTTTTTGCATTTTAAGAGCCTGGCTGCATTGGGATGGTTTGACTGTCTCTTTAGATAGCCATAGTGGCTTAGAGCTTATGACCATGAGTAAAGATACTCACCCTAATGAGAGAGAGGCATTCTAGTCACTGAATCCCAATAACTGAAAACCAGATGATCCTGAAGAAATGAAGTAGAGAATTTGGTAGCAGAGAAAAGCACAGTGACAATACATAGAGTAGAGATGCCCAGAACAAACAATGGCCAACTATCATCCTAAAACCACATATGCCTGAGCCCCAGGCAGCCATTTGTTGTTCCTATTGTAAGGATAAGAAGATAAAAGTTAGGAAAAAATGCATAGATTGTCTTTAATAGGAAAGGAGAAGAATTTAGGCACAAACCTTGGGAGAAGATTCTGAAAGGAGAAGCTTGGGAGAGGAGGATCTTGGGAATTAACTGAGATCAACAGCCACTCCTAAACTGGCTTTTCTCTGAGTTGGAAGGGAGGATTTTTTCTCTGGCATCTTCTGGGAAGAGACTAATCTCATGGAAAGATGAGGAAATTCCTGGGTGTGGAGAACTGCCTTGGAGGAGATCTGTCTCTCCCTGAAGTGCTGAGATCAACATGTCTGAAAAAACTTGGTCAAGGTAAACCAAGGGTTTTTCACCTGGGACTTTGGGTTTACCTAGGAAGCCAACCCCAGGCTTTGGGTAAAGACACAGTACATCTGTGAGTCCTGTATCCTTGGCCTTTTAGAGACAATCTGTGATATATAGGCAGTCAGATAATTTAGGGATCTAGATAAGATCAGGGAGCTGATAAGTAGAGCTTGAGAAGACAAGAAGGGCATCCCCATGAGGGGAGTACAGAAAGGTGGGGGGAGTTAGAGCTGTATAGATTTAGGACCTTATCTACCATTTCCCTAACCTCAGTAAACTTGTTTTTTTCTATAATTTCAAGGGTTGTGCTTTACTGGCCCTGGGAGGTTCCCAATTGCGATTTTTCCATTACAAATCCATCTAGGTCCTTCCCAATAAATCTCTCTCCTTTTGGAGGCAGATTTTTCTTTTACTATGACGAAACTGCTTCTCTATAGAGGATGAAAATCTTCTATTAACTCTGTTGAACTCTGATGTGTCCTTTTTTTTTTTTTTAACCCTTGTACTTTGGTGTATTGTCTCATAGGTGGAAGATTGGTAAGGGTGGACAATGGGGGTCAAGTGACTTGCCCAGGGTCACACAGCTGGGAAGTGGCTGAGGCCGGGTTTGAACCTAGGACCTCCCGTCTCTAGGCCTGACTCTCACTCCACTGAGCTACCCAGCTGCCCCTGATGATGTGTCCTTTTTAATAGAAAAAATTGGGAAAGGCTATCTGTGATCTGATTCCATTTTAGATGCCAGCACAAAATAGATTTCCAAGTATCCCCAAATGATCAACCCTTCCACAAAAGTTTCATCAGTTTTCTATAAAGTACCAAGGAACATAACCACACCCTTCCCTCAAAATTTCTGTCAAATGCACTGGGGACACTAATACACTATTGGTGGAACTCTGAACTGATCCAATCATTTTGGGGAATTATCTGGAAATGTAAATATAGTGTTATAAAACTGTGTATACCTTGTGATCTAGTAATACCACTATTAGGTTAATTTCCTAAGGTGATCATCAAAAAAGGAAAAGATCCTTTATTTTCTAAAATACTTAATATCAATTGTCTTCGTGGTGGAAAGGCACTGGAAACTGAAGGGATGCTCATCAATAGGGTAACAGCTTAACAAATTGTGGCCTATGGTTTTGATGGAATACTATGCAACATAAAAGAAAATGAACTAATTAATTAAAGGAAATGGAAAGACCTACATGAAGTTAAGATGAGTGAAACGAGTAAAACCAAGAGAATACTGTATACAGCATCAGAAATATCATTTAAAAGAGGACTTGTTTATGTCCACCTCCAAAGGAAGAATTAATATATAGAAATAAAGGAGACATGGTTCTACATTTAAATATATATTTTTACAAATGATACTGTCTCTAATGGAGGCTAGAGAGGGAGGGAGGGAGGTAGTTCCCTGAGTATTTTAATGCAATAATAGTTTACTACTTTTAAAAGTTCAAACCTTAAAGTTGAAATCCTGTCATCTCAAGAGGGATCTCTCCTCACTAAAAACATATGAGGGGAATCTTGATGGCTAAGTGGATGAAGAGGTAGGCCCAGGCATGGAAGATGCTGTGTTCAAATCTTGACTAAGACATTTCCTAGCTCTGTGACCGGGCACTAATTATTTAATCACAACTTCCTAATATTTACTACTTTTCTGCCTGGGAACTGATGATTAATATCAATTCTGAGACAGAATGGAATGTTTTAAAAATAGTGAACTTGCATCACCTTAATGGAAGGGGCTGCAATTTGAAATATCTAGTCATATGAGTAGTCAAGCCAAGAGGAAAAGTCAGAGATACTATAAAAGGAACTGCATTTGAACCTTACTTTTTCAAAGTCGTATTTGTGTGACTTCCTGCAAGACCTTTAGGCTAGGTCTTAGCTTCCTCCACTATAAAAGGAGGGTCAAGGACTGGGTTATCTTTAAGGTGTATGTGTGCTTCAAATGTGCCTCAAATTTACCAAACTAGGAGCCCATATGTGTTCCTTTTCCAATGCCACAATTATTTGTTCTCATACCAAGGCAGAAGTGAGGGTGACACATCACTATATGCACTCTCATTATGGAAAGAATAGAAGAAAGCTCATCCACAAAAATTGTTCCCAATCTATCAAAGATTCCATCTTATGGAGGGAGAATTTTTTATTAGGAAAACATTTTGAATGAGTAATGATAGTAAAGTATAGATAATAAAGTATTTTTTCAGTATAATGAAGTATTTGTGCTGAAGTCCCTTAGATATCATTGCTGAAATTATTTCCTTTAAATTTTGATAAAGCATTTAGAAGAGGGATTAAACAGTGAATATTTTAAATACAACAATATAATATTGGAAAAGCATTACAAGTATAATTGCATTTTATTATCCAAACACCTCTAAGAGAAAGGTGATTAAAAAGCAATCCCATCTTACAGAAGAGGAAATACCTTCAATACCTCATCTGTAAGTTGGTAAGGCAAATAGTATTTATCTCATGGAGTTCTTATGAGGATTAAATGAGATAATCATTGTAAAGCAATTGGAACATTTACACCTGGCATGTAGTAGGTGCTATATAGATGCCATTATTGCCACTTTTATTATAAATAATGTTCAGGAAGTATCAGTGAGCACACTTACAATAAGACTACATATCCATGTTATATGTGGCAGCTCTCTGCACCTCTCCTCCTCTCCACCCTGCCTGAGGACATTTTTCATAGAACCCACCGTATTCCCAGCCTCCCAATTGAAGTACTCCTTCCCCTCCCTGCCTGGGGTAAGGGAGAGGCTCACATAGAATGTGGGGGCTGCACTTTGGGCACTTGGTCTCTAAAAGGTTCACTATCACTTTTATAGATAGACGGAGGAACCATTGTCTTCAATTGGAAAAGATACATTCTGAGAAGCAGCATGATCTGGGTCTTCTAAATTATAAAGTTTATGGACACAGTAGAACAGGGCTTAATTACCTTGATGGCTACACCAAGGTGGCTATAATTATATCCTGAGGGTTATGTTCTACCCTCTGTTTCCCAGGTTTCATAATGGGGAAAATTTTTCAATATAAAACAATGAGATGCTTCTTGTACCCTACAGATATGAAGTACTGTATGAAGTGTCCTGAAGATGAGTATCCCAATAAGGAGAGAGATCGCTGCCTCACCAAAGCCATCACCTTCCTGGATATTAAAGAACCTCTGGGAATGACTTTAGCCTGTGTGGCTCTTTTCTTCTCTGTGCTGACAGTCCTAATTCTTGGAGTGTTTGTGAAGTTTCATGATACATCCATAGTCAAAGCCAATAACAGGGCCCTCAGCTACACTCTTCTCATCTCCCTCACCTTCTGTTTCCTTTGCTCTTTGCTCTTCATTGGCCGTCCTACTGCAGTGACCTGCCTCCTCCGACAAACAGTTTTTGGGCTTGTCTTCACTGTGGCTGTTTCTTCCATTTTAGCAAAAACCTTTCTGGTAGTTTTGGCCTTCAAGGTTACAAAACCAGGGAGCAGGATTAAGGTATGGCTGCAACCTAGAGTGTCCAACTGTATAGTACTCCTTTGTTCTGGCATTCAAGTGACTCTGTGTGGCATCTGGTTGGGAATGTCTCCCCCCTTCCCAGACACAGACATACATTCTGAACCCAATCAGATCATCATTGAATGCAATGAGGGCTCTGTCTTTGGTTTCTACTGTGTCTTGGGCTACATTGGCTTCCTAGCCCTGGGGAGCTTCACAGTGGCTTTCTTGGCCAGGAGCCTGCCTGACACCTTCAATGAAGCGAAGTTCATCACCTTCAGCATGCTGGTGTTCTGTAGTGTGTGGGTCTCCTTCCTGCCCACATACCAGAGCACCAAGGGCAAAGACATGGTGGTGGTAGAGATCTTCTCTATCCTAGCCTCCAGTGCTGGCTTACTAAGCTGCATCTTTATTCCCAAGTGTTATGTGATCTTGTTGAGGCCACATAATGCAAGAGTAAGAAGCATTTGTCTTGAGAAATTGAAAGGATTAACAAATGGATAATTGTGGAAATCCATGAAGCCACGCTGACTCAGTCTGATGACTCAGTTCTGGAACTAGCACACTTCTCTTGGTATTAAATTATGAGACTAGACCAAATTTTTAATTATGGGAAAATTTTCAATTTTGGGAACTCCGAAAAACTGTATAAACATTTTTTGAAAGCAGACCTCTTTCAATGGGAAAGTGGACCACCTATACATCCTCTGAAGAGACTCATTAACATATACATAAGTTATCTTATCCAGAAATACAGTCAGATCCTAATACTGATGTAAGGAGTTTTCTCATAATTAGACATCTCAAGCAACCTATATGTTTTATCTTAAAATTGGACATATACTGATCAATTAATTATTGTTTTCATGTTTATTTGATTATATACAGACCGTTGGGAGGAGTAAAAAAAAAACCCTTTTTCTGACTCTAGGAAATTGCATTCTTTCTCTCCCAACATGGAAAGTCTCTAATTTCCATTCTATTACAAATCAGATTATTTATACTATATAGTTTTTTTTTAATTAATTGATCTTATGTGATTACATTTTTTTAACATATAAAAGTACATATCTCCTTGTGGTTAAAGTCCAGTTCTAAGGTGATGGAGAGGACTTTGTCCTGATCTTTTAAGCCACTGATATCCATTACTTAATAAATAAATGTATAAGTTCACAAGATTAACCTTTGTTTCCTCATTTATTTCCTCTTTTGTTCCTTATATCTGGAACACTGAATCAGAATTCCTTCACAAGTCAGAAGAAGTGCTTAAGAAATGACCTGCATCATATCAGGATATCTATGCTTCATAAACTTGAAAACACCTGAATTCTACCTACTTGCACAGACTTCATTGAAACTTTACCTGAATTTATCTAGTTTTCTCTATCTTAATGACAGCACCCTATTGCATACTCTTATCTGAAGGTTTTTAAAATATCTGTTTTTATCCTTCTGTCTTTTGTGTTCCACATTTAATATTCATGTTGATATCACTAATATGTTCCATTTCTTTATCCATCATTGATAAGGCCATCAACACTCCACTTTGGATGGTTGAATCCATCAATTATTCTATCAATAAACATTTTTTCTTGTTTTTTTTTCCAGGCATTTCAGTCATGTTTGACTCATCCTGGCCCTACTTAGGTTTTCTATATCCTTTTTTAAAAGTAATTTTGTAGATGTGGAAATTGAGTTAAACATGGTAAATGGAATGGTGGGCAGGGCTGTCCCTTTCATGAGATGGGGTAAAATCCTATTACATGACATTTCTCCCTCTGGATCTAATATGCTAACCTCTTCTGCACAAGTTTGCAACACATTTAATTTCTCATATTCTGAGGCTGAGGCCCCCTGTGAAAGCATACAATTATAGAGAGCCAGCTCCCTATATAGTAGGGGTCCTGAGTGGCGTTTAGTGGCATTGGATTGTAAGCCAGGAAAAAGAAAATGAGAACAACTAGACTAGTGGTTAGCCCATGCTGCTCTAAACTCTGTGGGCTTTGGAGTTTATTATATACTGATTTCAAACAAAGAACACAAAGAGTCACAGCTTGAAGGGGTTACAAATCATACACAACCCATTAACGTCTAAAAAGTAAAGATATAGGTACAAGGAAAAGGGACAAATTCCAGCCACCTATTAGTAGGGGATAATTCTGGGAGCAGAAATATATTCTATGGAGATGTTCACTAATTGAGTCCTGTCTTCCTGAATTACAGGTTTTGCACCTGGTCAAGTAAAGTCCAGAGTAAATTTTCAGGCTCCAGTCTTATCTAAGTAATGCAGTCTTATCTAAGTAATGTTTGTTAGGGTTCGGGCTTCTTAATTATCAAGGAGAGAAATTTTTAACTCAGTAGTTGCTGGTCTGCTAAGGACTCAAAGCTTTTCAATAAGTCTATAATGTTTTTCCAATAAGAAAAGGTATGGATCATAAGAGATGTCAAAAGAGGGGTCTCAGATTTTTATCTATTCTCTTATTGGCTTCCCAAAAAAAGTCAAAAGAAAATTCAGAGAAAGAAAATTATAGACCAATCACCTGAATGAATATTGATGCAGAAATTTGAAATAAAAACCTAGCATGAATATTATAGCAATATATCACAAGGATCATACATCATGAACAGGTTAGTTTTATACCAGGAATACAAGGTTCATTCAATATTAGGAAAATCATCACAACAATTGATCATCTTAATAACAAAATCAACAAAAACCATATGGTTATCTCAATAGATGCAGAAAAAATTTTTGACAAAATTCATCACCCATTCTTATGAACAGCCCATAGGACCCTGGAATAAATAGAACATTCCTCAAAATAATAAATTACCTTCTATTTAAAACCCTGAGGATAAACTAGAAGCCTTCCTAGCAAGATCAGGGCTGAAGCAAAGATGTCCATTATCATCACTCTTATCCAATATTGTGCTAGAAATACTAGCTATAGAAATAAGAGAAGAAGAAATGAAGGAATCAGAACAGGCAATGAGAAAATAAAACTGTCATTCTTCCCAGATGATATGTGATATACATAATCAACCAAAAAGTTATAAAAACAATTACAAATTCGATCAAAGTTGTAGGATAAAAAATAAAACCACATAAATCATTTGAATGCCTCTTTAAAGCCCTTTAAAGTCCAACATCAAGATCTAGAAAGAGAAATTAAATTGAAAAATTACTGTAGCCAATATAAAAAAAGCAACCTGGGTATTCCTTGCCAAGACAAACCCAGGGACAATTGATCTGTTAAGATATAATTCTTTAAAGACTATATTAATTTAGAATTCTTTATTGGTAAAGGTTAAAGATAAAAAAAAGAAAGATCACATGATCACCTCACTGGGCCTACCTAAAAACTGATTCCATGCTTTCATGGCTCATGCTCCAAGTATCTGCACTGGCTCAAGCAACTGTGTGCCAATTATTAAATGCTCCAGAAAAAGGAGAGGGAGCAGGGTTTGAAATCTGCCTCAGACACTTCTCAGGCCTATGATCTTTGATAATCTCCTAACCTCTTTGAACCTCTTTCTTCTTTCTACCTAGTAAAAGGGAGATAATAAAAACAGGGCTTTGTGAGGATAAGATGAGGTAATACATATAAAGTGCCTTACAAACTATAGAAATGCTAACTATTATTATAATAGGTCCCTTTGGGGCCTTGGTTTCCTCATCTGAAAAAAGGATAGTATTGGAATATATTGCCTTTAAGATTGCTTCTAGCTCTTGCCTTTGGATCATGTGATTTTTCTGGGATCCACAACTGAAGTAAAAATCAGTGGGACATTCAGAAAGTGGTACAACAGTCTTAAGGGTTAATTTAATGTGAAGAGATTTATCTGAGGTGAAATCTATTGTCAGGATCAATGGATTTTTATATGGCAGGCTAGGCTTGTTCTAATAGATGATATTACTGGGAATATAAGTAAGGATTTATTATTGTCAATATTTCAAAAATAAATTCAAGTTCAGAAAAAATAATCATTAATAATATAGAGGAGGGCATACCAAGGGATCCCATGAAAAAATATTTTATTGGACTCAATATCAGTCAAAACCCTGATGCTTTTGAAAGCTGCCTTAACATAGGTTTAATGACTAGACAGTCTCAGTTTTCTCATCTGTAAAATGAGCTGAAAAAGGAAATGTCACACCACTCCATTATTTTTCCCCAAAAGAAAAAAGAATCGAACTGGGATCACAGAGAGTCAGACAAGACTGAAATGGTAGAACAACAATGGTTACAATCAGGGAGATGAAGATATTCTATTATTCTTTCCTGGTCAGATTGTTGTAGCCAGAAAGCAGAGACTCATAACTAACAGCTTGACAGCATCATACCCTGTTAAGCAGGGGGGTTTTGATAGCGTCATGCTCTGCTCAGCAGGGCGGTTATCTGGAACTCATAGTTCTGGGGACACCACTCCTTCCAAGACAGAGCAGCCTTGAACAGGGCACCACTCCTACCTTAGACAAAGCAGCCTTGAACATTAAGAATTACATCCTATGACACCTGGAAACCTCTATACTCCCACTGTCTAACTATTATCAGACCCTAGCTATATCCCAGCCCTCGAAACGTATATATTCCCCTCTGGAGACCCAGCACTTGGGGAATTCTCTTACAGAACTCCCCCCAGTGCACTGGCGATAAAGCTTTCTCCTGCTTTGATTGCATTGTCTCGTGTGTTCCTCTGGTGGCCACCCATACGGATCCTAACAAGTTCAAATCTAGGATATTGTTTTCATATTTAAGCACCAAAAGGATACTGGAATTTATATCCTGAAGATCATTTACTCTACTCCCATAATTTTAGATAAGAAGTAACTGAAACCCATAGAAGTTAAATGAATTCAAGATCCTAGGGCAGTAAGGGGGAACCTCTTGGAATTTTTAGGGATCCCGTTTCATGCTCCCTCCCTCCTAGACAGTGTACTGGTGCCAGCACCCTATTGTGTGCAATGCCCCACCCTCAACTTCATGCCCCACTCCCTGACTGTGTGTAGGGGCATGGCTTCTGATGTTCCATTAGGATACCAGTATTTACAATTAGAGGAATACATTGCCATTCCCTTCCAGGAGGCGACAGAATTCCCAGCGAAATTTCTACAGTGTATGAGTCATATTAAAAGGAAAAGGGTCAATGATACAACCCTTATCAAAGCACTTGTACTGGTGGACATGGAGATATTCAAAGTGAAAGGCTGCCACTAGAACTGGAGAGGATGCCAATTTCCTGGAAGACTGAGGCATTTGGTAGGCCTTTGAGGTAGACAGACCTTGGCATAGGGGTCAGGGATTTTCTTTCCTTTGAGGAACCAGCTTTAGCTACTGCTAATTGATTAGGGAATTATCTGCCCAGGTAGCTGGGTGCCCAAAGTTCAAAATCCAGGAGAACTCTGCCACTTGTTTCTGGGGAGATAAAAGGTTTAATATGAGACAGATGAATCCATGTATTCTGCCCTTCCAATTTTACAGTTGTAGGGGTGGATAAGATGGCTTTATGGGGACCCTCCCATCAAGGTATTAGCTGCTTCAGTCTCTCCATTTGGGCTGGGTATGTGATTTCTCCATCCTCCTTTGAAGGATTAGGGAGGAACTGATTGGTATATTTCCTTAGGGAATGGTAAATGGGGTCAGCCCTAGGTTTCCTGGAGGGGTTATTTTAATTAGAGTCAGTGCCATCAGGAGGGCCTGAACCCAATCAATTCTTTGCTTACAAAAGGTGGACTGTTACCTGTTCTATTCACTCAGTAAGGGCCCACAAAGACTAAAAGGACTTTGTGCATTTTTCAGGGTGATAGGTGCATAGAATCTATTACCAGTCAGAGGGGAGTGACTGCTTCCTCTGCTTGGCTCCAGGGTAATTGGGTGCTGCTCAGATCACAGGATCCTTAGAGTGAGGTGGGGATGGAGCAGAGGGAGCAGCCACTCTGGGGGTTGAGCTGTACTCAGCTCCTGCAACAGAGACAATAATGCCCTACCCACTGCATTTGCTGGTGGGGCCAGCCTCCCAGCCCACCAAGCCAGGAGCCTGAGCATGCCCATGGTGAGGCCTTCATATGTTGTGCCATATTTCCACCATCACAGTGCTAGGGTTAGTAATAGAGCTGTATTAGCTCAATCCCAGTGTTAGTAAGTGATAGAGGTATATTCACAAATCAAGCCAGTCCCCCTTTTTTGATATATGTAACCTTTGACATCATTAATCACCTTCTTCTCCTTGATATTCTCTTCTCTCTAGGTTATTGTGACATTGCTCTCTCCTGTTTTTACTTCTACATGTAAGACTTGTCTTTCTGTCTTCTTTGTTTTATCTTCAGTTATGGTATAATTGCCCACCAGGGTTCTTCCCTGCACCAATTTCCTTTCTCTCTCCACACTATTTCACTTATTGATCTCATCACTCCCATGAATTCAAGGATCATTTTTTATGCTGATGATCCTCAGATGTACTTATTCAACCCTAGACTTTCCCCATTGCCTCTTTAAACCTCCAGCCTTCCATCTCCAACTGTCTATTGAATTATAGGCTCCTAGAAGGCTGGGACTGGCTTTCTTTTTTGTATTTCTATTCCTATCACTTACCACAGTTTCTGGTATATAGTTGATGCTTAGTAAATGTTGATTGACTGATGTATTTTAGGAATCTTGGATGGAATATTTCCTAAACAGAATTCATTATTTGCCCCTCCCCCAAAATGCTTTCCATCTTCCTAACTTTCCTTTTAGTGTTGAGGGTACTACCATTCTTCTCAGTCACACCTGTTCACTACTTGGGAGTTATCTTCATCTCTCATAATCTATCACCCTTCCATCCCCATAACCAGTCAGTTCCTTCTATCTTGCTTATTTTCTTGACAATTCTACCTTGTTAAGTCTATCTTCATGATACCACACAAATTCACCCCCTTCACTCTTCTGATACTGGCACTACTATGGTGAATGCCTTCGTAACCTTGCAACAAAACTATAGTGACAATTTCTGGGGTTCTGCCTGCCTCAAGCTCCTCCCTATTTGAGCCCATCCTACCCTCAGCTGACAATCCTACCCTTATCTATACAAGTCTCATCATGTCAGTCCACTACTCAATAAACTCCAGGGCCTCTGTTTACTTTAGATGCTGTGAAGATGGGATTGACTCTCCCCTTGCCTACTTTTAAATTTAATCAACCAAAAGTGAAGACACCCCTAAAGGAGAGAATGGGTGCAAAAAGGTGAGAGAGATTTAGCACAGAGTTCATTGTGGTGGATCTTACCACATGCCCTGGAACTGGAATGTAGGTAATTTTTAAAGGAGGACACAGAGAGCTGCCAAGAGGGCTTTTGGACTTCCTGTTGGGGGAATAGTCTGAAGCTGGTAACTTCCTCCTGCTTTCAATCTGTGTGAGACTAGGAAGGGTTTGGTTCCTATCTCCTTGAAGCCAAAGCTACCTACCCTGCTGTCCTGTTTGGATATATCCTGCTTACTTTGTGAGTAGGCCTAACTGGCCAGGGTTGGTACCTGAGATAAAGGGTCAGTCTAAACTACTTTGAAAAACTATATACCTTGCTAACATTTATGTGGGAAGATTATAGTATCAGGTAGTTAGCTGGAATTTATAGACAGAGTATGAAATTAAGGCACTTGGAAGACTAGAAGAAACTTCTTTGCAGGACTTGTAGAGGGGGAGGTTTTAGTTAGATCACTTAGTTTAGGGCATCCTATTCCTTAATCTTCCCTTCCATATTACTGTGGTTAAAATAAACACTGACCTGTTTTATAAATCTTTCTTAGAGTCTGAGAAGCACACTGAGCCCTGTGGGAGGCCTTTTAGGCTCTCCTCACTGTGGGTTAGCAAGAAACTCTTAGCCTTGGTAGTGATGTGGGTAAATAAACACAAATACACACACAGGGATTCTTCTGGGGGGAAAGGGATGAAGGAAGAATGAAGGGTATAGATGTATAACTATCTTAAACAAATACAAAAGGGCTGTGACAATATGAGTGAGTGGCAGTTGGGATCCCAACTGCTACTTAGACTAAAACATCCAGGGATATCTTATTTCTACAGGGAAAGACAATAGGAATAAAAAAACACTTTTTAAAAATAGTTAATTTAAGATTAAAAGAGGTGGGAGAGGTCACACTACTCTAAAAACACTATGGGATCAATTCAGGGTTAAAGGTTAAAGGTCTGGGAAATCCCTACACTACATAATGCAGGCAGCCAGGACACAAGGGGACTAATGGGATCTCATGTAGATGGTCTGATGGTCTTGATCAGTAGCTCAAAATGTATCAGTCTAAGTATATTCCAAGAGCACAGGTGCCAGCCAAATAACTCTTCAGAGAAGTCAAGGAGACTGATCTTGCTTGTCCACCAAACAAGACAGTATTCTCAACCTGTTCTCCTTGATTCTGATAGTTGAGATGTTCCAGATGTTTATCAGAGAAACCCCAAATCCAAAAGTTCTCAGGTCAGTGGTTTCCAAACTCTTTCAAGACACCCAACTGCCTTTAGAGAGAGTCCTCTGTGTTCAGCTCCTTGCTGTGTTCCAGGTTGGAATCTTAGTTCCCCCTGCCTGTCTAAACTTCCAAATCTGCTTTTATAAGTTTACCTACAACAGTAGCTCACTATTATCAAAACCATCTACACTGACTATCAAACTATTTCAGTTGGTAGAGCCAGTAAAGAGAAGAACCTATAGGATCTGGGACTTTTCTGGGTCAAACTGCCATTTTTGGGCCTACTGACTAGGTTCTTAAGCCTACATGAACACTCAAAGCCTGTGTAACAGTAGTTTTCTAAGAAGGAAGTTGGAAGGCAGTCATTTTAGAATTCTCAGAGGAGAGCAACAGAAGTTCAGCAAGTGATACTTTGTATCTTTGTATGCCAATCCTACATAGACAAACTTTATGGATATTAACACAAGATACTAAGAGCTTCTCAATAAGGATATAGGCTATAATGGAGAGACTTTACAACTACATTATAATGCTGCCCTACCTTTTACTGGTTGAAATACCAGACCAGTGTTATGACATTCTGGGATTCCAGGCTATACATCCTGTCCAGGATTTCTCCTTATGGAAGATATGTTCCTATAGTGTTATTCCTTACAGGCTTCACTTGTCTAGGTTCCTGACTAGTCTTTGCATTCTTCTACAAGCTAAAAATAGTGGCTATCTGAGCCTTGCTGATAATGACTTAAGGCAACTGGTTATGGCAATGCAAGTGAAGCTGAATCAAATGGAGGATTACTATAAGGAAACAAGAAAGAGTAATAAGCTAGGGCAAGGACGGACAATTAGCCAAGCAGAGAGTTAATGCAACTCAAATACCCACCAAGCTTGAGTTAGAAGATAAAGTTCTACATAAATGCTACTGCAGCACTGTTTTCTCTCAGAGATGTTGTATATGTCACACTGCATGTGGAATGGTGTATGCAAGGTACCACAATTTATATCTGGAGATCTTGACTCAATAAAAAGGCACACTCAAAAATTCTACAAAGAACCCCACAAAGTAATCAAAGAGTTCAAGAGAGCCATAAAATTCTTTGAACCAGACTTTTCTGATTTTGAGTTATTGATACAAGAATTACTTATAAAGAGAAAGAGACATCAATTCATAAATTAGACTATTAGGAATACCAATCAAACCTCATGGCCCATGCATACTGGAGAATTTGAATTGAATTCAGGCTTATAGATTTCTAAAACAAACTAGGGAATTGATAATAGAGGTAATGAAGGCCAATGGTAAGAGACCAGACATATGGTGTAAGTTTGAAAGACTTAGACAGGAAATTGGGGAAACACTTGCAACTTAGATAGGTTAATTGAGGCTGGAGAATATCTTCTTGGTATGGAAAATTTGACTGAGGACAACGGTGCACACATAAGGAGGCAGTTTGTTAAAAATAGTTGCAATGCTGTGAGAAACCACTTTAGGACCAATTGCACTAACTGGGAGTGTATGAGATTGGAAGAGTTAAGGAGGAATGCATGTTACATCTTTCATGCAGATGAGGAAAAGCATGCTGAGGAAAGAAATGATTTAGTTGAGGACATTAGAAAACAATTGCAAGAAGCAAATAAAAAACTGAGGGAAAGTGAGATTAAGGAAATGAAGGTTGTGGCAGCACTTAGGTCTTACCAAACAACCTAAGAATGATTATACACTCAGGCAACAGAGATCCAACCCACCCCGCTGTTACCTTTGTAACAAATTAGGGCACTTTATGCATCAGTGCCATTTTAAGGGGCAATTTTCCAACCAGGCAAATATAAGTTACTATGATAATGGGTGGAGGAAGAGCTCATATGGCCATAATAATGCAAATACCAGATATACACCATACCAGAGGCAGGAACAATCAAATTGCTGCTCTCAAAGTTGCTGCCAAGGATCACAGTAAGCTCCTGACTTGTAGACCATGCAGGACTACATTCAAAATGGTAAAAGACCTAAATTTTCTCAAGTAGCAGTGTCAGGTTGCAAAAAACCAGAGCAATAGCAAAATGGGGCAAGTTCCTTATGAAGGCTTACCCAGCTGTGCACAGATAATGAAATACTAAGGCAACAGGAATTAGCAAATGGGAAAAGTAATAGGAACAATGACATAAAAAGTACCAACATTGCAATTAGTACTGAGGGTACAGAAGAAGAACAACTAGATGCAAAAGTAACAATAGTAACAAGTGTGAGCAAGAATGTCATAGTGACCTGTGAGGAAGAAAGCAAAGAATCTAAAGCAGTAATAGCAAGTGTGGTCAATGAAACAGCAACAGGAGCTAAAAGAAGCTTTCAATAAATACTAAGTCCTCAGAAAGCAAAGGCAATAGAAAATCCTGGCAGTGAAAAAAAATGCAAGCAAATGAGGAGATGGGATTGGAAGATCAAGGGATAGAGATGAGGTTCCCAGACCCAAGTGTGTTGGCACCTGTGACAGAAACATTTTTACCTCCAAATAGCACAGAACCACACATTTCATTAAAAGTAGGGGAATAGATCTATGATCATCTCGTTCTTACAGGGGCGAGCAAGCCAGTGTTACGAACACCTCCTGAAGAGTGGAGGGTGATAGGGTCAATGGAAGTGATTGGACCTATGGGTAAACCTCAGAGAGTAGCAAAATTATAGCCTAAGAGGATATCTTTGGGATTCCTATCTGTAGACCATGTGTTTCTGTTAATGCCAAATTGCCCTATGAATTTAATGGGTAGATATTTGTTGTGCAAATTAAGAGCAACAATTCAGTGCACACAATCTGGAGATATATCACTTCATCTTCCAGAGGAATCTTTGAAAGTCTTTCCAATGCTTTTCTTATATTCAATAGAGGCAGAGGGAGAGACAGGATCAGTTTATATAATACCTAAAGACATCCCTAAAGATCTTTGGGCTATGTCTTCTACAGATATGGGTGTATTAAAATCAGTAACACCAGTCAGGATGAGAACCAAAGATTGATGTCCTCCATGCATATCACAATACAAACTTGGCAAAGAGGTGGTTGACGGAATTAGGCCAATTGTTGAATCCTTAATACAACAAGGAATAATAATTCCATGCTACTCAGAATATAATACACTAATCCTTCCAATTAAAAAGCCAAAATTAGATAAAAATGGCAGTCCAGTATTCAGATTTATACAAGATTAAAGAACAGTAAATGACCATGTTATAAACAGTCACCCAGTAGTGCCAGACCCACCAACCATTATCTTCTCCATCCCAAGTTATGCTAGATATTTCACTATAGGAGGTTCAGCTTTCTCCTCAATACATATTCATGAAGAGTCACAAAAGATTTTTGTTTTCACCTGGGAAGGATCACAATATATGTAGTGTCATCTGCCACAAGAATTCTCTGAGAATCCTTCAGTCTTCTCCCAAATCCTAAATAAAGACCTTAAAATTATTGAATTTAGGGAAAGCAAGCTAGTGCATTTTGTGGATGATATTTTGCTAGCTTCCTCAAATGCAAAAGTTTGTTTGAGGTGCAGCAAATTTCTTTTGTGAGCTAAAAAATATAGACATAAAATTTCAAAAGCAAAACTACACTGGTACTTGCCAAGGGTTTAGAATTTAGGGTTCATACTATCAGGAGGTTTTAGAAGTATTACCCAGAAAAGAATTGCAGATATCCAGAAACTGAGTGTACCTAAAACTAAAAAGCAGCTCAGAGCAATTCTTGGGATAATGGAATTCTGCTATCAATGGATCCCTGGGTCCATGAGATAACTAAGTGTCTTACTAATTTAACAAGAAACTCAGGACCTGAAACTCTAAAGCTCAAACCAGCACATCTGCAAACCATTTCAAAACTAGAAGAATATATTCTGTCTGCCCCAGCATTAGGGATCCCAGATTATTCAAAACCATTTCAGCTTTTTGTAAATGAGTGCAGAGGGATTGCATCTGGAGTTCTAACAGAGACTCTGGGACAAAAATACCATCCTATAGGTTATTACAGTTGCCAATTAGATCCAATTGCAGCTGGGACAGTTCCTTGTCTAAGAGGTGGAGCAGCTGCTGCAGTGTTAGTGCAGAAGTCAGTTGTTTTAGTTTTGGGATCCTCATTAACAGTTTATTATGCTCATCAAATAGAGTCACTTACGAGAAAGTTTCATACTCAACTTTATTCAGACCAAAGAATTTCTAGGGATAAAATAATTCTTTTGGGTAATGAGAGAATAGAGGTAAAGAACTGTAGTGTATTGAATCCAGCAGCACTACTACTGAACTTACCAGCTAATGGAGAGCCACTGCATGAGTATGAGGAAGTAATGAAGTTGGTGGAGCAACCAAGGCAGGATTTGAGAGGTCCACGAGGATCCTGACTTGGTGCTTTTTACCGATGGATCTTCATACATGCAAGATGGTATTTGTTACATGGAACCATAGTAGTCACAGAATTTGAGACTCTGTGGTATGCATCACTACCCAGAAACATAAGTGCACAGGGAGAAGAACTCATAGCCTTGAAGCAAGCCTGATTTCTTGCAGAGGGCAAAATAGCTAATGTCTGCACAGGCCTGCAATATGTATTTTTCATTTGTCATGCAACAGGACCAATTTGGAAAAACCGTGAATATATTACAGCTGGGGGAAAACAGATAGGACATGCAGAAATAATAACAGAATTGCTAGAAGCTCTCCAGAAGCCAAAAGAGATAGCTGCCATACATTGCTGAGGACATACATTTGGGAGGGATCCAGTATCTAAAGGGAATTATAGGACAGATGTGAGGAGTCATTTGCTGACAGGGCTGGCAGTTGTGAAGAAGTTGGCTGCTAGGCTTGTGTTGGTTTGGTGGTTGGTGTTTAGATTCTGGAATATAAAGGCTGGCCTGAGCTTACTGAGAGGGCTTTTTGGCTTTAGCCTTTAAAGGGCTTTTTTACCTTTTCTGGTTTGGGAGGTGGTTGGTCTTCGTTGATGGACCTAATTGGGGTTAGATTAAACACTGGTTGGGTTGGTTATATGCTGGTGATTTGTGCGGATTAATTTTATATCTTGTAAATTTGCAGAAACTGTTAATTATTTCCAAAAGATTTTAGCTGATTCTCTAGAATTCTCTAAGTATTTCATGATGTCACTTGCAAAGAGTTTTGTTTCCTCATTGCCTATTTTAATTCTATCAATCTCTTTTGCTACTCTTACAACTATAGCGAGGATTTCTAGAACAATATTGAATAATATTGGTGATAATGACCATCTTTCATTAATCCCTGATCTCATTGGGAAGGCTTTTATGTTATCTACATTAAAGATAATGCTTGCTAGTGGATCTAGATAGATATTACTTATCATTTTAAGGAATGTTGTATTTTATATTGTATAAGGTGATTTTAAATAGTGTTTCTCTTTCTAACTCTTGCTGCTGTGATGTGTTGGAAATATATAGAAATGCTGATGATTTATGTGCATTTATTTTGTATCCTGCAACTTTGCTAAAGTTGTTGATTTTTTCTATTAACTTTTTAGTTGATTCTTTAGGATTTTTTAAATAGATCATCATATCATCTGCAAAGAGTGATAGCTTAGTCTCCTCATTGCCTACTTTAATACCTCCCATTTCTTTTTCTTCTCTAATGGCTACTGCTTGTGTTTCTAGTACAATGTTAAATAATAGAAGTGATAATGGGCATCCTTGTTTCATGCCTGATCTTATTGGGGGAGGCTTCTAATTTATCCCCATTGCATACGATGCTTGTTGATGGTTTTAGATATATACTGTTTATTATTTTTAGGAAAGGCCTTTCTATTCCTATACTTTCTAGTGTTTTCAATAGGAATGGGTATTGTATTTTGTCAAAGGCTTTTACAGCATCTATTGAGATAAGCATGTGGCTTTTGTTTGTTAGCTTGTTGGTATAGTCAATTATGTGAATGGTTTTCCTAATGTTGAACCATCCTTGCATTCCTGGTATAAATCCCACCTGATCATGATGGATAACCCTCTTGATCACTTGCTGGAGTCTTTTTGCTAGTATTCTATTTAAGATTTTTGCATCTATGTTCATTAAGGAGTTTGGTCTGTAGTTTTTTTCTCTCTGTTTTTGATCTACCTGACTTTGGGATCAGTACTATATTTGTGTCATAAAAGGAATTTGGTAGGACTCTTTCTTTGCTTATTATATCAAATAATTTAATAGTATTGGGATTAGTTGTTCTTTGTATGTTTGATAGAATTCACTTGTGAATCCATCAGGCCCTGGTGATTTTTTCTTAGGGAGTTCTTTGATGGCTTGTTCAATTTATTTCTCTGATATTGGATTATTTAAGTATTCTATTTCTTCTGCTGTTAATCTAGGCAATTTATATTTTTGTAAATATTCATCCATATCACCTAGATTGCTATATTTATTGCTCTATAATTGGGCAAAATACTTTTAAATGATTAGCTTAATCTCCTCTTCATTAGAGGTGAGGTTTCCCTTTTTATCTTTGATACTGTTAATTTGGTTTTCTTCTTTCCTTTTTATTAGATTTACCAGCACTTTGCTTATTTTATCTTTTTCAAAATACCAGCTTCTAGTCTTATTTATTAATTCAATAATTCTTTTACTTTCAATTTTATTAATTTCTCCTTTGATTTTTAGTATTTCTTATTTAGTTTTCATCTGGGGATTTTAAAGTTGTTCATTTTCTAGTTTTTTAAGTTGCATGCCCAATTCATTAACCTCTGCCCTCCTTAATTTGTTAATGTATGCACTCAGTGACATAAATTATTTTCCCCTTAGAACTGCTTTTGCTGCATCCCATAGTTTTGGTAAGAAGTCTCATCATTGTCATTGTCTTCAGTGAAATTATTAATTGTTTCTATGATTTGTTCTTTCACTAAGTTATTTTGGAGAATCATATTATTTAATTTCCAATTGGTTTTTGGTTTGTTGCTCCATGTATTCTTACTAATAAATATTTTTATTGCATTATGATATGAAAAGGTTGCATTTATTATTTCTGCTTTTTTGCATTTGTTTGCCATGTTTCTATGCCCTAGTACATGGTCAATCTTTGTGAATGTTCCATGTGCTGCTGAAAAGAAGGTGTATTCCTTTTTGTCACTATTTATTTTTCTCCATATATCTATTAACTATTTTTTCTAGGATTTCATTCACCTCTCTTATCTCTTTCTTATTTATTTTTGGTTTGATTTATCTATATCTAATAGGGGAAAATTGAGGTTCACCACTAGTATAGTTTTGCTATCTTTTTCATCCTTGAGCTCCACTAGCTTCTCCTTTAGAAATTTTGAAGCTATCCCATTTGGTGCATACATGTTGAGTACTGATATTTCTTCATTGTTTATACCGCCTTTTATTAGGATGTAGTTACCTTTCCTATCTCTTTTAACCAGATCTATTTTTACTTTGGCTGTCAGAGTTCATGATGGCAACCCCTGCCTTCTTTTTCTCATTTGAAGCCCAATAGATTTTTCTCCATCCTTTCATTTTTACTCTATGTATGCCTGCCTGTCTCTTGGGTGTTTCTTAAAAAATTTTTTTAAACCCTTAACTTCTGTGTATTGGCTCCTAGGAGGAAGAGTGGTAAGGGTGGGCAATGGGGGTCAAGTGACTTGCGCAGGGTCACACAGCTGGGAAGTGCCTGAGGCCAGATTTGAACCTAGGACCTCCTGCCTCTAGGCCTGACTCTCAATTCAATTCACTGAGTTACCCAGCTGCCCCCTATTTGGTTTCTAATCCACTCTGCTATTTGCTTCTGTTTTATGGGCGAGTTTATCCCATTCACATTCAGAGTTATAATTGTCAATTGTGTATTCCCAGACATTTTGATTCTCTCTCCTTTTCCTGTCCTTTCTTTTTCACTATTTTCTTCTATACCAGTGTTTTGTGTTTAAGAGTTCCTCTAATCTCCTCCATTATTGTGCTTCCCTTTTTCCCCTAACCCTTCTTACTCCACTCTTATTCTTCTTTAGTATCTTTTTAAGCTACCCCACCCCCCACCCCAGTTCTCTTCCTTCGTAGTGTTACTAGGAATGTTTAACTTTGACTAAAGTAAAGCAGTATGGAAACTTAGCTGTGTAAACTTGACTTGCCATCTTCCAGGTACCAGTCTGAATATATTCTTCCTGTGAGGAGGTTACAAGGGAGAAGTTGAACACTCAAAGTCCACCTCTTCAGTGATTCCTTACCAATCACAAATGTCTTGGGATGCTCAGGTGAAGTCCTAAAGTTAAGCTGTTGGGCCAATAATAAAGAGAATACAACTTTCTTTTTAAGAAAGAGACAGGACTGGCTGGCTCATTTTCACTTAGGTTGATGGTGAAGGAGCTTTTCTTTCTTAGCATATGCATGGAACAAAACAATGCTATTCTTGGAGAAATGGCCTCATATTCTTTACTTGTTAAAATTTAGTCAATGCACCAATCACCCATAGAGTTAATATCTAATCTTTGTTGATCTAGTATATACCTTGTTTGTACATATTGACCTTCACCTTATCTCCAGGATTAGACTGTTATTATCTTGAAAGACTATTACTAGCTTTAATAATCTTTATACTCCCTTTGTAAATAGTCGTTCCTTTACAAACAGCCCAACTGACTACCTCAGTTACTTGATGGGGGTTGTGAGGTAATGGGCAAGATGCTAGATTTGAAATCAAGAATACAAAATATAGCATACTTATGAACTTATCTGCTCTGATTCTCACCCAAAATGGTAATATTTTCCTTAAGGGCTGGTTAGGTCTCAAATGAGATCTTGTAAATGGTTTTGAAGGTAAAATATACATTTCAGTTACATGCTCATTCCATATCAATTTATGGTGCCCTTCCTACAGTATTCACCCTTTCTTCCAAGAAGGTTGGACAGTCAGGGAGTGGGGAATCATGCAGAATGACCAACAGGTTAAGGGGCTTTAAACTGCTCTATGCATACACTGATTGAAGTAACATGAAATGTTCAGGCTGGAAGAGAATATATTTTGGTAGAGTAGGCATAATGTGTTTCTAAGTATTCCATAATTGGCCAGGAAAAGGATGAAGAGGAAGAATGGATCAAGGTGGCAGAGATGCAGATTTCAGCATGACATGAATAAAACGTCCTAACAGTCAAGACTGATCCAGAATGGAATGAACTGTCTAAAGAGGTGGCAAGGCCTCTACCCCTAAGACTCTAAGTGGAGATTGAGATTACAAGGAGTTGTGAAACTAGAATTCCCTTTGAACTATGGGTTAGTAGAAATGCCTCTTAAAATCCCTTATAACTCAAATCCTCAAAGATTTGTCACTTCTTAAGGACAATCACTTGTGTAATAATGGAGTGTCAAGGTCAGTATAAATTTTAGGTGTAAAGAGGAACTATTTTGAAGGGAGGTTTCTGTCCCTGAATATGGGCTTGAACTGAAGACTTCAAAGAACTCTTTAATCTCTCATATTCTGTTATATGTCTCAAATATTCAATTATTGTGACAGGTAGTTGAGATGGGAAGGGAAAGAGTCTTGTAAGTAATTCATGGCCAAGGATTAAAACTAGAAAGGAATGCTCTGGATCTCCATTATAACAGGGTAGTTCAGATAGTCCAAGGTTAGAACAAGAGACAGACAAGTTGTATGGATAATAGCATTCTACCTGGAGTCAGGAGAACGCAAGTTCACATTTTGCTCAGGTACTAACTTTGTAATTGTTTCTTCACTCATAAAAGGGGCATAATAATAACAACCACTTCACAAGGTTGTTATGATGACCAAATGAGATAATACATTCAGTGCTTTGTAAGCCTTAAGAGTAAGGCATATTATTATTATTATTTTTAGATGAGCATGACTATATTAAGACCATAAGTCTGATAGGTTGTTGGCCTGCCATCATTGAGAGTTTGTGATCTTATCACCTTCTTATCACCTCATTCTGACTTGCTTAGAGCCCAGAATCACCTGAGAGAGAATTCTAACAGATAGAACAGCATGAATCAGCCCTGGAATCCCCAAAGCCTATTGCTGATTCAAGGACACACCTGCGTCATTATTTCAAGAGGAGGAAACATTACAAATAGAGAAAATAAGCATCTTAAGAAACAAAGTTTCTTTGATCCCAGGAGCTCTGCCAGGAACAGGGAAGGAGATTCAAAAACATATTTTTTTACTTCTATTTTAATCTTCCCCTTGAACTCAGGTACAGATCCTGAAATGCCTTAGGCCAAGATAGTCCCCAGAGACACCCTACCTAAAAATTGGAGTTGATGTGAGAGAAAAGCCAGACACTTGTCCACTCTCAAAAACAAGAGCACTAAGGGGGAAAGAGCCAGTGATGCTTAAATAATTTCCTTCCATCACTGCCCCAAACACAGAGCTGTCTTATGTTTATTTGGGATTCCTTAGACATACAGAATAGGTCTTAGCACTCAGAGATCCTCATTAGAACAAAATCCAAGCAGGTGCCCTTGTGCTAGTGCTAGCTATTGCTTGGCCATCCCTACCCCAGGTTTGGGACTTTGACTAATGTTCAGAATGATGTTGGCTGCCATTCAGAGAAAGCTTTTCCAGATGATTACTGTCCTGGTAATGCTTCCACAGCTCTCATGTTCTGCACACAAGGCTGAGAAACTACATTGTTTCTCAAAAACCAGTCCCAGCCTCTCTAGGGATGGAGACTTGGTGATTGGGAGCTTTCTCACCCTGTATTCAGTAGAAGTGGGCAATATCAGAGGAGCAGGACTATTTAGAAGTCATCCTGACAAAGGCTGTAGGGATTACAAGTAAGTACTTGACTGGGTGTATCATAAAGGGCTCTTTTTCCTATGATGATTACAAAAGGTCCTGAGAGAAGGGGCTCCATCCTGTTGTCTCTAAAATTATTTCTTTGATGGGATCCTTACCAGCTCTAGCTCTATGATTCCACCACCCTTTGATTGTATATGGAAAGTATTTTGTAAACTTCAAAGAACAACATTAATCTCTACTGGCATCAGTTTCCTCTCCTATAAAAAGGAAAGAATAACAGCACTTTCCTCCCAGAGTCTTTTTGAGGCTTGAATAAGATAATGTATTTAAAGTGCTTTCCAAACAATACAAATACTAGCTATTATTATAGCTATTATTGACCTTTCTGGGTCTCCACTTCTTCCCTTGTAAAATAGTGCCTACTTCCCAGGGTTTGGAGGAGGCTTCACATTAGCATCTGCTCTTATGCTCAGTCCTTATGTTGCACAGACAGCTCAGTCTCTTTTAAAGTTTTGCTCTGATTTTGCTGCTACCAGGAAACTGGCATAATACAACAGGGCTTTAATGGGTAGATTTGCCAAATCAAGAAAGAAATGAACAAGAATCTTGACCTAGGAATCAGAGTTTTGGCTTTCCAAATCCAGATCCTTCTCTATGGATATTTCTACCCTAGTAGTGTAGTGATGAAATAGTTTGTGGGTCCCAGGGTTAAGAAATGTAAGTAGACAGAAGAGGGGTGTTGAATACTTCCCTAATCACATCTTCAAGGTCTACTTCAAGAACCTCTTAATTAGTCTCTATGCCTAGAATGTATTGATTGCATCCAATTTATTTTGTATAGAGTTTGCTTGTATATAGGTATTTGCTGGTTTTCTCCCCCATTAGACTGCTAGTTCCCGGAGAGTTGGCTTTGTCTTTGACCTTTCACTGAGTCAGCTTTTGTCCTTTGCCTGGCTAGAAATAAAGACAATTTACATTTCAAAGCCTTTCCCAAGGTTCTGACTTCCACCTAGATGAGTCTCTGGGTGCTCTCAATCTGAGAAAGAAAGTGAGGATTGTAGGCTTTCTCTCTCCAAACCTTCTAACTCTTAGCTTTGAATGCTGCTACAAACTCATCTTTCTGCTTTTCTTTTCAATTCCCTCACCTCAGGGGTATCCTGGATAAAGGAAACCAAGAGTAACTTTCTTGGAGCTCTGGAAACACTATAGTTGGATTTCTGTTACTCCAGTCTTGTCAAATTTGCTATGTAGATTACTGAGACTAAGTTGAGACTCTTTAAGAAATCCTTATCCTGCATTAAGTTAAAGTTGTTTGAGTTTTTAAGGCCTAGGAATTGTATTATAATATCTGACATAAAATCTGTAATGATTTCAGTTGAAAATTTGCTACATATTGGCTACATATTTGTTTTGTTTACTTTTAAAAAAATTATTACCATCTGTCTTAGAATCAATACTAAGTATTGATTCCCAGGGAGAAGAGTGATAAAGGCTGGACAATGGAGGTTAAGTGACTTGCTTAAGATCTCACAGCTAGGAAATGTCTGGGTTCAGATTTGAATCTAGGACTTCCCATCCCCAGGCCTAGCTTTGAATCCACTGAGCAATCTAGCCATCTCCTGTTATTTACTTTTGAAATTTATAATACTTAAGCTAGTGAGATTATATTTTGTTAATTTGACTTTTACTATTTTGCATTTGCAAATAGTATCATTGCAAATTGCTAAAAAGCAATTTATTTTATTAAGAACTATTCATGTGTCTATTTGTTCCCCCCCCTGCCCCGTGTGTCTATTTGATTTTTAAGTTGATTTGTAAAATGTGGGAAAATCTTTGTTTTGTACTTTGTTTAATGCTCTTGTAAAAATTAAAATTCTCTGAAAATTTTATCTTAATTTATAACTATTTATTAAATAATAAAGGATCAGAGAAAGAAAAGGCACCAGTCACATGTGGCCAACATGTGGCTTCCTTTAGAAGCTTTCTTCCCCTACAGGCTGCACTGTTGTAGGAGAGCCTGAGAAAAACCTTGGCCAGGAAGGGTGCTCCCTCAAGAATGACAGGCTCTAATGATTATCTTTAAAAATAGATAAATTTATTAAGTTGAAGGCAAGTGGAATGACAGAGAGGTAGGTGAAGGTAAGGGTCTGCCTCCTAGAAGAGACAAGGTTATGGATTCTTTTACCCTTTTGACAATAGGAACTATGTGACCAGAAATGGGGAGGATGCGGGGATGTGCTATGCCTCCAAGAAAAAAGGAGGGTGGGTTGTGCAGTTCAGGGGATAATTAGACATCTGAGATACAAAGGGATGCTTATGAGAAGCAAACTGGGAAGTGCATATCTGTGCTTATAAAAAACGTTAGGGGAGAGACCAAAAAGAGTGTCTGTCCCAGAAACCCCTTCTTATCATATGAGTTTTTGTTGCTCAAGGTCACCTTCCTTCAGCCAGTACTGCAATGATACAAGGAAAAAGGAATTCCTTATGCACTCTTTGGCCTGGGATACATATGGGGTTTTTGGGTGTTCAGGGAAAATCTGTGCCCCTATATCAGCACCAGTTTTGTATGCAGACTTCAGGAGCCCCAGAGCTTAACAGCTGCACTTTCTTAGCTGCCTCTTCTCACCAGTGATATAGGGGTATGGCTTCCTCTAGACACCCCAAAACCTCAGATTGCATCCTAGGCAAAGAATATATAAAAGACTCATTTTCCCTTATATTCATGTAGTGCTGGGAAGGTGACTGTGAGCTAAGAGGAAGATCCCCTCTGAACTCTCTCCTCATTCTTTTTTTTTTTAAACCCTCACCTTCCATCTTGGAATCAATACTGTGTATTGGTTCCAAGGCAGAAGATTTATAAGGGCTAGGCAATGGGGGTCAAGTGACTTGCTCAGGGTCACACAGAGGGGAAGTGTCTGAATCCAGATTTGAATCTAGGACCTTCAGTCTCTAGGCCTGGCCCTCAATCCACTGAGCCACCCAGCTGTCCCCTCTCTCACCTCATTCTTGATGAGCACAGACAGACACCTTCCAGTCTGCTCCTGTTAAGCATCTATTTTATATCACAGATATCTGATTTATAGTTCACCCCCTTTTGACTTTGAGGCATAGGACATAACCACATGACCCATCTCAGGTACCAGAGACCCAGTAACACACTGTCATCATCCCATCTCTAGTCACAGAGGCACTGTTTGTTGGAAGGGTATATAAAGTCCAGAACATGTCAACTCTAGGAGGCAGCATTCCACCCACTCTGCCATCCTCAAGCATCCTATTTGTCTTAACATTTGACTTACATTCGAATTAATAAATCTCTTTTATTTTTAAGCTAATTCTTGGAGTCTGTCATTCTTGACAAGGACAACCTGTCCAGATTCAGGGTTTTACCTTAAAGTTATCCCACATCACCATGATACCAGTGCAAAAGAGACTGAAGCTTTCCTTGGAACTCAAACTTATATCCTCTATAAAATCATTTTTGGGGGTCTCTCTGATTGGTCAGACTTGGTCAGTCTTCCGGACATCAAGAGTCATATGGGACAAGAAGCAAATATCATTCAGGTGCCAGGGAGCCATGAAATCCTCCCAGAGTGTTCTCATGTGTCCCCCCAACATAGGAATCTTTGGGCCTTGTTCTTAACTGAATCAGAAGGGGAGTTGAGAATAGTAAATTCTCACTTTCCGTAGATGAACATAGAAAATTGATTATATTTAAATGTGTTGATAAAAATTTCCCATTGGAAAAAATCTCTAAATTATGATATGAGAATTTTGGATGTGATTCCAATGCAAATAGAGGAGAAAGTTATGTTAGCAGTTCTAAAATCTTGATTTGGTTTGACCAATAGCTATTTTGAATTTCTGTCTTAGATCAGCTGAGATTAGCTTTAAAGTGATTAGACTACTGTAAAATTTAATAATAATTTTTAATAGAATAAAAGACTAGGTATTTTTTATTTGAAAATTCTTTGTGATATCATTTGGACCAGGTTGGATTGGAGCAACCTTAGTGCTGTATTTCAGATAAGTAAATTGTCTATTTTGAATTGAAGATTGACTCAGTTTGCACACTTCTTAGCTTAACATTCATGTGATAATTCATGGTATTGAAAAATGCTATACTGGATTGTGTTGAATCCAGTTTTGAACGCTAACAATTTAGCCACACTACCTAGAAATCTACAATCTGCTGCAGGCAAAGTAGAAAAGATACATTCATAATCTGGATTTTCAAATTCTCAAAATCTCCCCCAAAATATCCAGCTTGGGAGAGGGGTGAATATGGTGCTGATTATGTGACAAAATGGGTGGCTTAGGAAAATAGTCTGTTGGGAAATTGGTTTGTATGTCTCTTTTAATTAAAAAAAAACCTGTCTGAACTAATATTACCTTAATTTGTTTTATAATTTTCTTTGCCTCTGGCAGCCTCTTTTGGCACTATGGGTGGGAACAAGAATTGTTTCAATGAACTCAGAAAAAATTAGGCCTTTGAGTGGTATCTAAATTTGAAGAGTCTAAGAAGCTGATGGTTTCCCTAAAATGTCTAAGTTATAACTTTATACAGACTTTTAAGTGTGATAAAGTACTGCTATGTAAGATCATTTGAAAATTTGTTTTTTTGTTTCATATTTTAAATTATTAAAATTTTCTTATGATAATTGATAATTATGATAACTGATAATTTGGAAAACTCTTGTAAAATATAATGATAAAAGCTATTTCCCTTTATTCCAGATGTTGATACATTATGAACCAAACTTTTCAAAGAAATCATACATATATTTGAAAAAGTTGTGATTTAATTTTATTTGCCCTATTGAATATGTGTTATGATATTCTATATCATTCTGATTCTAAATTCTAATTTTGAAGAATTAAATTTATTCTCAAATTATTTGACTATTTATGTCTATCTGTGGAAATGATAAATGTATTTTTTTACATTCTAGAACTCTTCAAGTGGAAATTATGACATGCTTACTCTTTGTTAGCTTTTGAAATATTTGGTATGTTTGTGAAAATGTTAAAGAATATGTGGAAATATTTCCTCATTGAATTATTGCCAGCTGATTAAGTATAAATTTCATGTTTTAAATCTGTAATATTGAGTATGTTAAAATTTTGTCTTATATTTTAGCACTTCAGATGGGCTGTTAAGTTGCTTCCTATTGTAATCTGAATTTTGGTAGATTGTGAATGTCTATGTTTAATAGACATTTGTTTTATTAGGTATGTTTTTGTTTTAAGTTAAAGAAATATTAATAATGTTTAATGACTTACTGTCGAAAAGGCATAGTAGGTTCCTCTCAGATCTTTATTTGTTAGTCCTGTTATTAGGCCTTTTGACAGTGTTTTGAAACTCTGGATTATCATGCTTAAAGAGTTAAGTTTTGGGGGCAGCTGGGTGGCTCAGTGGATTGAGAGCCTAGTCTAGAGTTGGGAGATCCTAGGTTCAAATCTGGCCTCAGACACTTCCCAGCTGTGTGGCCCTGGGCAAGTCACTTAACCCTCCTTTGCCTAGCCCTTAGGTAAGTGTTTTAAAAAATAAAGTTTTTTCCCTGTTAAAGTAAGGAATTTTATAGCTAAATCTTTATGATAAGTAAATTTTAATTTCAGATCATTTGGAATATCATGTAATTGTATTTGTTAATAACTGGAATTTACTAGAGCTGCATTTTTGATAATATTTAATATTATATATAAACAGTATATATTCTTATATATAATATATAAGCCAATATATTAATATATATTAATATTATACATAAAATAATAATTTAATAATAATAATAAAAATTTTAATATATGAAAGTTTATATTGTAATTATTTTTATAACAGATCACTAGTAAATTCTGACTGACATTGAGACATGAAGAAAATAACCATAATCTGATCCCAAGAAATAAATTATGGAGATTTTGCTTTTGAGAAAAAGTTGGTCTGGAGGGCATTGTTTTGGAGAATTTTGATCTAAGCTGTGATTTCAGGTATTAGTTTGTGACCTTCATTTAAGAGAATAGCTGTGTTTTCCTGCAGTCTGAGGCCTGTGTGTAGGATGATTGAGAAAATTATGTTGTGAAGGTGAACATAGGATTCCTTTGACTTGATTTCTCCATCTTAAAAAATAAGGCACCCAAGTGAATTTGTGATTTCTTGCAGCTTCATGATAAGCCTTCATGATTCATACATGAATTCAAATAGGTCAGAAGGATTGATTTTGCTGCTGTGTGCATTTTGTCCATTCCTTTTTCTCTTATAGCAAGTTCCTCTTAATCAGGACACTGATCAGTGAAATATATGAACACTATAGTAAATCTTTATTTTTTATTTTAAAGCTGAAATATCTATGCTATTAGTATATAGAATCAAAGGTGTTCAACTTGAAATTATAATTCTTTTAATATCCTTGGATGCAATCAAATAGACAAGCATTTGGCTTTGTTATCTATTATTAATTTAAACTCCTTCAAATATCTCAGGGCACTATAGCTAGGCAATGATCTAGGAGCCTACAAGCCACAATATAATCTCACTGATTAATAAGTTTACATCAGAAATATTTTTTCCAATTTGAGTTAGAAGATCTGTGTGCAATCATTTATCTTATAGAAAAATGATTTATGATCATCTTGTGATTTTTCTAAGTGATATCTTGACTTGTTATTGTTTGCAATACTAATGCTTCTGATTGGGATGTATTCCTTAATGCAACGAGCTTACAAAGAGTATAGAGGAAAATCTAAGAACATTACTCTATATGAGTGCAATATCTAGTATCAAAATAGAGCATATTTAGAAAATGATTTTGTTTGACTACAGATAACTTATTTGATGAGGATAATTGTCCAGCTTTTTATAAATCCCATCCCAAGTCTATTGTTACAATGTAAAGAGTAAAACACATTTTGATTGAATTAATATATGTTATCATCTAACAGGCATAGAAGCCACATGTCACCTATGAGTATTGAATAGGATAAGATCCTTAACAGAATCTCACTCTTTTGAGGGAAGATTCAGAATAAAAGTGAATAATAAATAATAACAAATAATAAACAGTAATACATAATAATAAATAATAGGAGAGAAGATCATTAAAGTGAATAAAGAGAATAAATGATGCAAGTGAGATAATAGAAATGAAAGTTTTTGAAGAAAGTTGAAAAGATCAGATGATTATATATGTCAAATGTTTTTAATTGTTTCTAAGGCACTGAGTATGATCTAATACTAAGTTGCAAAAATCAGTTATATATAAAAATTTTTACTAGAAAAGCTAGTTCCATAGCTTACATTATCATAATTTTAACAAATTTCCTTTCAGTCTGATACTGGCAGTTTTCCAAAGCAAGTATCTTGTTCAGATAGAAGTAAATTCTTTAGTGCAGAGGTTCATAATTTGATCTCCTTTACATGAATAAAATTAGAATTGGAGTTATGTCTCACCATCTGATCTAACTATTTGTGATATACAATAGTAGTGACTATGTCAAATCCCCCTTTACATCAAGATCTATTTTTTAATCAATTTTTTTAAAAATGTTACCAGTGACCTAGACCATGAGAGAGCAGATCTGGCAGAGAAAGTTCTGGGGACTACCATGACTCCATATGGCCTGACTAGATGACAGCAATAGAAGATGACCCCAGAAATCAAGCATTTATATCATGAAACTTTCAGTCCTTGGACATAGCAGACCTGACAGTGAGGGTTGGGTCACCTATTCCATTCAGATCTCTCCTTTGCATCATTATTTTCTTTGTTTGTAAGCCTCTTTCTCAGAAGAGAAGTGCCCCCTTAATGTCTACCTGTCAATTCAGCTATCAATCACTTTTAAATATTACATTGAGAAACACTTGAGCATCATAGTTAGACCTTCCATGTAATGCTTAGTCATCATATTTGATGTACTTTATTGGGAAAACTGAGACCCAGTTTCCCTAAGAAGCAGAGGAAGAATCATGAGAATGTATTTGTCATATACTATATTAATTCCTACATCAGGGCTCTGGATTAGAATTAATCCTTGTATATTAAAAAGAATTACTATTTCTGTATCTGAGGACTGGATCAGAGATTCTCCTCAGTGTGCTGCTTTTTACATTTTCTATATCTTTAGGAAATCCAAAGAATGGCTTCATTTTTAATAGAACTTGGTTAATAAATGAAAAGAAGAAGGGTTCTTTTCCTGTGTACATGACTTCCATAGAATGGGGATAAGGAAGGAATAATAGTTTGAGTGATCATCTCCCAATTATTTCCCAATTAGACATGTCTTCAAGGGGGGGGGATGAATAATGAGCTCCTAAAATTCTATTTGTACACTTATCTAGAGGTCCATTGATATCTTTGATCCTCTGAGAGGACCAATGATCTGTCACTTTATTGGTTATGATGCTGACAATTAATAAACTGACATTCTTCCCCAAAATCAGTCTCTCAAGATAATTTTAATCTCAGCAATTTATTTTGATAGATTTTCTTTGAAAATGTTGTTCTTGGTTTTTTACTCTCTGCCCCTCAGGTGGATGCACAGAAATTACCAGCAGGTTCTGGCTCTAGTATTTGCTGTGGAGGAGATCAACAGGGACCCCGATCTTTTACCTAATACTTCTCTTGGATTCCATATCTATAATGCCTACCACAGCGATGAGAGAACTTTGGAGAGCTCCCTGCAATGTCTGTCTGGGCAGGGCCAGCTCATCCCTAACTATAACTGCTTGGGTCAGGACCAGCCTGTGGCTCTCATTGGAGGAGCCACATCAGCTCTGTCTATCCAGATGGGAACCCTGGTTGAGCTCTACAAGGTTCCACAGGTGAGGAATACTGAGTCATCCATCTTCTGTGCTTTGCTAACATCACTCAGTCTTGGGAATAGTTCAGCTGTCCTTCAGTAACTACAAGACTATAAACTGATGAAAGAATTTATAACATCTGGCATGCCTATGGTTCCTAAAGATAAGCTAGAGCGAGCTACCTATTACACTACAGAAGATCCTGAGATCCATATAGGCAGCAATATTCCTAAAGCCAAGCAGTTCCTTTGTAGCAGAGCTAAGATGAGAGCCTGAATGCCCCAGCTTATAGCTATGCACCTGGTTCAACAAACCACACTGTACATTGCAGAAGAGAGAAGTAGGAAGCAAGTTGATTAATTAGAAGGCCATTTCAGTGGTCCAGATGAGAAGTGATGAGCATCTGAACTAGGTGCTGGCCATGTTAATAGAAAGAAAGGGACAAAAAAGGAGCATTTAAGTGCTTGATGCATACTAGTCACTGGAGATACAAAACACAAAACAGTACCTGCATTCAGTGAGATGACAATCCAACAGGGCATACAACATGCAGACAGCTAGGTCCATATAAGGTATATATGGGGTGTGCTGGAGATCACCTCATGAGGGAGGAAAGAGCTTTAAATGAGACCAGCAAAGGCCTTTTATAGAAGGTGAGATTTTAGATGAGAAAAGAACTTAAAAACTGGGAGGTAGAGAGAAGGAAGATCATTGCAGATAGGGCAGCCAGTCAGGGAAAAGGCACAAGGGAAGAATTTGGGGTGGGATCCTTATGATCAGGGCAGAAAGAAGAGTGAGGCAAAAGAAAATCAGTCAATGTAGAGTATGCAGAGTGGAAAAAATGAAAGAAAACTAGAATTGTAGGAAGGGAACAGGTTGTAAAGTGCATTAAAATCCAAATAATTTTTTTTGACCTTAGTGATAACAGAGAGGGACATTGGTACAGTCAGACCTATATTCTGGAAGACTACTTTGGAAGCTTAGTAGAGGGTGGATTTGAGTGACTAGAGACCTGAGGCAGCCAGACAAGCCAATGAAATAGTTTGAATGTGAGGGGATGAGCATCTGTTTTAGGGTGCTGGCAGTGTCAGTAGAAAATATACAGAAAATATTACAATGTTACAATTGACAGGACTTGAAAATACATTAGATCAGATATTGGACGAGGAGGATTGAGAGAGTGAGGAATCCAAAATGACATGTAGGTTAAACCTTGGTAACTAGGAGGAAGTAGTGCCATTGACAGTAGCAGGCAAATTAGGAAGAGGGTTTCAGAAAGTGACAGGGGGTGAGGAATAATTAGTTCAGTTTGGGACCTATGGAGTTTAATATGTATATGAGACATCTAGTTCATGATGTCTAATAGTCAATGGGAGATGCAAAACTAGAGTTCACGGGAGAGGTAAGGACTGGATAAATAGATCTGAAATTCCATAGAGGTAGAAGGGAGAAGAATTGGCCACTAATTGAATAGAGAGAGATTAGTGGAGAGGAGCTAGTCAAGGATGACTATGAGGTTAGAAACATGGGTCACAGGGAGAAGTAAGTGGCTGACTTTGAAAGCAAAATGAAAATCTAGAGAAAAAGGAGTCTGGGGATAGGGAAGCAGCGAGCTCTATTTAAAATAATTTTTATATTTATTTTTTCCATTTACATGTTAAAGCATTTTTTTACATTTCTTTTATCAATTTTGAATTCCAAATTCATTCCCTTCTTCCCCTACCTCCTTCTGGAGAAAGCAAACAATTGATATAAATTACACATGTACAGTCATGAAAAATATTTTTATACATTAGTCACAATGCAAAAAAAAGAAAAATAAAGAAATTTTTAAAAAGCTAGTTTTTATCTGCATTCAAACTTCATCATTTCTTTCTCTTCAGTTGGATAGCATTTTTTCATCATAAAAACTTCTGAATTGTCTTGGATCTTTGTATTGTTGATAAGAGCTAAGTAATTCACAGTTGATCATGATACAATACTGCTGTCATTGTGTGCAATGTCCTCCAGGTTCTGCTAATTTTGTTTTGAATCAGGTCATGTAAATCCAGGTTTTCCTGAAAGCATCATGTTCATTTTTTCTTATAGCACAATACTACTCCATCATAATCATATATTAGGACTTGATCAGCCTTTCCTTATGTGATGGATATCCCTTCAATTTCCAATTCTTTGGCACAACACAAAGAGCTTCTATAAATATTTTTGTATGCCCAGGTCATTTTCTTTTAAAAAATATCCTTAGAATATAGACCTAGTGGTGATATTGCTAGATCAAAGAGTATGAGGTTTGGGTTCCAAATTGTTTTCCAGAATGGTTAGATCCATTGAAATTTCACCAACAGTATCCCAAATTTCCCACATTCCATATAACATTTATTATTTTCCTTTTCTGTCATATTAACCAATGAGATGGTATATTAGAGTTATTTTCATTTGCATTTCTTTAATCAAGAGTAAATTGGAACATTTTTTCTTGTAACTTTAGATGGCTTTGATTTCTTCTTCTTGAAAACTTGTTCATAACCTCTGATCATTTATCAATTAGGGAATTGCTCATATTCTCATAAATGTTATTCTTTTCTCTATATATTTAAGAAATGAGGTCTTTATTACAGAAACATGCCAGAAAAATTTCCTCCAGCATTCTGCTTTCCTTGTAATCTTGAATTACTTGGTTTTCTTTCTGCAAACCCTGTTTTATTGAATGTAATAAAATTATCCACCTTATAATCTGTAATACTATCTTTTCTTTTGTGATAAATATCATTTTATCCAAACATCTCCTATGTACAATATTCCATGTTCCTCTAATTTTCTTATAATATCACCCTTTATGTCTTAATCATTTTTGACCTTATCTAGGGAGATGGTTTGAATGTTTCTATGCTTAGTTTCTACCAAACTGCCTCCCAGAAATTTTTGCCAAATAAGGAGTTCTTATTCCAAAAACTTGGATCTTTGAGTTTATTAACACTAAACTACTGTTGTCATTAATGACTAGCTATGGTGTACTTCTTCTATCCCACTGATCCACCACTCTATCTTATAGCCAATAGTAGGATGGTTTGATGATTTCCACTCTGTAATGTAATTTGAGATCTGTTATTACTAGGCCATCTTCTTTCACATTTTTTCTCATTGATATGCTAGATATTGCTAACTTTGGTTCTTCCAGATGACTTTTCTTTGTAACATTTTCTAGCTTTTTAAAAAATGCTTTTGGAGTTTGATTGCTATGGCATGGGAAAAATTAACTAGAATTGTTATTTTTTTCTTGGCCTACCAAAATAATTAATATTTCCAGTTTTCTAGATATGACTTTGTTTCTTTTGAAAGTATTTTGTTATTATGACCACATAGTTCGTGGTTTTATCTTGGCAGTTAGAAATCCAAGTATTTTAATTTGTCTACAGTTATTTTAAATGAAATTTCTTTTTCTATCTCTTGGTATTCAGCTCTACTACAAATATACAGAAATGCTGGTGATTTTATTTTGCATTCTGTGACTGCAAAAATTATTTGTTATTTCTACTAGTATTGATATCCTTTCCACAGGAGCTAGGAGTGAACCCACAATCTAGAAAATCCATGTAAAATTTTTTGACTCTCCCTTTGTACCAAATAATTTTTTATTTTTCTTTTATTGGGTTTTTACAGTACTTTATTGTAAATTTAGCATTAAGTATTTGATAATAGGGCTGTATGTATGTCAATATTAAGTAAAAATACATTTCCAAACTTTTCCTGTGTCATTTGCTGGTTTTCATGTATCACATGGGACTTTAAAAGACTACCCTCAAATTCTCAATTAATTCCTTTTGATGAGCTTCAAAAAATCAAAACTGCAAAGGAGAAAGTTGTGACACAGAAGGGATAACTATATTTTAGTTGATTTTTAGGATTCTCCAATTATAATATATCATCTGCAAAGAATAATAGCTTTGTTTCCTCATTGACAATTGTAATTCCATTAGTTTTTTTCTTCTCTTAACCCCGCTGTTTTTGTTTTAATATTTTCTCCAGTAACTAATTTAACTGCTTTAAAACTCTGGATGCTATTTCATTTGGTATGTATATATTTAGCAATAAAATTAATTCTTTGTCTATGATAGCTTTAATTAAGATATAGCTTTCTTTTATATCTTTTAATTAGATACATTTTTACTGTTGCTTTGTTTGAAATCATGATTGCTAGCCTTGCTCTTTTTAATTTTGCATGAAGTATATGGAATTCTGTTCCAACCCCTTATTTTTACTCTGTATGCTTCAGGTGTATTTCTTACAAACATGTTATAAGATTCAAGACTTTTATCCACTTCTTCCCTTTCTCTGTCTCTGGCTTACTGTCTACTTCTTTGTCTCTCTGTCTCTGTATCTCTCTCCCTCTTTCTTTGTCTGTTTCTCCTTTTATCCTGTTTCTTAAAAAACTGTTTTGTTCCCTAACACCAGGCCCTCTGTCTGCTTTCCCTTCTATCATGCCCCTCTTCTCTCATCCACCTCCCTTATTATTTCTTTGTAAAGCAAGATAGATTTCTATACTCAGTAGACTATATATAGTATTCCTTCTTTGAGACAATTCTGATGAGAATAATGTTCAAATATTGTTCATTCTCATATTCCCCTTCACCATAAAAGTTCTTCCTTTTGCACCTCTTTTAAATGAAATTATTTACCACATTCCAAAAATCCTTTCACCTTCTGCCAGTACCTTCCTCTTTTACATGTTTTTATTGTTTTAATTATCCCATCACAATCAAATCACATTCATACCCTCTATCTATGTGGACTTATTCCACTTGCCCTAATAATAATAAAGTTCTTGATAATAAGCATAATTTTCTCATGTGGAAATGTAAACCAATTAACTTTATTGAATCCCTTATAATTTTTTTCTTGTTTGCCTTTTTATGCTTTTCTCAAGTCTTGTATTTAAAGTCAAATTTGTCTTTAACTTTGTTCTTTTCATGAGAAATGCTTGAATGCTTGAAAATCCTCCATTTTGTCAAATATCCATGTTTCCCCTGAATTATTATATTCATTTTTGCAATGTGTTTTTCCAATAAAGTATTTCAGATTTTCTTTTCTTGTGTCATTCTTTTGACATGATTTTATTGTTTCTTACGTTTCATGGAGTCATATACTTCTATTGATCCATTCAAATTTTTATGGAACTATTTTCTTCAGTGAGCTTTTGTACCTCCTTTAGAATTTGAATTTTTATACATCTTTTTTATTTTGCATTCGGGAGGTTCTATTTTTAAAAAGGTCTTCACTTTAGTGGATTTTAATGTATTTTTAACTTTTTTTGCTATATGGCTAATTCTCTTTTTCAAGTTGATTGATTCAATATGAATCACTATTACAGTTATTTTCTTCATTGATTTTTTTTGCCACTTTTATCTGTTAAGATATCTATCTCAGTCTCAAAGGGGAATGAAGAGGCACTGTCCCCAGCTTCAAGTTATTTATGCTGCTATATTCAGAGATAATTTTGGGGGGTCTGTAAATTTTTTATTCTTCCAAGGTGGCATATATAAGGAAAGATGTGGTTTCTGTTCCTGGCCTGGGATCTAAGTCATGAGTGACCATAAGCACACTTTTCCACCCTGGAATTGTCAACATGGTCCTTGATATTATCTGTCAACAAGTGCTTCAATGCTAATGATCATCATGCTAATGGGACTCTGCCCAAGATACACATATGGGCTATGAAACTTGAATCCTGCAAAAAGTGTCAGTAATGGTTCCTCTGTAATCTTATTCTGATCAGTTGTTCCATCCCCTTTCTGTCTATAAGCTGAATTTTCTGAAAGGGCCACTGCCTAATACCTACTGTTGGCTTGATGGGAAATGACCTGTGTTGCACTACATCACACTCTCACCCCAGAAAGACAGACCTTTTCCTGACAACTTCTAAAAATGTCCTATGAGGTAAAATTGTTTAATTCCTAATCTTCATTAATTCTACCTCTCTAGAATTCAATTTGGAGTATTATTTTAAAATTTTTGGGTGTGGGGTGGGGAATTTGGGAGTGCTCTGGTGACTCCCTTCCTGTATTCACTCACTGTGACTCTTCCAGGATCACTATATATATATAGTTTGACATGTGAATGACATAGTTTAACAACATTGCACTTTAGAACTATTGCACTATCTCTAAACTGCTCAAGTTCACGTAAGACCTTTTCCTCTCATACAATTTCATATCCTTGATATTATGCAAGCTTTAAATTATTCCTACTTTAAGGGATTCACCTATTAAAAAAGATTTATATAGGTAAATAAAAAACAGATACAAAGAAATTAAATTTCAAATCTTTCATACCTGTTAAATAATACTATCTTAAAGACTATGTCAAGATATCACTTGAAGATTTGGAACTTATGCTCACCTAAAGTCCTTGGGCTGATTCAAAATAATTGCTAACAAACCACCTGTCACCTTTCCCTCTCTTTCATGTCAAAGTATACTACTTGAACAATTAGTTTAATTTTATTTTTAATTTAAATTTATTTTATTTTAAATTTCAATTTATCACTTTATCTTCTGCCTCCCTTGCCCTTTCAGAAGGCAAAAAACCTTTTGAAATATATATAAATGCAAGAGAAATTTCTGCATTAGTTATGTATTGGGGGGAGAAATAGAATAAAATATACTTTAATCTCTACACTGAGTTCATCAGCTCTGTTCCTAAAAGTGGATACCATATTTCACCATGAGTCATTCAGAGTTGTGGCTGATCATTGTATTGATCAGTCATTAAATCTTTCATGGTACATCATCATTGTAATACTTCTGTTACCATGCATTTTTTTTGTTATTTGCACTTCATTTTGCCTCAGTTCATACAAGTCTTCCCTGCTTTTTCTGAAAATATTTCATTCACCATTTATTTCAAAACTATAATATTCCATCACATTTACATACTATAACTTGTTCAGTTATTCTCTAACTGATGAGGATTCTCTGAGTCTACAGTTCTTTGCCATCGAAAAAAGAATGGCTATAAATAGCATTCTAAAAATGAATCATTTTTGATCCCTTTTCAGTATATGTCTAGTAGCCTTGTAATTGACTCAAAGAGTGTTCATTATTTTATAACTTTTGAAGTACATTTCCAAACTGTTTTCAAGAATAGCTAAAACATTCCTCGGTGCCATCATCTGTGCAATAACATGTCAGTTTTCACAGTTTTCCCAACATTTAACATTTAGTTTCATTGTTCACTTTGCTGATCAGGTAAGCATGACATGGAACCTCATTGTTACTTTAATTTATGTTTCTCTAATGATGCTTGAGTTAAATAATTATTTCTCACAACTCAGGGTTTCATCCTATGACAACTACATGTTTGTATGCTTTAATTATTTATCAGTTGAGAAATTATTATTGGTAAAAAAGTGAATCTATTCCTAAAGTATCTTGAAAATTGAACTTTTCTCAAACTTATTTCAAGTATTTTCCCCCAATTACCCATTATGCTTCTAATTTCATATAACTTGGTTTTGTTTCATCAAAACTTTAATTTTATGTAATCAAAATTGTCATTTTATTTTCTGTTATCCTCACCATCCTCTGCTTGGTCATGAATTCTTTTCCTATCCATAAATGTGAAAGCAATTTTTCTCTTTGATCCTCAAATTTGTTTTTTGTTATTTTTAATATCTATTGTTTATTTATTTGTAGATTATCTTGATATATAGTTTAAAATCTGCTTAAATATGTAATTTTAAAACTGCTAAGAAAACTGAAAATAAGTTTGTTTTTCAGTTTCCTTAGCAGTTTTGTCGTTAATAGTGAGCTCTTACTACTAATCACTGGGGTCTTTAGGTTTCTCAAATAGCTAATGTGGTCATTTACTTCAGTAATTTGTGTAGCTTCTCTGTTCCATTGACCAACCTGTATTTTTGATACAATACCAGATTGTTTCAATGATTACAGCTTTGTAGTAGACCTTAAGATCTGGTAATGCTAAGTTCTTCTTAATTTTGTCTTCAAATCTTTTATTTAATTTTAAATTTAAATTTAAGTTAATTAGATTAAATTAAATTAAATTAAATTTTAATTTAAAAAATCTTTAATTTTTTCATAGTTTCCTTTCATATTATTGATATTTTGTTCTACTAGGTAAATTTAATTATAATTTTCCCACACATATGAAGGAATATTTTGGTAATTTGAAAATGAATAGGTAAATTAATTTAGATATCAGTGAAATATAAGCTGATAATTCTTTGTTGTTTTTTTAAAATAAAAACTCTTATCTTTCATCTTCGAATTAATGTGTGTATTGATTCCAAGGTAGAAGAGCAATAAGGGCTAGGCAATGGGGGTTAAGTAATTTGCCCAGGGTCACACGGTAGGAATTGTCTAAGCTCAAAGTTGAATGTTGGACTTCCTGTCTCTAGATCTGGGATAATTCTTATGTCCATTATTATTCTTCTAAAACAAGTTAGTTTATTAATAGTTTTTACTTCACTGAAATTTCCTAAACAATATCAAAAGTGCAGAAACCAAAATGCCTCATGTTTCTTTCAAATACAGATCAGCTTTGGACCTTTTGATTCTCTCCTGAGTGACAAAGCCCAGTTTCCTTCTCTCTACCAGCTGGCCCACAGGGACTCCTTTCTGTCCCGTGGTATGGTCCAACTAATGCTACATTTTGAATGGACGTGGGTAGGCCTGGCAACCACAGATGATATGAGAGGTGAGGAATTCTTCTGGAACTTAAGAGGGGACATGGTCAAGAATGGCATCTGTCTGGCCTTCACAGAAAAGATCCTTGTTAGTGAGAGACGACACAGTGAATCTCAGGATATGTTCATAATACGTATTTTAGAATCCTCAGTCAAAGTCATCATCATTCATGGTGACACAGATTCACTCATGATCCTTAGATATTCACAGCCTATTCATGTCTACCTTGGGAAAGTGTGGATCACCACTTCTCATTGGGACATCACCATGAGACCCCAAAGAAATGATGGCTACGCTTTCCATGGAGCACTTTCATTTTCACACATGTCAAATGAGATACCTGGTTTCAAGAGCTTTCTTAGGACAGTGAATCCTGTCCAATATCCAGAGGACATTTTACTTAAGGAGTTCTGGTGCTCAGCTTTCAAGGATCAAGAGAAACTTGAAAATCAGGGGCAAAACACGTGCTCACCAAATGCCTCCTTGGAGGCTCTGCCTCTGCACATCTTTGACATGACTATGTCTGGTCTGAGTTATACCATCTACAATGCGGTGCATGCTGTGGCCAGGGCCCTCCATGAAATGCTTCTGGTGACATCAAAGAGAGGATCTGTAAGACATGGAGAAATCTGGGCTCTTCAGCCATGGCAGGTAGTACTAAGGGCCTACAATGTGCCAGTCACTGTGGTAGGTACTGGTATATAGCAATGCATGAAGGAACTGTCATGTTGTTGATGTAGATGCTTCCTCCCCCAATGAAGTTTGCAATTTGTCTATAACATAATCTTAGTTTCCTAATAAACTCACAATATTTATTGAGGGCTTAATATGTGTCAAGCCCTGTGCTAGATGCTACAGATATAATAAAAAAGAGTGTAATAACCTCTATAAGGTAATGTAATTAAGTAGTTACTAAGTGATAGTTTGGATGGGAAGAAATCACCAAAGGTGCTCTGGAGGAGGAGGTGAGGAAGTTGTAGCATGAAGCAAGGGATTTTATATTGAAGAGGAAAGCAGGGTGTGCATTCCAGGCATGGAGAGGGTAAGGCAAGTAGAAAAAGTGTCTAGAGATGGGAGACAAAGGATCTTTTGTGAAGATCCCAGGGGAGCCCCAGTTGACTGGAAAGCAGAGTGCAAAAGGACTTATGTCCAAGAAGGCAGGAAAGATAAGTTGGAGTCAGATTGTGAAGTGTTTTTTTAAAGTTAAAAAGTTGATTTTTATAACTTAGTCAATGGTTCCTATTAAAAAGAAGACACTACCTTTAGGTGGGTCTTGGCACCACTTGGCACAACTCATTTCAGAAGAGTGGAAATGCAATGATCCAATCTAGAAAAGAGTTAATTTTGATTATCACTTGTGATATATTTCCTAGAACCCTGATCTTTGTTCTTGGCTTGTATATATATTCAAATAGAGAATAAGTTTGGAAAGAATCGTTAAATCACAGAACTGTAATTTCTTAATGTTTTCAGTTGTAATAGGGTGCTACTGGGATTGGACCAGATGGTTAGGATAGAGCCAGTATCAGGATGTTAACTATGGTTTGGGAATACCAATACAACCCCGTTCAGGCAGAGCCTGATCTGGGACCAATACAAAGATAACAAAACACGGTAGTGGGAGTATATTTTATTAAAGTAGGGAAAGGTTTAGAGGGTAAAGGGAAATCTTAACAGTGGGATTACTAACCAAAGTACCCCAAAACTTGAATCTTCGCATGAAGGATCTTCTTAGAGTTAAGGTCCTATATTAACTCCCTGACCTACTAAATTGTAATCCCAGTCCCTGTATATCTAGTTTGCCCTAACCCTCTTGGTGTTATGGGAGATAACTGGCAAATACCAGATCAGGCAGGGATCCAGGGACAGATCCTAAGCCCAGATGGACTTGGATCTTATCTTACAGACAATTGCAGATGACACAGGACAGAGACAGCTTCCTCAGATCTTCTTCAGGACCCATAGCACCAAATCAGCAACACAGCAATAACACAGGATTGAGTCAAATTCCGAGAACTTGACATCCACACCCTCCAGGATCAAATCCAGAGAGAAACAGACAGCCTAACAGTCCATGAGGTTTTTTCAGCTTAACCTCCTTTTCCAAGTTTCCAGAATTCTCTCTTTCGCTAGTCTCATGCCACTGTGTTCTGCAAACCTAAACTCGTCTTTTCCTTATAACACAGTTGAACAAAAAATGTTTAATGTTTCCACACTAGGGATTGTAAAATCCATTAACAAGAATTTATCAGACAATATTATGTGCTAAGCAACAGAGACACAAAAATAAAAATTAATGAGTCTCTGTTCTCAAGGAGCTAATTATTTTTTCAGAAAAAAATGTTTACATGTAAATATTTTAGAATAAATATAAATAAATGAGGTAACAGTTTAGTCTAAATTTATTTATTTAAAAGGCGAAATGAGTACATTTTATGTGGAAATGGTCCATGCAAAACAGGGAGAGATGAGATGTAATGTAGGGTTCAGGTCATAGCAAAAAAGAAAGGTTAGTTGCAATATACTGTGTGAAGGAAGTAAGATGAAATATCATGGTCATTTCTTTCTTTTAAATTTTTTCTTTTTCAAAAATTGCATTTCAACATGAAATCACTAGGATATATTTCAAATTGTTAGTATGCACAGTTGCTATAGTATCATTCCTACAATTAAAATAGAAGGTCAGAAAAAAATTGTCATTTCTCTTTCAAACAAACTAGACGCCTTGTCCCCAAGAAACAAGAAATGACCTGATATGGCTCAGAATATACAAAGTCTCTGGATCCATCCCAGATGTAATCTATATAAATGTTTATTTATTTATTAAACTGTATAAATGTTTACATGTTTGTGTATATAGAAATCTGTCTTACAAATTTCAATTTACCAGTTCTTTGCTTGGAGGTGGACATACACATCATTTGTGAAATAATATTTTTGTTGCTATATAATAATATCCTCTTGGTTCTGATCATTTCACTTCTTAATTTCATGTAGGTCTTTTCTATCACCATTTCTCACCTCACAGTAATATTCCATCACGATCATATGCCATAACTTGTTTAGCCCTTCCCCAATTGTTGCGCATCTCTTCAATTTCCAGTTCGTTGCCATTACAAAGAGGACTGCCTATAAATATTTTAGAATAAATTGGTTCTATTTTTCCCTGTGATCACCTTAGGAAATAACAGTATTGTTACTGGAAAAAATGTATACACATGTTTGTAACACTTTGAGCATAAATCCAGATTGTTCTAAAAAATTATTGGATCAGTTCACAGTTCCACCAACAGTGTATGTGTCCCAATTTTTCCACATTCCTTTCATTTGTCATTTCCCATTTTTATGTTTTAACCAATCTGGTACGTCAATAACGGTATCTCAGAGTTACTTTGTTTAGCATTTACTATTTAATTATGACTTAGAGCATTTTATATAGTTCTATATAGCTTTGATTTCTTCATTTAAAAACTGTGATCATATTTTTGACCATTCATCAATTGCGGAATGGCTCATATTCCTATATATTTGACAACATTCTTTGTTATTGTTTTTTAAAAATGAGACCTGTATTTGAAAAAACTGTGTATAAAAATTTCTCCAAATTACTGCTTTCCTTCTAAACTTGGCTACATTATCTTTATTTGTACCAAATCTTTTTTTAATTTCATGTATTTAAAATTTTCATTTTACATCTCAAAATTTTTTCTTCCTCTTGTTTATTTATTAATTCTTATGTTACCATTTTCCTCAAAATCTCAGTTTTGAACTCTTCCATAGCTTGTGAGGAGTTTTCCTTATTTGAGGAGGGTCCGGATGCTTGTTTGTTCTCCTCCTCTGTTTGCTCGGTTGTCTGGATTTTCTCTGTGTAAAAGCTGTCGAGTGTTAAAGATTTCTTTTTCTTGTTATTATTCTTTCTCTCTCTCTTCTGAACTTCCTGAGGCTGAGTAGCCATCATTAGCCCAGCAGCTTCTCAGATTTATCCTCACGCTCAGTGTCTGTTCACGATCTATTGGCTCCTGAGGTCTGAGTTCTGGTTTTTTCCAAGGTCAAGCCCCCTGGTGGGCCCTCTTGATTGATCCTCTGCTGGAGGTTTCTTTACAAGTCTCAGGGCGCTGCTTCCACAGTCGTATACCCGTCTGCACTGGTTCCCCACTTAGGCTTTAGTTCCTGGCTGTGTCTGCCTCCACCCACGCCTCTGCTCAGCCGGCACTCTGCGCCCAGCGTCCTGCTCCAGCGCGCTCAGATTTCGCGTGCGTTTTTGACTTAATGGGGTCCTAAGTCTTGCTGCTCTCAGGAACAGGTCCCGGAGCTGCTGATGACTCGATGGGTGCCCCAAACTTGCTCTATTTCTTTTTAGCTGGGTTCGGAGCTATAGATGAGTGTGGATGGGGTGGGGGTGGGGCGGTTGCTCAGCCCGCGATTGAGTGAGAGCCCTTTATAGCCTGGAAATGTCTCGATTCCACGTACCTTCCACGCTGTGCCCTGTTGTGGGGTTCCTCCGTTCGTCTGGACTTGTTTTTATGTCCCCTTGAGGAGTTTTGTGTGTTTCGGTCAGGAGAGGTTAAGAGCTGCTTCTTACTCTGCTGCCATCTTAACCCGGAACTCCATGTACTTTCAATGCTGTGCCCTGTTGTGGGATCCCTTCATTCATTTGGATTTGGTTTTTGTGTCCTATTGAGGAGTCATGTATATGTGGGTTAGGGGAGGTTAAGCATGCTGCTTCTACTCTGCTGCCATCTTAACGAGGAAGTTGCCTATCACTTTCAATGTTCTTACCTCCTAGAGTTTCTCCAGAGGCCACCATAACAATCTTCTTACTCTTCTGTCTTGGAGCCATAATCAGGAAATTCAGTCTCCCAGGATTCTTGTCTCCCTCCAGTCCTACTGACGTGTATATTCACTCCTTTTCTTCCACAGTCACAACTTAATACATTATCTAATAAGTGTAGGTAGGCCCTGGGATCTGCAATGTGTTTATTCAGTTGTTAGATTTCCACCCAGAACCTCCTCAGCTTCTTCCCAATTTCCCTTATGTTGAACAATTCTTTCTCTCAGACACCTAACTATTCTTGCTACTTTAAAGTTCACTAAGAGACAGTATTTTAACTATGTGTAGGAGAAATTGGAGAGTGAAGTCATTTGACCTATTCCACCATCTTCTGACAATGCAATCATTTTGATCAATATCTATTGAACATTTACTACTATAAATGAAAAAATTCTTGGTTGTTGGTATTAACAGCAAGAAAGCATGCCACAACAGTACAGTATTAACTTTCTAGATGTGTTCCCCCCCTCACCCAGGAACCAGGATGTTTATTATCCCACCCAACAAGAGCACAAAATTTAGATCATAAGTCCAAGGATTGCCAGTTAGCCAATAGGTCCTGGTTTGGTAATAGCCCTGCCCTCAGACACCAGGAAATGAATGATATTTTTCCTCTCTTTCAGCTCCATTCCTTTCTGAGGAACATCCAGTTTAACAACAGTGCTGGTGAGGAAGTGTTTCTGGATGACACAAGAAGTTCTGAGGCTCAATATGACATTATGAACTATTTGATTTTCATAAATGATACTGAACTTCTGGTGAAAGTAGGACAATTTATCCCCAGTGCTCCAGTTGGTCTGGATTTCACCATTTCTAAGGAAGCCATAGTGTGGGGCTGGTTTGAGTCAAAGGTCAGAAACATTGATTATATCTTCTACATAAAGTGCTTTTTGGATTTTGAAAATTTGCATAACTGCTACCTATTTTTATTTATTGATGCATATTCAGATTCTATAGAGAAAAGCTTCCTATGATGCCTGTCTCTCATTCCTTCCAAAAAAATTTCAGGAATAAATAGCAAGTCATTAATCAAGCTGATATTCCCAAATTGTGCAATTTTTCATCTGCTACCTTATGTTAAAGCATCCATTCACTTGACTTTAGCTTAAGCAAAGTCATTCAGTCATCCTGAAGTTCTGTCTAATGAATCTGAACAATAAGTTTCACTGATTGAGTTTGTAAAATTAATTACATTTCAGAACATCTTCAAAACAATTTGACTTACCAAATTGTATTTACCAGTTACTGTGGGATTTGCTGTTGCTTTCTATTGAAAAATCAATTCCATCACACACTTTAACTCTACGTGCCTTTCCTCTTATATGGACATGAAATGTGGATATTTTAGGTCAATAGCCTGCCATGATTTCAACAAGAAAGTTGTTACAGTGAACAAGATTACATATGTAATTACATAAGGTTATAACTCAAAGGGATCTTTGAATTGAACAGTCTCTTTTTCAGAAGAAGAATCTGAAACCCAAGGTAGAGTAATAATTCAGTCAATCACATAGCTAACTGATAAATGGGGATAAAAATTAGATCTCTTAAATATAGTATATGGGCACCCTATTGCATATTCTCACCCATTGCTGTTCTACAAAATAAGAATTCTTTGTCCCCAGAAGAATAACAATAATCTAATTTACCATCTGTTGTTACAGCCTACTTCTTTTTCTTACCCCTGTTCAGGCTCCCCATGCTGTGTGTACTAATAGCTGTGGCCCTGGATTCAGGAAACTTCCAAGAGAGGGAGAGCCCATCTGCTGCTTTGACTGTTCTCTGTGCCCAGAGGGGGAGGTTTCAAAACAAATTAGTAAGTATTTGAAATGACCTTCATTAAAGAAAAGGAATTAAAGCATAAAAGAATGGTATGGCTATAGGGCTCTTAACTTCACATGTAAGTCATGGGAACATTGTTGATAGAGTAATAAGGCATGGAGCCCCAAGAAGCACTGATTTAGTTTTATTCTATTTGATTCTCAAGTCACTCTCAAGTGTTGTATACTGTGGAATGGGGATGAGCATCACCTGGATGAATATGTAGGATCAATAAATCTAGAGCTGGAAGGAATCTCATGAACCATTTAGTTGAATTCCCTTATTTGACCAAACAGGGAACTGAGGCCTAAGGTGTTTATGTGACTTGATCAAAGTCTCAAAGGAAGTATCAGAGTTGGGATCTCAACCTGGGTTCCCTGAGACAAGTCAGTATTTTTTCTTCTGTATTATGGCATAGTGAATAGATCAGTGAACCTGGAGATAGGAAAACTTTTTCCATCCCATTTAACATATTTATAAGTTGTGTCTCCCTGGGTGAAAAATAATTTTCCTGGGTCTCAGTTTCTCCACATTTATATAAATGATAGAATTAGACTAGATGACCTAAGAGAATGATGGTGAACCTTTTAGAGACAGAGTACCCAAACTACAATCTTCATGATGCATGTGAGCCACCCCCTACCCCAGACAGGGGAGGGAGAAAGTTCTCCCATTGGGATGCTGGGCAGAGGAGTGGGTGATGTGATAAATGATCTCAGTATCTGTGGAGAGGGGGAGGGGAACAGCACCCTCTCTTTTGCTTGCCATAGGTTAAACAACACAGGCCTAAGTGAAAAGAAGAGGGGGTAGAGGACAGGAGTCCAGATACTGTCTCTGCTACTTTCTTTCTTAATGACCTTGGCCAAGTCAGCTAATTTCTATAGTCCTTTATTTCCTCATTTTGACAATGAAATTAATGATACAGATGACATATAGGGTCTGTTCCAGGCCTAAATCTGTGATCCTAAGTAATGTATATGAATACTAAGATGAAGATAGAGAGGTTCAAAGGGTGTAAGGATTTTAATTGCATGAATGCTTCAGAAGAAAATTTAGATGAAAGTGGAATTGAAAGAGGTCATCTCAGGTGGAAGAGATTCATCCAAACAGAAAGATGGCAATAGAGCCCTCAAGCCTGGGAATGTACTATTATGGGTTAGTATTAGATGGAGCAATTTTAGCTAAATTTTGAAAATTGATGGGATAATGATTTAAGGAAGAGAAACTGAATCTGAATGGGTAATATTATTAGTATTACAAATTATAATAGCACTAATTAAAGCAACTACTAACAAAAACTAACTACTAAATAGAACTTACTATATGCCAGATAATGTGTTAAGCACTTTACAAATCTGATCTTATTTGATCTTTTTTTTTTTCCCTCTGGTACTTGAAAGTTTTTTTTGGGGGGGGGTTTATTAGACATTTATTAATATTCGTTTTTAATCTGTTTACATACTTTATGCCCCTACTTTCCCCTTCACCCCCCACTTACCCCCCACCCATGGCCAACGCACATTTCCACTGGTTGTAACAAGTGTCCTTGTTCAGGGTCTATTTCCCATTCATGTCCGCCTCAGTCCATGCATTCAAGCAATTGTTTATCTTATATGTTTCCTCTCCTGCAGTCCTTCCTCTGAATGTGGGTAGCATCTTTACCATAAATCCCTCAGAGCTGTCTTGTGTCATTGCAGTGCTGCTGGTACAGGAGCCCATTATATTTGATTTTACCATAGTATATCAGTCTCTGTGTACAATGTTCTTCTGGCTCTGCTCCTTTCGCTCTGCATCACTTCCTGGAGGTCTCTCCAATTTGCATGGAATTCCTCCAGTTTATTA
>NC_058130.1:790512620-790523916 GCF_016433145.1 Gracilinanus agilis | reverse complement strand
TGGCTGCATCCCACAGAGTTTGGTAGGATGTCTCATCATTGTCATTCTCTTCAATGAAATTGTTGATTGTTTCTATGATTTCTTCTTTGACAATTTGGTTTTGGAGAATCATATTGTTTAATCTTATTTGATCTTAATAACAACACAGTGAGAAATTTTTCTCAATTATAGATAAGAAAAATGAGGCAAACAAAGGTAAAGTAACTTTCCCAGAGTCACATAGCTAATGTGTCCAAATGTAAGATCTGAACTCAGTTCTACCTGCCTCCAGACCCAACACTTTATCCACTGCAATATCTAGCTGGGTAGCATAGGCAGAATAGTAATAGACAAGGAGTTAGTGGTTGAAGGAAGGATTATGGTTTGTTGTGGTGAAGTATGATGTAAAGTATGTGTATGGAAGTGAATTTCGGTTCAATATGGGATAGGGTCCAATATTTAAAATTTCTGAACATAATTTTGGTTTCAGCCTAACACTTCAGTATTCAAGAATCCCCATAGAAGTAAATTAATAATGAAAATCCCCTTTGTGTACAACTAAATATTGGATGAATAATGGACTATGAAATTTAGAACAAGTCTTAGATGTTATTGAACTAGAGAAGAGCATAGAAGTTTGTCAGTGCCCCAAACATAATCACAAATGTAGAGGGACTTCTAGGGACTGATAGGCATAATAAAGAGAGTAACATGGACAAAATAAGAAGTCTTTGGATTAGCTTCATATAGAAGCCAAGACAGAAAGTTGAGAATTATTAATTTTAAGTGTGGAGGAAAGTGCCATGACTTAGCATCAGACCCAGGTTAACAAAGAAGACACACAAATGCTTGTTTATTTCTTAATTGATAGATTATTTTAAAAAGATAATCTAAGGCTGGGAACATTCTGATGGCTTGACCATCACCTTAGCTGGCCGTAGTGCCTTAGAACCTCTGGCTATAATTAAAGAGCTCTGCCCTAAGAAGACACATTTTTCTAGTCAGTGAATCTCAACAATGGGAGGTAATATGAGTAGTAAGTGGGTTTAAAGAGGTGAACTGTAGAATTTGATACCAGAGTAAAGCTCAGTGATAATACACACAGTGGAGATGCCCAGGAGCAGTCGGTGGAGCAATACCCAGAGTAGATATTGGCCAATGGCAACCATGAAAGCACATATCCCTATGCCCCAAGGCAACTGTTAGTTATTTTCCAGTTACAAATCCTTCTCCACCTTAGTCAAGTATGCTCTTAATTCTACTGTATTCTAATATGTTCTTCCAAAAGACAGAAAAAAGAAAAGGCTGAGTCTGTGTTCTGATTCAGTTTTAAAGGCCAGCAGAAAGGAGGTCCCAGTAGTCCAAAACTGCCAAGCCATCAAAAATAACTGCATCCTATCATACATAAGGTTCCAAGATGTGCATCCATGTCTTTCCTCAAAACTGTCAGTCAAAAAGCATCAAAAGCTCAACAGGAAATTCTCCTCAATACTAAATATGCTTCATTTTCCAAGTGTAGAAGCTGAGACATGAAGTAACTAAGGTTATAGCAATGATCAAGCTAATATTAGAAGCTTCAGATAAAATGAGGGGGCTTGGATAAGAATCATAGTTCTTCAAAATTCTACTTGTGTGACTCTTGGCAAAATATTTAGTTTAATTTTCCTCCAGTGTAAAAGTAGGGTAATGGACAACATATAACCCAATGCTGGAAACAAAAAGACTAGCCAGAGCTACTGTTTCCATTTCCTAGGTCTGAGAGTAAGAAGACATTAAAGATGAAATAATGGGATCATTCTTTTTCTCTACAGATGAGAAACATTGTACAAAGTGCCCAGAGGATGAGTACCCAAACAAAGAGAGAGATCATTGCATACCCAAAGACATTACTTACCTGGATTTCAAAGAACCTCTGGGAATGACTCTCACCTGTGTGGCTCTTTTCTTCTCTGTGCTAACAGCTCTGATTCTTTGGGTTTTTGTGAAGTTCCGTGTCACCCCCATTGTCAAAGCCAATAACCTGACCCTTAGCTATACTCTCCTCTTCTCCCTCACCTTCTGTTTCCTCTGCTCCTTGCTCTTCATTGGCCGTCCAACTACAGCCACCTGCCTCCTCCGTCAAACTATATTTGGGGTAGTATTCACTGTTGCTGTTTCTTCCATTTTAGCAAAAACCATTATGGTTGTTCTTGCCTTTAAAGTCACGATACCAGCAAGCAGGGGCAAGATATGGCTGCAACCTAGAGTGTCCAACTTTTTTGTACTCCTTTGCTCTGGGGTCCAAGCAATTCTCTGTGGCAGCTGGCTGGGAATCTCTCCCCCATTCCCAGACACAGACACACATTCTCAACCTAATCAGATCATCATTGAATGTAACGAAGGCTCTGTCCTTGGTTTCTACAGTGTCTTGGGCTACATTGGCCTCTTAGCCCTGGGGAGCTTCACAGTGGCTTTCATGGCCAGGAGCCTCCCTGACACCTTCAATGAAGCCAAGTTCATCACCTTCAGCATGCTGGTGTTCTGCAGTGTGTGGGTCTCCTTCCTGCCCACATACCAGAGCACCAAGGGCAAAGCCATGGTGGTGGTGGAAATCTTCTCCATCCTGGCCTCCAGTGCTGGATTACTGGGCTGCATCTTTATGCCCAAGTGTTATGTGATCCTGCTAAGGCCAGAGAAGAACACTCAGGAATGCATAAGAAATAAATCAGATTGCAAGGGTGGAAAACATGCTTCAAGATTGCCCCAGGGCCAAAGATTGCACAAGACCAAAGAGATGCCTTTAAAATGACCTGTATCATTCTAGGATAGCTATTTTTCACTGACTGGGTAACAGAGCCTTGCCTACTTTATACATTCCATTGATTCTTCTCCCCATTTCTCTAGTTTTGTCAGTGGGATAATCATGTTAAATTCATTTATACTGTGTGAAAATGTTCCTTTTAACTTTCTGACTTTTGTACACTTAAAGCTATCACTGAAGTATTCCTGATTTCCTTCCTCCATTTCATTAGCAACCATCATTGTTAAGACCCTCCACAATTTCAGCCTGGATGACTGAGTCAATTAATTCACACACAAAAAACATTTATTTTTGTTGTTTATCATTTTAGTTATATCTAAATGACTCTGCATGACCCCATTTGAGGTTTTCCTCCCAAAAATACTGCAGTGATATGCCATTTCTTTCTCCAGGTCATTTTCCAGAGGAAGAAACAGTGGCAAACAGGTTTAAGTCCCTTCCTCAAGGTCACATAGCTAGTAAGTGTCTGAGAAAGTATTTGAATTTAGGAAGATGAGTCTATCTGATTACAGGCCCATCATTCCATTCACTGAGCCACCATTTATTAAGTAAATCTACTGTGTTCAATCGAACATTTATTAAGCACCTGCAGTGTGCCAGGTACTGTGCAAACTACTGGATATGCAAAAGAGGCCAAAGGTAGTCCCTGTTCTCAAGGGGCTCAAACTCTGATGGAGGAGACAATTAACCAAAGAATTAAGGATAAACAAGCTTTTGACAATATAAATAGTATGTAATTTTTAAAAGGGAAGATACTAGCATTAAAAAAGCCTTCCTATACTATGTGGGAGTTTAGCTGGGATTTAAAGGAAGCCAGAGAAGTTAAAGGGTGAAGTAGAAAAAATAAAGTTTCAAGATATGGGGAGCAGCCAGATAAAATTGAGTATCTTGTTGTGCATTAGCCAGGATCCCAGTGCCACTAGACTGAAAAGTATGTGGCAAGGAGAGAGGTATAAGAAGGCAGAAAAGGCAATAGATAGCTGGCTTGTGAAAAAAGTTTAAAGTCAAAATAGGGAATTTTATAGTTTTTCCTGGAGGAAATATGGTGCCATTGGAGTTTATTGAATCAGGAGGTGATATGATCAGAAATGTCCTTTAGAAAAATCACTGGTAGCTTTCTGGAGAAACTCGAGGCAAGCATAAGCCAACAATAAATGATTGCAATAATCCAGGGGTGAAATGTTGAAGGCTAGTACTATAGGGCTAGTAGTATCAGAGTAGAGAAGGGAGTTATTGCAATGGTAAAATCAGCAGGCCATGAAAACATATTGCCTTTGGGAGTTGAGAGTTACTGAGGAGTCCCAAATAACTCCTGGGTTATAAACCTCAGGTACTGCAAGGATGAATTTACCCACTAAAGTAATCAGGAATTAGGAGTAAGGGAAAGATTAGAGGGAAAGATAATGAGTTCTGACGTGGACATATTAAATTTAAGATGTTTACTGGAAATCCATTTTAAGAAGTCTAAAAGGCAGCTAGAGATGTAAGATTGGAATTCAGAAGGAAGTCTAAAGGAGGATAGATAGATTTGAAAATCATCAGCAAAAAGATGGTCATTAAATTCATGGCAGCTCATGAGAACATCATGTAAAATTACAAAATGAAGGAAAAGAAAGAACTCTGACGCAGTTAGAGGTTATGATCTGAAGGAGAATCCATCAAGGAATACCAAGTGTTGTCATACAGGAAAAAAGAAAATCAGAAAACAATAGTGTCCTACAATCTAAAAAATAACCACTAAGAGAGAGTGCTAGAGAAAGTCTTGGACGTCATTTAACTAGAAAATGGCAGGAAGTTTGTCAGTGCTCCAAATATAACAATAGTTAGGGGGATTGCTAAGGACAGATATGCATAAAAGAGTAATATGGTCCACCAAGGTGGCCATTGGCTCAAATTCAATTGCAAGCCAAGTGAGAGAGAAACATGGGTATTTCTAATTTTCAGTATGGGGTATAGTGATATGTCATTGTAGGAGACCCATTATCATAGTAGACACTTAATAAAATTCTTCTTCATTTTTGATGAAAAAAATTTTTGGAGAAAGAAAATCAAAATCTAGGAGCATTGTGATGACTGCTGTCTCCTTAGCTGGCTGAAGTTTTTAGTGCCTCCTTGCCTTAGTAAGAGGGAAGCATTCCAACCACTGAAACCCAATACAGGAAGGCAAGGTGGATAACAGGTAGGCCTGAATAAATAAAGTATAGAATTTGAGAGCAAAAACTGATGTGGGAGAAACACACCCAAGTTTGTAGCAAGGTCTTGCCCCAAGAATGGGAGACTCAAATTCCATTCAATCCAGAAGCAAGAAAATAATTTTATTTGAAGTAGTGTTGTTTTTGGTGATACAACAGGCCAATAGCTGGTGGAATAATCTGAGGCCTAATTGGGTAGCTTTAGGGCTCATGGACAAGCACATAGACTAGTAGAGTATCCTCTTTGGAGCTGATAATAGCAGTTCCATTGTAGAGTGGCAGCTTCCACTGTGGAGTGGCAGCTTCCACACTCCATGGGTTAGTTACCATATTTGTTGGGGTCTTATTGCTTAGCACCTTCCTTTCCAAACTCAGGTTAACTTGTGGAGTTATATTTTGGTGTTTGTTGTCAGAAGGAACAAGGAACATATGCAAGACTGGAGGCCTCAGAATGCAGATTCTATTTTCCTCCATTGTCTACCTTGTCATCATTTGTCAGGGAGAGGTCTTGATGCCCTTCCAAAGTGGGAACATAGGGAGGGGATATAGTACACTGGAGGATCACTATAGGTAATTAATTACTTCTAAGAACAATATAAGCAATTAATGAAACAGAATAGGTACAAAGCTGATGCCTAGCATAGAATGTTGCTGATCTGATTCACAGAGTGAATAATTAAACAATCTACAATTCATGTCTGATTAAAGCCAAAACTACAGGTTTTGGAGTTGATGTTCAACAAATGTACTAGTGAGAAATGCAAGATTTTAGAGTAGGAGGATCCCATTCCTACTACTACCCCTTATTGCCCACTGCCAGTCCACATCAAAACCAACAGTAATACACACAATGATGATGCCCAGCAGTGAACAGTAGAGGAATACACAAAATAGACAATACTCACAAGCAATCATGAAAGTACATATGCTTATGTCTAGAGGTAGCCATTTGTTGTCCCCATGGTCTAATCTTTCTCCACCAAAAACTCAAATCTACCTTTAACTCTGTTGTAGTGGGACGATTTTTTCTAAAAGGAATAAAAGGGGAAAGGTTGAGCCTGTGGTCTAATTGCATTTTATAGGCAAGCACAAAATGGAGTTCCCATGAATCCAAAATAACGAAGTCATCCACAATTACTAGTCTCTTTTCCATGAAGTGTTATGGGACATGTCCATCCCCGTCCCCAAAGGTGACAATAAAAAGGACCAAGAGCTCAAATCCTATCAATGCAACAGGAACTCTCCTTAGTAGTAAAATTACTTCATTTTACAGGCCAAGTGGCTGAGAGTTCAAGTAACTGTGGCCACATTAGTGGTCAAGTTGATATTAGAAGTCACAGACAATATGGAGGAACCTGGATTTGAATCTTAGACCTTTAAAGACCTACTTGGGTGACTGAGCACAGTTTGTTTCTCTAAGTCTTAGCTTTCTCTACTGTAAAGGAAGGGAAATATATTACATTATTTGTATGATATCTATGACCCTGAAATGTGATTGAACCAACTAGGAGACAATCAAAGTTCCTTTTATGATACCACATTGTTTAGTCCACATAACAAATAGAGGTTACAGGCTGGCACTTCACATCACATCATCTCATCAGGGAAAGAACCACATCATAAGGAATTATTGCCCATTTAGTAAGCCTCCACTTTATGGAGGCTTACTAATAATACATGAAGCACGTAATATTAGAAAGATAATTGAATTTAATTCAGATAGCAAAAATAAACATTTTTCAGGATGATGAAGTACTTGTCCTGGAGCTTGTTGGTTATCAGTACTGAGAATATTAATCTTTAAATTTCCATAAGGCAACTAAAAGAGAAAGTGGACAGTGAATCCTACAAGAACAACATCATCATTTATGTAGTAGCTGAAAGTTGGAAAACTCATAAAAATTACCTCATTTTATCCTCTCAACACCCCTGGGAGATACAGGTTATTAGTATTCTCATTTTAAAATTGAAGAAACTGAGGGAAACAGGTTAAGTGACTTGGCCAGGGTCTTATAGCTAGAAAAAGTCTGACTTCACATTTGAACTCAGATCATCTTCATTTCAAATGCAGTAGATTTTTTTTTCATTACATCCTACCTACATATATAAGCACGAAGCTCTTCCAGGGAGCAAGAAGTGTAAGTTTTAAATTTAGGTTTTTTGACTCAATAAGAGAGTTATGAAGTTATATTGTGGTCATCTATTTTAAAACATTATAGCTTAAGTCAAAATGACTTTTAGCAGCTTTTATTTACAAAGAGGTGGAAAGAGTGAAAATGGAAAAATATACATAAAGAGATGGATTTTAACAAGCCTACCAACCCTTCTCTGGTGAAGTCAGACTCCTCCCTGGCAGGGGTTTCCCCAAGTCTCTTGTCTCCATGTGGATTTCTCTTTAATCCTCAGCCAAAATTCCGTGTGGTGTCTTTAGCCAGAGTTCCACCAATGCAGCCTTCTGCAAAGTCAAGCATGAATCTCAACCACTCACTCCAAATGCTAGGAAAGAATCTCCCAGACCAATCTCTCCAAAAGCCAGGAAAGAAAGACTCCTAGACCATGCAAGTCTTCTTTTATGCTCCTCACTTCTGGTCACTTCCTGTCACTCCCCATTCTTCACAGAAAGCAATGGCAATTTTTCAATTTGCCCAGTAATGCCCAAGGGGGAAGGCAGTTGCTTTTGGAGATGTGATCTTACTCTATCTAGTAAGTGACTTGTGAACTCTCATAATTAATGGTAAATAGGGGTACTTTAAGTTTTGAATTGATTAGGTAAAACTAATTTAGGGGACAGTTAATCCTTTTTTTACAGAAGATAAGCTGATAGGGATCAACTGAAGGAAAATCTCATTGAGTTTAGTGTTTGGGATAAAACAATTTAAGAATTCTATCTTGGGGGCAGCTGAGTGGCTCAGTGGATTGAGAGCCAGGCCCAGAGATGGGAGGTCTTGGGTTCAAATTTGGCCTCAGACATTTCCTAGTTGTGTGACTCTGGGCAATTCACTTAACACCCATTGCCTAGCCTGTACAACTCTTTTGCCTTAGAAGCAATACAGAAGGTAAATGTTTAAAAAAAGAATTCCATCAGAGACAAGTGAGAATTAAGACACCAAAACAATCCCAATCACATTCATGAAATAATGGACAGATTTTACCATGATTATCTCCTTTCTTGAACATATGTTTTTAATCAAACATCCCCCCCCCCCCAGAAGGTTGGTATCCTCTAGAAGTTTACTGGAAAACAAACATTTAAATTTGTACAAGGAAACACCTTCTTTAACTATCTAATATCATATTTTTTGGATCATAATATGACTCAGAAATGTCTGGAGAAGAACTATTAGGGAGTTCAAGTTTCTATCCATTATTAATGAACGAAAGGATTTTTTCACAGTTATAGTTGATATAAATTAGAGATAAAGATTTGTTTCTGTATTAACAAGGTATTCACAGTCAGTGATATCTGAAAAATGGTGAACTCTTTTTTCTTCTGAAAGGGAAAAGTCCAGAACATTTACTGACAGAAGTCAGAAAGACAATGGAAAATAGCTTGAAGCAAAGTTGAAGAAGATTATTTCCAGGCAGATATTGATACAAGGAAACAATCATTTGACATTTGACATTTGACAGTTTAAGTAGGGGTGTCTTCTCTTTTGGTTGATTAAATTTAAAAGTAGGCAAGGAGCGAGTCAATCCCATCTTCACATCCCTCACCTTTTGTTTCCTTTGCTCCCTACTCTTCATTGGTTGTCCCACTGCAGCTACCTGCCTTCTTCAACAAACTCCATTAGGGGTTGTGTTCACTGTAGCTGTTTCTTCCATTTTAGCAAAAAAATCTGTGGTCATTCTGACATTCAAGGCTACACAACTAGGGATCAGGAAGAGGATATGGCTACAGCCTAGAGTATCCAACTGTGATGTACTCCTTTGCTCTGGGGTTCAAGTGATTCTCTATGGCATCTGGTTGGGAATCTTTCCCCCCTTTCCAGACACAAATACACATTCCCTACTCAATCAAATCATCATTGAATGTAATGAGGGCTCTGTTTTTGGTTTCTACAGTGTATTGGGCTACATTAGCCTCTCAGCCCTGGGGACCTTCATAGTGCTTTCTTGGGCAGGAACCTGCCTAATATTTTCAATGAAGCCAAGTTCATCACCTTCAGCATGCTGGTGTTCTGCAGTGTGTGTGGGTCTCCTTGGTGATGGTATAAATCTTCATTTTGACATCTAGTGCTGGCCAAATAAGATGCATCTTTATTCTCAAGTGTTATGTGATCTTCCTGAAGTCAGATGAGAACATTCATCAATGCATAAGAAATGAGTCAAATTATAATAGTGGGAGCATTAAGGAAAATTTACTCAGAATTTCTTCACGAGATGGAAGAGGTACCTGAGAAATGGCCTGGGTCATTCTGGGATATCTGTATTACACTGAGTGGGAAACACCAGAGCTTTACTTAGTTTACACATTCCACTTTTGCTTTCACCCTGTTTTTCTACTTTTGTCAATGATAAAACCCTCTTAAATATTCTTAATCTTTCATACTTTTTTACTTCATATTTACAGCTCACTTTAGTATTCTTGATTTCATTTCTCCATTTCTTTAGCCAACATCATTGTTAAAACCCTCAACACCTCCAGCCTTGATGATTGATTCAATAAATACATCAATGAATAATCATTTATTTTTGTTGTTCAGTCATTCAATGGAGACTAACTCTTTATAACTGCATTTGGGATTTTCTTTTTGGCAAAGATGTTGGAGCAGGTTTCCATTTCTTTCTTCAGATCATTTCACAGATGGGAAAACTGAAGCAAACAGAGTTAAGTAACTTGTCCAGGATCCCAGAGTTATTAAGTGAGGTCATATCTAAATTTAATTAAATTAGGCTTGATGACTCCAGAACTGGTGCTCAATCCAATTTGGACTATTAATTAAGGGAATATACTATTTTAAACTAAACATTTAAGAATCTTAATGTTCCAAGCACTGTGCCAAATATTGGAGATCCATAAAGAGGTAAAAGACAATCCCAGTCCTCAAACATCTCACAATCTAGTGGGGGAAATAACAAGCAAACAAATAAATAAGCTCTCCACAGTCTAAATGGGACATAATTTTAAAAGAATTAAGAAAGACTTCATAAAGAAGGTGAACTCTTAGTTGGGATTTAGGTTAGAAAGTTAGTGTGTGGTGCCAAGGAGAGAGATTTCTAGGCATAGGGGACAGCCAGAGAAAACTGAGAATCTTGTTTCTGAAATAGCCAAGAGATCAGTGTCACTGGATAAGAGTATGTGTCAGGGAGTAAGGTGTAAGAAGACAGAAATGGAGGAGGGAGCTAGTATATGAATGGATTTGAATGCTAAATAGAGTTTTTTCTATTTGATCCTAGAGGTAATGGGGGAACCACTGGAGTTTATTGAATAGGAAGGTGTCATGATCAGACATGTGTTTTAGAAAATCACTGACTAGCTTTAGGGAGAGATAGGCAGAAGTGATAGGTTATTACCACAATCCAGATGTGAGGTGAAGAGGGCCTGAGTGAGAGTCATTGTAGTGTCAAAGAAGACAAGGGAAATGTTGGGAAGTGAAAGGAAAGAGTTAACACAGAGTGGAAATAGAATGCTGAGGGAGCAGGAGTGACATCCAGGGGCAGTTAGAAGGTTGGAGACAGGGATTTCTGAGAGCAACAGTCTCTGATTGGGAGTTCAGTTTTGAACCCTGGACTGAACACAGCTCCAAATCCCACCTCAGAATTGAAACCCCACCATTTCCTGAGGATTTCCTGAATTTATCCAATGCTAACATTGACTGTGGATTGATCCTGTTTATTTACCTGATATAGCATCTAAAGACCTGTATGGACTGACTGGACATACAGCTGCCTGAGAGGGTTTACCCTGAAGGGCTGGTTGTGTCAGTCCTGAAGACAGAAAGGTCACCCTCTGTGCCAGCCACACCTAAAGACATTTGCATTTCTTTAATACTAGATTAGGTTAGCCAGCATAAGGGAAGCAAGAAGACTGAGATAGCTTTCAGGCTTGTCCTTAAGGCTGTTGGCCAAAGCTGAAAGGATCCTTCATCTCTATGTGGTTTTAGCTTAGGGAACTCTTGTTTGACCTCTTCCCTAATCTCACCCTTGTTATCCTATCCCAAATAAATAGTTGTTGCTTGTAAATTAGCAGTCAGTTCTTGAAGTGAAAGAAAGAAGTTTGGTGGGTGGTGGTTTGATTCAAGGGAGGAAGGTCTCTATCAGATCCAGGCAAAAGCAAAGTCCTGGATGGAAAGTCATTGATCTTCCTGAGCAAGGGGTTTGAATC
>NC_058130.1:790388991-790478140 GCF_016433145.1 Gracilinanus agilis | reverse complement strand
ATCACAGTAGTTAATCATTCTACAACATTGGGCACAGTTCCTCCCCATAGTAGGTTCTATATAAATATTTTGAATAATGTTGGGGTAGTAGCACTGAGTACACATGCAGTCTGAACACAGATAGGCTGAGGAATAAATGCCTTCATTTGGGAAAGATAGTGAGAAATAATGTGATCTAAGTGTTCGAAATTATGAAGGATATTGACACAGTACAACAAGGCTTGAGCCGCTTCAGTGACCACTACTGTTATTGTGTAATCATAGCTTGAGGGGTACATCCCACCCCCTGGAGCCAAAAGGATTGAGCAAATCTATTGGGTCATTTCTTAGCCCTGGGAATATGGAGAAGTTATTCAATGTAAAACAATGAGATACTTCTTGTTCCCAACAGATATGAAGCTTTGTATGAAATGCCCAGAAGATGAGTATCCCAATAAGGAGAGAAACTACTGCTTGCCCAAAATTATTGCTTTTCTGGATATCAAGGAACCTCTGGGAATGACTCTAGCTTGTATGGCTATTTCCTTCTCTTCAGTGACAGCTCTGATTCTTGGGGTGTTTCTGAAGTTCCAGGACACCCCCATAGTCAAAGCCAATAACAGGGCCCTCAGCTATACTCTCCTTATCTCTCTCACCTTTTGTTTTCTCTGCTCCTTGCTCTTCATTGGCCATCCCACTGCAGCCACCTGCCTCCTTAGACAAACAGCATTTGGGATTGTGTTCACTGTAGCTGTTGCTTGTATTTTAGCAAAAACCATCATGGTCATTCTGGCCTTCAAAGTTACAATACCAGGGAGCAGAGGTATGATATGTTTGCAACCTAGAGTGTCCAATTGTATTGTACTTCTTTGCTCTGGAATCCAAGTAATTTTTTGTGGCATCTGGCTGGGAATCTCTCCCCCCTTCCCAGACACAGACATACATTCTGAACCCAATCAAATCATCATTGAATGTAATGAGGGTTCTATTCTTGGTTTCTACTGTGTTTTGGGCTACATTGGTTTCCTAGCCTTAGGGAGCTTCACAGGGGCTTTTCTGACCAGGGGCCTCCCTGATACCTTCAATGAAGCCAAGTTCATCACCTTCAGCATACTGATGTTCTGCAGTGTGTGGGTCTCCTTCCTGCCCACATACCAGAGCACCAAGGGCAAAGCCATGGTGGTTGTGGAGATCTTCTCCATCCTGGCCTCCAGTGCTGGCTTACTAAGCTGCATCTTTATTCCCAAGTGTTATGTGATCTTGCTGAGGTCAGATGAAAACACTAAGGAATGCATAAGAAATAAATCAGAGCACGATAATGGGAAGCTTTCAGGAACATTGACTCAGAATTCCTGTACAAGAAGATAGAGGTATCTGAGAAATGACCTAGATTATTATGGGATGTCTCTATTTTGCTGAGTGGGTAACATCTGAGACTTGCTTATGTGGCACATTCCATTTTTGCTTACACACAATTTTTCTAGTTTTTTCAATGATATCACCTTTATGTATCTTTTTATCTCATACTTTTGAAATATTCTTTCTCTAAATTCCCTGTCTTTTTTTCCTCCATATATAATGCTCATTTGAGTATTCTTGATAGCATTCCTCCATTTTTTAGCCGCCTTCATTTTTAAGACTCTATACACCTGTAGCCAACTTTATCAGTTCATCAATGACTAAACATTAATTTTTATTCTGTCATTTCAACAGCATTTGACTCTTAATGACTCCATTTGGGATTTTTTGGGGCAAATGTACCAGATCAGTTGCAATTTCCTTCTTCAACTCATTTTACAAATGGGGAAACTGAAAGTAACTAAGTAACTTGTTCAGGATTCCCACCTAGAAGAATTATTATTATTATTTATTTTTATTATTATTCCTGTTGACTCCTGAGGAGCATAGGGCCGCAACCATCTCACACCAGTGGACTCTGTTCTGGGCAACTTCCCCCAGCTGGGCCCATGTCATTCAGACTGCTTTTCTTTCATTTTCGGCAGATATTTGCCAGGTCTGTTTTGGTCTTCTGACTTTCCTCCTTCCTGAAGGGTTCCAGCTCAATGCTTGTCTGGCTACGTTGTCTTCTGGTTTTCGTGACAGGACTCACGGGAGAGACAGTCGAAGACCATTGGACCAAACTCCAGCAGACCTGGAAGATCACCTGCGCAGAAGTCCTGAGAAAGAGAGAGAGAAAGCGCAAGGAATGGTTAACACAAGAGACATGGGCCAAGATACAGCAGAGAAGAGATTTGAAACAGAAGATCAGCCAGTGCCAAGATCAACAGGAGAAAGAAGAACTTAGAACACAGTACTGGGAAATTAACCATCAAGTCAAGAAGAGCACAAGATATGACAAGAGACGGTTCATTCACGATATGACCGAAGAAGCAGAAACCTAGAAGAATAAGAGGCCATATTTAAACTTAGGGAGATGGGTCTTCCTGACTCCAGAACAGACATTGTATCCATTATGGACCATTTAAGGCAATATAAAATTCTCAAACCAAACATTTATTAAGAACCTTTTATCATATAGAAGAGATGAATTCTGGGAAGATGATGACTTAGATGGAGCAAATCTTAAAACCTCCATGCCCTTACACACAGAAATAGAAAACAAAGCACTTTGAGAAGAAAGAAGAACAAATCTAAATGGGACAGAGCAGGGGAAACCCTACTGCTGCACAACTAAAGAGGTATGGCAAGAAAAAGGCTTCAATTATTGAACTGTCTAGTCTGAGAGTATAGAAGGGGAATCCCACGTGCTGTGCATAGTCTCCAGAGGCCCCCTGAAATATCAGGGTGAGGCAGTACACTGGCCTGTAGAGAGAGGGCCTTGCTGGTGCTGGACTCAGGGAGTTGAACACAGGCAATGGAGAGGTGACTGGAGGAGAAAACCAGAGAAACACGGCAAAAATGCCCAGAAGAAGGAGGCTGAGAAAGAGCCAAACCTCGGACTACTTGGCTTCCTCACAATGAGATAGATAACAAAGGCCTTCAAGAGGAAAGAAAACCAGATTAAACACAAGGACAGCAGAAAAATAAAGCTTCATTTCCTGGCAAAGTTGACTCACTAAGTTGAATAGGAAACAGAGATATTTTAAAATATCCACACAATGAATCTTCAACATCTTGAGCCATTTCATCAATTCTCCTTTGTACTGTATTATTGCTGAATGAAATTTTTCTTGATAATATCAAATGCTGGGTTGTGTAACACAGTATGTATTACTTCACATATAGCCAGTATAATTAGTTCTTCACCAACAGTATGAGGTTTTCCCAGTTTGGCAATCATTAACGAAATATTGTAAGAAGCAAGCAAGCCATTGCCATCTTATGTTGTTGCACTTGAAAAGAATTTTGCCAATGTTGGTTGTTTGATAATTTTTTTTTTAGTGTTCGAAAATAAGATAAATCCTTATCTTTTTATCACCATGAATTTTAGTCAAATGTTCTTGTAGTATGGAAAGCTTCATAGCTTCGTTTGCTAAAACTTTCTGGCAAATCAGGCACATTGTTAATGTATTGTTTATAGGCAATTCAATAAAGTCATATTTCAAACATTCAATATTATATTGTCTACATTTTATCTTTGGTTGAGCCATTATTATCTGTAGAAAGAAAAAATAAAATTTTTATGGAGATATTTTTAATAATATTTTTAGTAATTTTTGAAATATTTTTGTAAAAAACAAACTAAAATAAATACCAATGAAATAAACATGATATTATTAATTGTAAACCACATTTCTTACAAAATAAATAAATAATACTCACCAAATATAGTCACACTATTTGTTAGTTAATTTTAACTTGTCACAATATCACAGCAATCTAAGCTTTGTTTGAGTTATATTATGCATAATAATTACAGGAAATCTCCTGATTCATTGTGTCCTCCAAAATCTGCTGGTAGTACTGTCAGTAGCCAGTACTACAACCTCCATTCCAGGCTTTGGCCTTGTGATCAACCAGTCTCACCAGTGGCAGTCACCTGCAGCAAAGCTCATAATGCTCACATGTTTTGGAATGGCAATTCAGTGGCACTACATGAAGAGTAGCAGTGTGTGATTGCACATACCTCAATGCAAGTGAGGGAGTATGCGGAACCAAGCCAACGTCCAGTATGTTGTTCAAAGAAAAATTAAGTGTTATGAGCAGAATACATAAATCAATTTTTCTAAGTCTTCTCTTCTTTCTTTTATACTATCACTGCCCCCTTATAGTTATTCACTGCACCCAAATGCACCTGTGGCTATCACCACCCCCCCTGGATCACTGCAGCACCTACCAGGGGGCAGTGGTGCTCACTTTGAGAATCACTGGTTTAGATCAATATCTCACACCCTACACCAAGATAAATTCAGAATGGGTGAATGACTTGAATATAAAGAAGCAAACTAGAAGTAAATTAGGCAAACACAGAATAGTATACTTGTCAGATCTCTGGGAAAGGAAAGATTTTAAAACTAAGCAAGAATTAGAAAAAAAGTTACAAAATGTAAAATAAATAATTTCAATTACATTTAATTAAAAAGTTTTGTACAAACAAAAACAATGCAACTAAAATCAGAAGGGGAACAACAAAATGGGAAAATATGTTTATAATAAAAACTCTGACCAAGGTCTAATTACTCAAATATACAAGGAGCTAAACCAATTGTACAAAAAAAATCAAGCCATTCTCCAATGTATAAATGGGCAAGGGACTTCAATTGGCAATTTTCAGATAAAGAAATCAAAACTATCAATAAGCACATGAGAAAATGTTCTAAATCTCTAATAATTAGAGAAATGCAAATCAAAACAACTCTGAGGTATCACCTCACAACCAGCAGCCTGGCTAAAATGACAGCAGGGGAGAGTAATGAATGTTGGAGGGGATGTGACAAAATTGTGATATTAATGCACTGCTGGTGGAGTTGTGAATTTATTCAACCATTCTGGAAGGCGATTTGGAATTATGCCCAAAGAGCTCTAAATGACTGCCTGCCCTTTGATCCAGCCATACCATTGCTGGGTTTGCACCACAAAGAGAGCATAAGGAAAAAGCCATGTACAAAAATATTTATAGCTTTTCTTTATGTGGTAGCAAAAAACTGGAAAATGAGGGTATGCTCTTCAATTGGGAAATGGCTGAAAAACTTATGGTATCTGTTGGTGATGGAATGCTATTGTGCTTAAAGGAATAATAAATTGGAGGAATTTAATGTGAACTGGAATGACCTCCAGGAATTGATGCAGAGTGAAAGGAGAAGAACCAGGAGAACCTCATACACAGTGGTAAAATCAAATGTAATGGACTTCTGTACTAGCAGTAATGCAATGACCCAGGACATTTCTGAGAGATTTATGGAAAAGAACACTACCTACATTCAGAGGAAGAACTGAAGGAGTGGAAACACAGAAAAAAAACAACTGCTTGAACACATTGGTTGTTGTGGACATGATTTAGGATTAAGACCCTTTTTTTAAACCCTTAACTTCTGTGTATTGGCTCATAGGTGGAAGAGTGGTAAGGGCGGGCAATGGAAGTCAAGTGACTTTCCCAGGGTCACACAGCTGGGAAGTGTCTAAGGCTGGATTTGAACCTAGGACCTCCTGTCTCTAGGCCTGACTCTCAATCCACTGAGCTATCTAGCTGTCTCAGGGATTTAGACTCTTAATGACCACCCTAGAGTAATTATCAATAATATGGAAAAAGGACTTGATCAGTAACAAATGAAGAAACCAGTGGAAATGTGCATCGACTACAGTGGTGGGGATGGGGGGAGAGAGAGCAAGAACATGAATTGAATGAACCATGGAAAAATTAAAAAAAATAAATAAGAAAGAAACCAAATTCCTCATCTTATACCCAGCTTATCCTATTCTTACTGCATTCCTATCTAAGCTGTGCTACTTTAGGGATGTTAGTAAGAGAAAAGAATACAATAAACAGAACAAAGGAAACATAACATAATTAAAATCTCTTGCAATCATGCAAAATAAAAAATTACAAATATAGAAATGCAAAATGCAATCTTTTGCAAAAATAAAGCAATAACAAAATCCAAAATGCAAACTGCAAACTGCAAACTTTTCCAAACACAGTTACAAAGAACAAACTTGCCTTCTAATGCTAAACCATAAAATAGCCCTATCTAAAAGCAGTAACCTTATAACAATCTTGCAAACTTCAAAAAAAAATACGTTTAAAGAAAACCAATGTAGGTCATGCTTTTACTAAATGCGGAGTGTTTCTAACTATGCAAAAACTTCTGATGCAAACTGCATCTTAAAAATTTCTATTTGAACAATTCAAAACAAAACTTTTTTTTTTTACCTATTCTAAGCTTTACCCCATTCTCTAATAAGGAAACCAAAAAACTGTCTACATAAAACTGAAAATTGAATATACTATTCTAAAAAAATTAACTCTTGCAACATTCTAACTATTGACAAATATATACAGAACTATATAGATATTCACTTTGTGTACATTAATTTTGTACATATTCACAATCTGTTTCTGTATAAAATTTATACTTTTTACACACTTTTATACATATGTACAAACCTGTATAAAATTTTACACTATGTACAGATTTTTACACACTATTTATATGATGTATATGTATTGTATACAAATTCTATACAGCTATGCACATTATGCATTTAGCAGGAAGATAAACTTCCCCTCCTTTGGGGCTATATCAAAATCATGAAGATTTTGTTTTTAAAATGTACTCATACTACCTTAGTGGAATACACCAGGATTCCAACTCAGGTAAGGCCTCATTGAACTATTGTGCATATTTATGATATTTCCCTCCCAAGGTGATTCATATGTATCTATTTATTGCTATGGACACCATCGCCTGGTTAATATCTTGCAACAGTTTGTGATCAATGTGTCCTATATATGCATGTTGCATGTAAACACTTACCAGATCCTCAGAATTACCTCTTCTGCCTCTGTCTTCTGTCTTCGTGCTCCCACATAATGTCATATATAACTAAAGTGCTGTTTGTAGAAAAGTTGTTTGTAAATAAAGTGAAAGCATGCAGTGTTAGAATGACACAAATTTCCTACAGTTCATGTCCATTTTTGGTCTACCTTCCTCTTCTGAGCTGGAAACTTGTGCAAATGTCTCTGCTATGATATCAGCGTCTGGTCTGCTGTTTTCCTTTCCAATTCTGCTATGCTGTCTGCTTCTTTTTTTATCTATCTTTCCTCAGTCCTCTTCCTCTGGAATGTCTTCTTTCCTAGTCTTTTTGACTGCAGATTTCTTGTCTGATGAAAATTTCTCACTATCTGTTGAAAATCTCTCAGCTATCTCTTCTTCTTCAGGAACTTTTTACAAGTGCGAGCAATGGAACCATGATTCTTTCTCTAATACTTTAATGACTAAAGGTGTAACTAGGATGACTTTTAAAGGACCAACCAATTTCTGCTGTGTTGCAGAGATTTTACTAAAGTTTTTATGTAAACTGAGTCACCTGGCTGTATCTTATGGAGTGTATAATCTAATATGGACCATGGAATTTCTAATTCATTTACTACCACAGCCCCTATGAATCTTATACCATTGTGCATGTATTATGAACCGTCAGTGAACAGAAACATATCAGGGTTATTGGGGGGTTTGTCTGACAGATTTTGTCCAGGTCTCTCTGCTAACTGCAGTACAGTTGCACAGTCATGCAGTGGCTGACTATTCATTGGCAAGTCAGGCAATAAAGAAGGTGGATTTAAAACACTGTATCTTTTGAGTATTATATTCTCATTCCCCAAAAGCACTATTTCATGCTTAGATATACATTGGAATGAAAATGCCTCTGTTTTGTATTTAAGCAAAAGAGATTCTACTTCATGTGTAGAGTAAACAGTAAGCGGACATCCTAAGACCAAATCTGCATATTTTGAAACCAGTAGTGCAGTTGCTGCTACCTCCCGTAAGATGGAGCTATCCCTGTGGTGATGGGATCAAGTTGGGAATGGTAATAAGCTATTGAATGATAATTTGGTACTAAGGTTTGTGCCAGCACACCTGGAGCTACTCCCATCCTCTCATGTAAAAATAGTGTAAAAGGTTTAGAGTAGTTTGGAATACCAAGTGCTGGAGCCGATAATATGGCCTCCTTCAGTTTTGCAATGCCTTGGAGATGTTCTGGTCTTAATTTTAAAGGCTCAGATTCTACATTCCTGTTTAAAACTGTAAGAGATTTAGTGAGCTCTCAGTAATTCAGAATTCATTGCCTGCAAAACCCCATGGTTCCTAAAATAGCTCTACATTGCCTCTTGGTTTTTGGGGCACTGTGTTTCTGCATATCTGCTGCCCACATCCCAAGCACTCAACTCTTGGGAGACACTACTGAAGTTTTGCTTTTGATATTTTGTGTCCTCTCATATAATTCACACAAAAGATATTTACTGTCCCTGAAACACACTTTTGCCTTGTGATGATGAGATTAAATCTACCTTTACCATTCTCAAATCTAATCACAAAAAGTGTAAACAACTCCACTTCACTCACAAATTGGGAAGTCTGTGACCCAAGTGTGCTAGAGGAGGTGATGAATAAAAATTTACTGACTGCCTCCTGGGCAGTTCTAAGAAAAGTGTCTGTTGTGATTGGACATGTAAACTAAAAGGAAGGCAGAGGAAGTGATGCAAAAGAAGCCCTTTAGAAGAGACTTCAGGGGGTTCAGCTGTCTTCTGGTTCGTGTCTTGGATATGAAGGAGCTCTGCTTTTTCATGACTTGGACTTCAAGGATCTATGACTGGGGCCCTGAGACCTTGGTGAGTGAAAAAGGCTGACTGACTACCATAACTTCCCTGGAGGTACTAGCCTCTGGGAGGCTCCCTTGATTGGGAGAAGCCCTGGTGGCTAAACCCCTTGCTAACTAACTTTTAGGCTCTCTGGCTGGGCCTCTGGAGCTCTGCTGGAGTAAAGCCAAGACTTGAATACAAATCTAGTTATTAAATCTCTTACTCTACCTACCTTCTTCTCATCTATCTACTTCCACTCTTTCCTATATTTTATAAATACATTACTAAAATCATCTTAGGAATTGGTATTTATTCAGTTCCTTGGTGACCTCACCTTTTAATATTAATATATCCAATCAAAAATCCCCTTTTCCTGTTACAGCCAGTGGAGAAGCTAGCAAATGGTCACCCACAAAGTGTATCATTTTACTTTGCTTAAACTGGATACTTTCTTTTGTGAGTTCTTGTGTATGGGTATAAAGGAAAAAGCAGAACACAAATCAACCATGGTGAAATGTTTTGCACTATTTGGTATGGGGCAAATAATTGTTGCAGGACCTGGCACTACTGGGTGGGATTTTACTACATGGTCATTTATTACTCTTAGTCTTGCTCAAATCTGTAGCATACACACCCATTTTCATCTAACGGGCTTTTTATTGGCAAAATGGGAATGTTATATTCTGAGATGCATGGGACCAAAGTTACTTCTTGTAATAAGAATTTGATAAGAGGTGTTATCCCAGCCACAGCCTCTTTCTTTAGTGGATATTGAGCCTTTTTAATTTATTTAAAAATTTATTAATATATATTTTTTAGAAAAGTTAACATGGTTACATGATTCATGCTCTTTCTTTCCCCTTCACCCCCCGAGATCCCTCCATGGCTGATGCATATTTCCACTGTTTTTAACATGTGACCTTGATCAAAATCTATTTCCAAATTGTTGATAGTTGCATTGGTGTGGTAGTTTCGAGTCTACATCCCCAATCATGTCCACCTCAACCCATGTGTTCAAGCAGTTGCTTTTCTTCTGTTTCCATTCCTGTAGTTCTTCCTCTGCATGTGGGTAGTGTTCTTTTCCATAAATTCCTCAGAATTGTCCTGGGTCATTGCATTGCTGCTAGTACAGAAGTCCATTACATTTTATTTAGCACAGTGTATTTGTCTCTGTGTACAATGTTCTTCTGGTTCTGCTCCTTTCACTCTGCATCAACTCCTGGAGGTCTTTCCAGTTCACATGGAATTCCTCTAATTTATTATTCCTTTGAGCACAATAGTATTCCATCACCAGCAAATACCACAATTTGTTCAGTGATTCCCCAATTGAAGGACATATCCTCCTTTTCTAGTTTTTTTTTTGCCACCGCAAAAAGCAAGGCTATAAATTTTTCATACAAGTATGTTTATCTACGATCTCTTTGGGGTACAAAACCAACAGTGGTATGGCTGGATCAAAGGGCAGGCATTCTTTTATAGCCCTTTGAGCATATTTCCAAATTGCCAGCCAGAATAGTTGGATCAGTTCAAAAGTCCACCAGCAATGCATTCATGTCCCATTTTTGCCACATCCCCTCCAGCATTCATTACTCTCCCTTTCTTTCATTTTAGCAAATTTGCTAAGTGTGAGGTGATACATCAGAGTTGTTTTAATTTGCATTTCTCTAATTATTAGAGATTTAGAACACTTTCTCATGTGCTTATTGATACTTTTGATTTCTTTATCTGAAAATTACCTATTCATGTCTCTTGCCCATTTATCAATTGGGGAATGGCTTGATTTTTTTATATAATTGGTTTAACTCCTTGTATATTTGAGTAATTAGACCACTGTCAGAGTTTTTTGTTATAAAGATTTTTTCCCAATTTGTGGTTGTTTCCCTTATGATTTTGGCTACATTGTTTTGGTTTGTACAAAAGCTTTTTAGTTTGATATAATCAAAATCATTTATTTTACATTTTGTAATTTTCTCTAACTCTTGCTTGGTTTTAAAATCTTTCCTTTCCCAGAGATCTGACAAGTAAACTATTCTATGTTCACTTAACTTATTTATAGTTTCCCTTTTTATATTCAAGTCATTCACCCATTCTGAATTTATCTTGGTGTAGGGTGTGAGATGTTGATCTAGACCTAATCTCTCCCATATTGTTTTCCAAATTTCCCAACAGTTTCTGTCAAACAGTGGATTTTTGTCCCAAAAGTTGGGCTCTTTGGGTTTATCATACACTGTCTTGCTGATTTCACTTACCCCAAGTCTATTCCACTGATCCTCCCTTCTGTCTCTTAGCCAGTACCATACCATTTTGATGACTGCTGCTTTATAGTTCAGTTCAATATCTGGTACTGATAGGCCCCCTTCCTTCACAGTTTTTTCATTATTTCCCTTGTTATTCTTGATCCTTTGTTCTTTCAAATGACCCTCATTATATTTTTTCCCAATTTAGTAAAAAAAGTTTTTTGGTAGTTTGATAGGTATGGTGCTAAATAGGTAAATTAATTTGGGTAGAATGGTCATTTTTATTATGTTAGCTTGTCCTACACATGAGCAATCTATGTTTTTCCAATTGTTTAGATCTAGTTTTAATTGTTTGAAAAGTGTTTTGTAGTTGTTTTTGTATAATTCCTGTGTTTGTTTGGTAGATAGATTCCTAAGTATTTTATATTGTCTAGGGTGATTTTAAATGGTGTTTCTCTTTCTACCTCTTGCTGCTGTGATGTGTTGGAAATATTTAGGAATGCTGATGATTTATGTGCATTTATTTTGTATCCTGCCACTTTGCTAAAGTTGTTGATTATTTCTACAAGTGTCTTAGTTGATTCTCTAGGATTTTTTAAGTATACCATCCTATCATCTGCAAAGAGTGATAGCTTAGTCTCCTCATTGCCTATTTTGATACTTACAATTTCTTTTCCTTCTCTAATTGCTACTGCTAGTGTTTCTAGTACAACGTTAAATGACAGAGGTGATAATGGGTATCCTTGTTTCACTCCTGATCTTATCGGGAAGGCTTCTAATTTATCCCCATTTCATATGATGCTTGTTGATGGTTTTAGGTATATACTGTTTATATTTTTAGGAAAGGTCCTTCTATTCCTATACCTTCCAGGGTTTTCAATAGGAATAGGTGCTGTATTTTGTCAAAGTCTTTTTCAGCATCTATTGAAATAATCATGTTATTTTTGTTTGTTAGCTTGTTGATGTGGTCAATTGTGTAGATGGTTTTCCTAATGTTGAACCATCCTTGCATTCCTGGTATAAATCCCTTATAACGATTAAAATGATAAAGGCTGATATTATAAGAGAAATTAATATTTCAATTGCCATGGCCATGTTGTTAAAATATATATGACTATGCCTGACTCTCCTTAAAAATACTGCCTGTCTTTATCTCCACCCATCTTCCTCCTCTCACATGCCAGAGAGCCCGCTCTGGTAGCAATGAGAGCGTCTCAAGGCCGCCCTCCAAATTTAAGTCAAGCTCAACATTGGTTCCCCTTCTCTGTCCTAATCACGTCAGGAACTGGAAACCCATTGGATCACGGGAAATGTAGTCTCAAAGTTCTCCACATGTGCACAGGAAGTTTGTAAGATACTTTTAAATAGCACCTCCCTGAATTCCAAACACCCACCCACCTGATCATAATGGATGATCCTCTTGATCACTTGCTGGAGTCTCTTTGCAAGTATTCTATTTAAGATTTTTGCATTTATGTTTATTAGGAGATTGGTCTGTAGTTTTCTTTCTCTGTTTTTGATCTACCTGGCTTTGGAATCAGTACCATATTGGTGTCATAAAAGGAATTTGGTAGGACTCCTTCTTTGCTTATTATATCAAATAATTTGTATAGTATTGGAATTAGTTGCTCTTTGATTGTCTGATAGAATTCACTTGTGAATCCATCAGGCCCTGGCGATGTATTTTTTAGGGAGTTCTTTGATGGCTTGTTCAATTTCTTTTTCTGATATGGGATTATTTAGGTATTCTATTTCTTCTGCTGTTAATCTAGGCAATTTGTACTTTTGTAAATATTCATCCATATCTCCTAGATTGCTATATTTATTGCTATATAATTAGGCAAAATAGTTTTTAATGATTGCCTTAATTTCCCCTTCATTAGAGGTGAGGTCTCCCTTTTCATCTTTGATACAGTCAATTTGGTTTTTGTCTTTCCTTTTTTTATTAGATTGACCAGTACTTTGTCTATTTTATCTGTTTTTTTCAAAATACAAGCTTCTAGTCTTATATATTAATTCAATAGTTCTTTTACTTTTGATTTTACTAATTTCTCCCTTGATTTTTAGTATTTCTAATTTTGTTTTCATCTGGGGATTTTAAATCCGCTTGCTTTCTAGTTTTTCAAGTTTCATACCCAATTCATTCATCTCTGCTCTCCCCAATTTGTTAATATGTGCACTCAAGGATATAAATTTCCCCCTGAGTACTACCTTGGCTGGATTCCACAGAATTTGGTAGGATCTCTCTTCATTGTCATTCTCTTCAATGAAATTGTTGATTGTTTCTATGATTTCTTCTTTGACTAGCTGGTTTTGGAGAATCATATTATTGAATTTCCAATTAGTTTTTGATTTGCCTGTACAGGTATCCTTACTAATTACTATTTTTATTGCATTATGATCTGAGAAGGTTACATTTATTATTTCTGCTCTTTTGCATTTGTTTGTAATGTTTCTATGTCCTATTACATGGTCAATATTTGTGAATGTACCATGTGCAGCTGAAAAGAAGGTGTATTCCTTTTTGTCCCTATTTATTTTTCTCCACATATCAAATAAATCTAATTTTTCTAGGACTTCATTCATCGCCCTACCTCTTTCTTATTTAATTTTTGGTTTGATTTATCTACATCTGAAAGAAGAATATTTAGATCTCCCACTAGTATGGTTTTACTATCTATTTCCTTCTTGAGCTCTGCCAGTTTCTCCTTTATGAATTTGGATGCTATGCTATTTGGTGTATACATATTGAGCAATGTTATTTCCTCATTGTCTATACTGCCTTTAATTAGGATGTAATGAAATTCCCTGTCTTTTTTAATCATATCTATTTTTACTTTGACTTTGTCAGAAATCATAATTGCCACTCCCGCCTTCTTTTTCTCATTTGAGGCCCAAAGCGTTTTGCTCAAGCCCTTTACCTTAAACATATGTATGTCCACCCACCTCATATGTGTTTCTTATAGACAACATATGGTAGGATTTTGGTTTCTAATCCACTCTGCTATTTGCTTCCTTTTTACGTTCAAGTTCATCCCATTCACATTCAGAGTTATAATTATCAGTTGTGTATTCCCCAACATTTTGGTATCTTCTCCTAGTTCTACCCCTTTTTCTTACACTATTTCCTTTTAAACCAGTGGTTTGATTTATGCCAGTAACCCTTGTCCCCTCTCTCGATTTACTTCCATTTCTACCCCCTCCCTTATTATTCTTCTCTTTTTATTTTTAAGGCCTAATGAATTCCCTCCCCCTTCTTTGCCCCTCCCTTTTTTGATCTCCCTACTTCCCTTCTCCCCTTGGTTTATACCTTCTGACTTTCTCAGTAGGGTTAGATAGAATTTTATATCCCAATGGATAGTATAGCTACTCTTCCATCTCAGGGTTGATTACACTGAGAGTAAGGATTAACTATTATCTCTTAATGCTCTCTTCCTCTTCTTCTTATAATAGTATTTGTCCCTTCCCCTTCCCATGCCCTCTTTCTGTGTAATAGAATATCCTATTTTTCTTATTCCTTCAAGTTTCTCTTGGTGTCCTCTACTATTCACCCCCCTCTTTCCCATCCTCCATATCATCTTAGACCATTTAGTACTATAACCTCTCCCTATGAATAATTCTTCTAATTACTATATTAGTGAATACAATAATAGTGAATAGAGTTCCTTACAGAGAATTATACATAACATTTCTCCACATAGGAATACAAATAATTAGATAATATTGAAGCCCTTAAGGAGACAAATTAAAAAAAAATATGAGTTTTCTTTCTTTCCCCTCTGTTTCTTATTTACCTTTTCATGTTTCTCTTGATTTTTGTGATTGGAAATCAAACTTTCCATTTAGTCCTGGTCTTTTATGTGCAAATACTTGGAAATCTTCTATCTTTTTGAATGCCCAAACCTTCCACTGGAAGTATATAGTGAGTTTTGATGGGTAGGTGATCCTTGATTGTAGACTCGGTTCTCTTGCCTTTCTGAATATCATATTCTAAGCCTTGCAGTCTTTTAGTGTGGAGGCTGCCAGATACTGTGTGATCCTGATTGGTGCTCCTTTATATCTGAATTTTCTATTTCTGGCTTCTTGTAAAATTTTTTTCTTTTATTTTGAAGCTCTTGAATTTGGCTATTATATTCCTGGGGGTTGTCTTTTAAGGGTTTAGTGTAGAGGGTGATCTATGGATTCTTTCAATGGCTATATTGCCCTCTTGTTGTAGAACTTCAGGGCAATTTTGCTGAATAATTTCTTTTAGTATGGAGTCCAGATTTCTATTAATTTCTTCTTTTTCAGGAAGACCAATGATTCTCAGATTGTCTCTTGTAGACCTGTTTTCTTGGTCTGTCACTTTCTCATTGAGATATTTCATGTTTCCTTCTGTTTCATCAATATTTTGACTTTGTTTTATTTGTTCTTGCTGTGTTGTGAGATCATTACCTTCTAATTGCTCAATTCTTGCCCTTAGGGACTGGTTTTTGGCTATAATCTTTTGGTTTTCCTTTTCAATCTGGTCATTTCTGGTCTTCAATTTACTTGCCTCACTTTCCAAATGTCAAATTCTGTCTTTTAAACTGTTATTTTCATGCCAGATTTTGGTTTCTGATTTGCTTACCATTTTGTTTGATTTTGGGGCATCTTTCTCCAATTGGGAGTTTCTGTCTTCTGACCTGTTAGTTTCCTTTTGAGCTATTTCCCACTTCTCTTGCCAAATCTCTTCCATCTTTCTCATCATCTCACATTTGAACTCTTCAATAGCTTGTGGCCAGTTTTCATTATTTTGGGAAGGTTTGGCTATGATTACTTATTTGTTCTCCTCTGCTGTTTGCTCTGTTGTCTGGATTTTATCTGTTTAAAAGCTGTTGAGTATTACAGATTTCTTCTTCATGATCTTTTTCTTTTGGGGTTCTTGTCTCTGGCTTGCCATTGTTAGCCCTGTGCCCTCTCAGGTTTATCCTCACACTCAGTGTCTGTCTGTGCTCTTTAGGCTCCTGAGGTCTCAGGTCTAGTTGTTCTCAGGGTCAAGCCTCCTGGTGGTCCCCTTGCTTGTTCCTCTGCTTGAGGATCCTTTAAAAGTCTCAGGGTGCTGCTTCTACAGTTGTGCACCCCTCTGCACTGGGTCCCCACTCAAGGTCCGTGCCTACACTCAGGATCCCAGTCCTCGCCTGCACTCCGGATCCATGTCTGAGCTTACATCCACACCTGCACTCATGCCTGTGCTCAGGGTCTGTGTTGAAAGTCCGCATATTCTTTAGCCTCTTGAAGTCTTAAGTCTTACTGCTCTTAAGGGCAGGCCTTGGTGACCCCAGGTAGCTGCCAAGGACTTAATGCGTGTCCCAAATTTGCTCTAAATCTTGTGCACTGGCTTTGGCACTGTAGGTGGTGTGGGGTGGGGGAAGGGGTTGCTCAGCTTACGTTTTAGTGAGAGCTATTTCACCCCTTTATAGCATGGAAATGCCCCAATTCGATGTACCTCCAACCCTGAGACCTGTTGTGTGGTCCCTTTGTTCCTCTGGATTTGTTTTTATGTCTTCTTGAGGAGTCCTATATGTTTTGGTTAGGAGAGGTTAAGCAGGTGCTTTTCACTCTGCTGCCATCTTAACCAGGAAGTTGTGATATTGAACTTTGCTAGGTGGACGACCTTCTTTAATAATCACTATACCAGGGATTGTAGATTTTAATAACACAACAACTATAGAACTGCTAGCCCATAGATCTTTTGGAATATCATCTGGAATAGGATATATATTATTTCCTTCTGCCTTTGCCTCAACTGTGTCTAAAAATAAAACTGGAAACAAACTAAAGGATCTTCTGGAATCGGCAGAGCTATGTCTCTAGATGGTGTACACTGGATAGTAGCTCTCATTTTGCATAGCAGATTCCTCCCAAGTAAATTCATTGGTGAATTATGCATCAGGAGAAAGAAAAATTCTACATTAAGAGGTCCTAATGAAACCTAGTCGTTTGACTAAATGACAACAGGGGAGAGTAATGAATGTTGGAGGGGATGTTGCAAAATTGGGATATTAATGCATTGCTGGTGGAGTTGTGAACTGATCCAACCATTCTGGATGACAATTTGAAATTATGCCCAATGCGAGCTGAAAGACTGCCTGCCCTTTGATCCAGCTACACCATTGCTGGATTTGTACCTTAAAGAGATCATAGATAAAAAGACTTGTACAAAAATATTTATAGCCGTGCTGTTTGTGGTAGCAAACTGGAAAATGAGGGTATGTCCTTCATTTGGGGAATGGTCGAACAAATTGTGGTATATGCTGGTGATGGAATACTATTGTGCTCAAAGGGATAATAAACTGGAGGAATTCCATGTGAACTGGAAAGACCTCCAGGAATTAATGCAGAGTGAAAGGAGCAGAGCCAGAAGAACATTGTACACAGAGTTAGATATATTATTGTAAAATCGAATGTAATGCACTTCTGTACTAGCAGTAATTTAATGACCCAGGACAATTCTGAGGGACTTATGGAAAAGAACAGTACCCACATTCAGAGGAAGAACTACAGGAGAGGAAACACAGAAGAAAAACAATTGCTTGAATACATGGGTTGATGCAGACATGACTGGGTATGTAGACTGGAAACAACCACACCAATGCTACTATCAATAATATGGAAATAGGTCTTGATAGATGACACATGTTAAAACCAGTGGAAATGTGAAGTGGCTATGGGGAATGGGGGGTGAAGGGGAAAGTAATAACATATATTGTAGGAGGCCAATAAGAGAAACAGTCTCAAATAGATAAAAATCTGAGACTCCTCTTTTGATTTCTTTTCTGATCCAGACCTTTACTTAATGAAAAGCTTTAAGCTCCTAACATTACAGCTGTTAAGAGGTTAAAATTATCTCCTTTTGGCAGAAATACAACTGTTTTTGTTTCAAAAGTAGTTCAGACACTCAAGGTCATAAATTCCTCCAGGAGGGGCATTTCACCCTGGAGAAAATATTTCCTGTTACAGCCTTCTGATAAGGACCCAGCTGAAGTTCGACCTTAGCCTTGTTCTATTTGGAAGTTAATGAGAATCTTTGTGTTTCGATATGACATAATTTGTGTTTCTGCACAAATACAAAGTTTTTTGGGGGGGTTTCTTTTGTGTGAAGTGAGACAGTGACAGCAGCATCAGCATCATGAGCTGACAGAAAGATGTGTTCATGCCCACTTATTTCTTATCAACTAAACCATCATTATCATCATTATCAAATTATCTGGAGGTGATAAAAAGATCTCAAGAATATATCATGTAACCATGGAAAATTTTTCTAAAAAATAAAAAAATAAAAATAATAAAAAAGAACTGACTCACGGGAAGTTGTAACTCCCTTTTAAATGCACTTCTTTTGCTTCCCTTCCTGTTCCTTCCTCTAGTTCAAGTAACCAATCACAACAAATGCTTTGCTTAGGACTGCCCAGAGGGCCATCATTCAATTCTGATTCGTCACTCAGTTTCATTCATGTGGCTTACAGACTTCCCCCAGTCAAGTATAAATGTGGTGTTTACATTTTTGGTGATTATATCTAAAAATAGGTAAGGTAGATTTAATTTCACTATCACAATTTCCACTGTGATCATTTGGGAGACCTGTCTCCCCAATTGATCATTTGATGTAGTCATCTTGTACTCCTAAAAAAACCTTCTAACTACAACTGTTAGAGATAAGAGGGAAGGAGAAGAGATCTAAAGAAAAAAAATCAATGTTTTGCTAGGCCCATTGAAAAAAAGCCAATTAGGCAGGAGTCCCCTTTGGCATAAAAGTTTACATTCAAAATAATTGTTTTCAATCCCCTTAAGTTCAATCATTTGCACCCCAAAGTTCATTCTGTATCATCTTGATTCAGTATAGGTTTCTGCAGGCACCTTTCTCCAAATAGTTCATTTTTTGCATTCAAGGAGTTAGCAGGCTTCTTTTTCTGAATTTTTTCTCAAACAAAATTTTAAATCTTGGATTTTTATGAAAATCCAATCCCCCCTAAAGATGATATTGACCAACATCCAGATCAGCTCAGAATACATCATTCAGTTATGGGGTGAATGAGTCAATTAGCAAAAACATAAAAAGAAAAAGAGATAGAAGAAAAATTAAATTTTGGGAGAAACAAAACATTCAAAATCAGAATCATAATTTCAAAAATCTATGTATATAAAAATTTCTAAGTAAATAAGAATACATTCATAACAGACCCTTGTATTAGGGTCCAATTTAATAAATTTATAACAGGCCTTTGTATTAGGGTCCAATTAATTTCTGTCCCATAAAGCAATAGGACAAATTTCAGTAATATTGCAGTAACCCATTGGCAGCCAAGACTCCAGGAAGTTGCCATACCATAAGAGAGAAAAAAGGACTAGATTTTCGTGTAAAAGGAAAGTGTCAGTCCCTGGTGTGATTTACCTTCATTCTCAGGGATAGGGGAGCCAGAACAGCCAATTATCAGGTTCTTGATAGAAAGTATTTCACAAGAAGTATAGTACAAGGAGTCCTGCATCTTAACATTATTCAATCACCGCAACCTCCAGTTTCACACTAGGTTCAAGTCCTTTCATATTGGTGTAGAAGTTCAACAATCCTACCTGGATTGGTTTGGTCCTTTTCTGACCTTGTGTTTCTAGGCACTGTGCAGATTCTCATCAATCCCATTGGATTGGTTGGTCTCCTTGACCTTGTGCTTCTTTGAACTTTATATTGATTTTTTGTTCCCTTCTCCTGGAATCAGTCACAAATATTAATCACAGTCCCATAGCATTTGTCAATAAATGGCAGGTTTCCATAGTCTAAAGCAGTAATGGGCAAATTATGGCCCACAGGCCAAATGCAGTCCCCTGAAACATTCTATCTAGCTGAGCAACATTATTCCTAATCTGAGGAATACAATGAGTAGGATACAATACAATGAAACTTCTCAAGAGTTGCCTTAGAAACAGACTGACAGATAAACATTTTCTTGCCTTTGGCCCCCTCTTTAAAAAGTTTGCCCATCACTGGTCTAAAACTTTTGGGTATGCATTAATATTAGAACAAATATATTTGTATTTTTAACATACTACTGCAAAATAAAAAAAAAGATTAATATTGATTGTATGTACTTTAAGTTCAAGAAATAAGACAAATGAGAAAATCAAATATTCTATTAGAAAAATAAAAGGAAAAGCAATAATAAAAGTTCAGGAAAAAATACAATGTTTTTTCCAAAAACAGTGTCCACTAGTCTGTGGACTATTATCTCCAATTCATGTGACAGGATACAGTCAGTCAGTTTCAATAGAAGATAATTCCTTTTACATGTGGCTGACTCAATGTTTTTGACTAGTAGCCTCAATCTTCCTAAAATTTTCTTGACACTTCTTTCACTCTGTAAACCTCAAGTCAGTCCCTTCTACATTTCACAGCTGTGAAAAGGTAAGTTCAAATTTATATTTCCTTTTCCTTAAAATTAATAGCAGACAGCTGTTTTTAATTTTAGTGGCAGGGACCTAAGGCCTCATCTGGGGAGTTGTTTCCAATTGTCTTAGGTTAAAAAAAAATCCCAATTTTCCAGACATCAGGTTTTTCACCTAGGCAGGGATTTACTGGTTTGCCTTACTGGCAATAAACAGGCTGTTTTGTTTCTTAACTAGCTGAGAGGGCCAAACCTGTGGGAAATTTTTCAATCCCTCTCAGAAGGGAAGTAGCCCTGCTCTGTGCAAAAACAGAATTCCATCTCGCAGCCAAATAAAATCTCTGGCTCAGGTACCTTACCACCTGATTTGGTTTGTCCTCAAATTTAGGTGTTCTTTTCTTCTTTATTGCCTCTAAATCAGCCTAAGTAAACCTCTTCCAAATCATGTGATACCATAGTAATTTCCTTTAGAGGAAACATGGTTGCTGGGTGTGACTCTAGGGCCTCAGTTTCTAGTTCTAGTTTAGTAGGTACGTTAGGCTTTTCTGCACCCTGCACTGTTGTTCTTATATTTGCTAATTCTTTGTATTGTGTTTCCATGTTATCTAAGTTCTAGGTCAGGTATTTTAGTTGTTCCCTAATATCATTACCAATGGACTTATTCCATCATCTTGCAATGGCCACTAATGCTCTAATCATTCTCCACAAACATGCAAGGATCAATACCAGGATAGGAAAATATGATATTGCTTGGTATATTTTCAGGGACAAAATAGTGCAAAGCATTCAAAGTCAATACATGATTGGATTATTTGAGGGAAGATTATGAATAAGAATGTTGGGAAATAGATGATTTGTAAAATGTAGTTCCACCTCTTTTAATAAAGTAGTACAGCAAGTTTTAAAAAGCTGACTTGCTCACTGAATTGCTGTTGACTGGGAGAAGAGTTATGGAGCCCCCCCTGAAGTTTCTCACACAGGTACTAGAACCTGTCAGCTTCTGGATTTCTATGACTGTCTGTACCCACTGCTGTGAACAAGAATTCCAAACTCACATTTGGAGACCAAAAATGGAGTTATGTAGGCTCAAAATTCCTGTTTAACTCACCAAACTGAACTATTGAGATTACCTGTGCTGATGTGAAGGGGAGGCTGTGGTTAGATAATTTGTTGCTGTTCACAAACATATCTTTCAGAACTCCTTTCAGAAGGGAAGCCAAGATTGATTTTCCTTCACCAAGCCAATATGTACTTTACTTGGAGACTATAAATTCACAAAAACTTATTTATTTAAAATTAAAAAATATAAGTATGAGGATTAATAACAAGGAATGCCTCAACACTAACCTGGAATGTATCCAACCCACCTTTTACTTTGTAAGAGGGAAATTAGGGTATTTTATATATATATATTTAAAAACGTGGCCACCAGGAATCAACAGTTCAGATTGATTCCGTAATTAAATCAGACCCAAGTCAGCATCGGTTTGAGGCAAATTTATTTACAACTAGGAAGGTAAAAGTATTGGAATAAAGAGAAAGGGAGAGGCTAGACCAGGCCTGGTTAGGCCTGGACGAGAGAGAAGGTTAAAAGGCTAAATGAACCAGGCTACAAGCCACAAGGCCTAACAACCAGATAGGCTAATGCCTACTTAAAGCAGAGTTTAGAAGCGGCCTAGGTAGCCAAGGAAGTCAGCCTAACTTACCCACGTGACAATACAGAGTGCAAGTGTTCTGTGGTCTCAGGAGAGGTCCTTCAGCACCAAGTTCAGAGCGGGAACTGCCTCCACAGGAAGTAACTAACTTACTTAAAGAGATAGTGTCTTTTGTCACTTCCCGTGGGTCCACCTCTAATTCAAGTGGACAATGGCAGTCTCTACATTGATTTGGACTGCCCAAAGGGCAGTCCCTTGTTCTTGATTTGTTACTTATTGTCACGTGTGGGTAACTCGTCTCCCCTCCCCACTAAGGAAGGTGAGGGTAACATCATTTCTATGGCTAGGATGAGTAGATTTTTGACTATGAATGGCTAGAGTTAATTCCATTTACACAACTTTCACCTCACAGCAAATCCTTTGGTTCTTCCAGCTACACTAAAACTGCCTAGCATTTACTAAAAAAGAACCCCCAAATGCTATCTGATGATAATCTAAGTAAAATCCTTATTCAATTAACTTAATTTGATAAAGATATCTCCAATTACATATAGATTCATTCAGTCAAGATGGAAGCTGCTAACTGATAATAAGGTAACCCTGGTATGGCCCAGAGTCCATGAACACAGCCTTCAGTCTTTCTTCAAACTGTTCTCCAGCAAATCAGATTTACCAACTTCTTAGAGATGACTTCTCTTAGGCATAAAGGTAGAAAACCTCTTTAGATGATTTTTAAAGTTTTCTCTTCCCTCTCACCAGCACAGAGCAAAGTCTCAGATGTCTGCCTCCACAAGTAGCCAGAGAGAAAGTGCCTTAGTCAGTGAGTAGACCTCCCCAACTGTCACAACCTTTTCCTTTGTTCCTCCTTCCAAGTTCTGGTCTCACGCCCAACACTTTGCTTTGCCTGTACCCTCAGAGATCTCTTTATCAAATTTCTTATTTTAAACAATATCTTAATCAATATCCTAAATTCTTTACTACAACAGTAGGTGTTTAATAAATTTTGTTTGACTGATGCACTGGAGAAATCTTAGACTTAACATTTCCTAAATAGATTTAATTATTTATCCTCCCCTCCCCCAAATGCTTTCTATCTTCCTAACTTTCCTTATACTGCTGAGGGTACTACCGTACTTTCCAGGCACACCTACTTGGGTGTTATCTTCATCTCCTATAATCTATCACCCCGCCACCCCCATAAGCAGTCAGTTCCTTCTATCTTGCTTATTTTCTTGATAATTCTATCTTGTTAAGTCTAGCTTCATGAAATCACACAAATTCACCCCCTTTACTCTTCTGATACTTGAACTACTATGGAGAATACCCTCATCACCTTGCAACAAGACTATGGTGACCATTTCTTGAATTCTGCCTGCCTCAAGTTCCTCCCTATTTGAGCCCATCCTCCCCTCAGCTGACAAAGGGATTTTCTTCTATACAAGTCTCATCATATCAGTCCGCTACTCAATAAACTCCAGGGCTTCCCTGTTTCCTTTAGGTAAATGCAAAATCCTCAGTTTGGTATTTAATGTCTTTTATAGCCGGACTCTCTCCTACCTGTGCCATTTTCTTATACTTTATTGCCCTCTGTGGATTCCTTAATTCAGTAACAATGATTTTCTGGCTCTTCCTTACACTCAATACTGCATTTCCTGACTCAAGTTATTTTCTGTGGGACTGATTGTCCCCCATACCTGGAATCTCCTACATTGGTTTTTATGTCTTCACTGCTGCAGCATTCTTTTTGTCCCAGGTAAAACCCCACCTCCTGCAAAAAGTATTTCCCTTAGCCTATAATCACTAAACCTACTATTTAGTATTCCTTGATAAGATCAAATTTATCAGGTTATTCTTGCATTTATCTGGTTTGCATATATTTGTTCACATGTTATCTCCCCCATTAGACTGTGAGTTCCTTTTGAGCAATGCCTACCTTTAATCTTTGTATTCCCCTTACAAACAAAGTGGTTGTAACTAGTTGGTCTTTAATACACAGCCTAACTTACTTCCTCACTTAGTTGGTAGATGGGGTGAGTTAATGGAAAGATGCTGCTTTTGGAATCAAAGAGACAAAACTATAGCAAACGTATGATGACCAAGTCACTTATCTGCTCTGATCCTCATAGTAGTAACTGCCTCAAGGGCTAGTTGGGGCTCATATGAGGCCAAGTAAAAGTGTTATTGGTACCATATACAAATCAGACACAAGCTGATTCCAAAGCAATCTTCAGTGGTCTTCCTACTGTTGTGTCCCTTCCTTTGAAGAAGTTTGAAAAGGTGTAAAAATGTTGAGGAGTTGTGAATTATACATACACTAATTGAAAGAAATGAAAATGGTAACCCTGGAAAATAAAATATTGAAGTAAAAATTAAAGATATCTCCAAGTGTTTGAAGACTGGATATGGAAAGGTTGAAGAAGAAAAATGGAATAAGTTGGTAGAGATGTAGATTCAAGAGCTGATTCAAAATGCAATAAATTATCCCAGGACGTGGTGTCATGTCCACCAATGAGTTGTTATTTGGAGACAGAGAATATATAGGAGGCTGGGAAACTCGAATTCTCTTTGAAATATGCATTAGACTAAATACCTTCTAAAGTCCCTCATAATTCTCAAATTCTCATGGATTTATCACTTCTCTAGGACAGTTACTCGTGTCATGGTGAGGTGATTGAGTCCGTGAAATTTCATGGTTTTTAGAGGAACCATTGTGAAGGGAGATTTCTGCTCCTGACTATGGGCTGGATTTGATGACCTTGGAGGGACTTTTCACTTCTGGTATTCTGTTATAAGTCTCTTCTACTCAATTACCATGATGAGGAGCTTGGGAAAAGAAAGGAAGAAAACTTGTATATAGTTCATTGTCAAAGACAAGACCCAGAAGAGACTACTCTGCAACTGAAATTATGTCATGACTGTACTACATTGCCCAAGATTAGCATAAGAAGCTTACAGAGAGAATCATGGTTAATAGCATTAGACTTCAAATTGGGAAAACTTCAGTTCAAATATTACTCAGAAACTTATTGATTGTGCTACTACTTCCTCATCAATGAAATGGGGACAATAATGTCACTTCTTTCACAGGGTTGTTTTGAGAATCAAATAAGATAATATATACAGTCTTTTGCAAGCATAAATGATGATGATGATGGTGATGATGATGATTACACATGTGTATCCATTAAGACTATGGGTCTTGCAGACTTTAGGCTTGTTATGGCTGAGAGTTTCTGATCTTACCACTTCACAGTGACTTCTGCCTGAAGCCCAGAATCACTTCAGAAAAATTAAAACTGATGTAACAGCATGTGTTGGCCTCAGAGTCCATAGTGAGTCCCCTTGCTAATGCAGGGACACCCATATGTCACCAGATGAGGAGGAAGAAACTTTACAAACAGAAAAAGTAAGCTTCTTAATTAACTCATAGTTTCTCAGGTCCCATGAGTTTTACCAGGAACAGAGAGTGAGATTAAAAACATATTTTTCCATTTCTATTTTGGTTCTCCTGTTGGACTCAATGACAGAGCTGGAGATGACTCAGGTAGGGATAATCCCAAGAGCTTCTCTGTGGCTGAGGTTGAAGACTGATGTCAGAGAAAAGGCAGGCATCTGTCTATTCTTAAAAACAAGAGCATTAAGAAAGTTCCTAATCTAAGAAACAGTGATGCTTAAATATGCCTCTCCTTCCATCTTTCCCTCAAACAAATTTTCTTGGCTATTCATTTCTACTTTTTCAGATTTTAGCAATAACAGGTAATTTTTCAGGTGCTGGACACTTCTCCATCAGGACAAGCCCCAAGGAAATGACCAAGTGTGAGGCTAACCACTAATTGGTTATATTCCTCTATGCTTGGGACTTTAACTGATGTTCATAATGATGCCACTCAAAATTCAGAGAAAAATTTTCCATATGACTCCTGTCCTCCTGGTAATACTCCTACAGCTCTCACCTTCGGTGCATAAGACAGAGAAGCCCTTTTGTTTCCTGAAAACCAGTCCCAGCCTCTCCATGGATGGAGACCTCATTATTGGGAGCTTCTTCCCCATACATTCTGTAGAAGTGAGTAATGTCAGAGGAGCAGGTCTGTTTCGAAGTCATCCTGACAAGAGTTGTGGAGATTATAAGTAAGTGACTGTTTGAGTCTCTTGAAGTTCTCTTTTCCATTGTGAAGTTTACATAAAGTGCTGAGAGAACGGGCTTCATCCTGTTTTCTCTCACATCTCTCTGGGATCTCTGCCAGATCTAAGTATATTATTCAACCAGCTGCCAGTGCCTTTTGCTTGATTTAATGGGATTTTTGTATCAAAAGCATCTTGTAAACCTTGAAGAACCATATTAACTGCAGTGAGCCTCAGTTTCCTCCCTTATAAAGTGGAGATAATAAGAGTATCAACATATCAGGGCTTTTGCGAAGCTCAAATGAGATCATATATACATATACATGTATATATATAAGGTACTTTACTAATTATATAACTGTTATTATTATTATTATTATTATTATTAATATTGGCCTCAATTTCTTCCCCTGTAAAATAGCACCTACCTCTGGATATTTTGGAGAGGTACCTTATTAGTGTCTGCAGTCATGTTCAGGACACATGTAGTACTGGCAACTTTCTACATAATCAATTTTAAATTTTTCTTCTTCACTTACTGCCTCTGAGAAACTATGGAAAAATAACAATATTTCAAAGAGTTGAAATTAAAAATCAAAAGTGAAATGGACAAAAGCATTGACTCAGGAACCAGTGTTTTGGTGTTTGAAACCCAGATCCTTTTCCAGGGATGTTTGTATTCTAGAAGAGTCATGGTGAAATAGCTTGGGAATCCTAGAATGAATATATGCACATGGTTAAGAGAGGGGAGCTGAGTAAGAATGGGAAACATTGTAAAAAAATAGCCAATGGATGACTGGATATTCCCTTATGAGTTTGTTTCTGCATATTGTTTCTACTGTCCTGTCACTTTATCTGTTATCACTCTCTATTTCTTGTTTTCCCCAGTCATCTGCCTTCCTGTCTTCATTGTGTTGACCTTCATTCAGCAATCAAAATGTGGAAACAAAATCTCTATTACATTGCATTATACTGCTTAAATCCTTTTTTATGTTGTCCTTCCTTTTTTACCTCCTGCTCAGAGTTGGTCCTTGCTGATTGCTGTGAGTGGTGGGTTCTCCTGCTCCCTCCACACCTAATGATGTTTTAAAAAATTCCTGAAACACATCCATTTTGACTGAGTTGTAGATAAGGGCAAGAGAGAGGGTTCTGATGGGGCAAAACTGCCTTCCAATCCAAATTCTAATGGAAAGGAACAAGAATATGGGAATGGTTTCCATTGAAAATCAATTATTCAAGTATTTATTAAGCACTATTGTTTACCAGGCACTATTCTAGAAATAGCTGAGAAGAAATAAGCCCAAAGAAATAACCCATCCCAACTAACCAGGAATTTACATTTTAATGAAAAAGAGTATTTTATACTTTCATATAAAATATAACCTTGCTTTCATTGATTTTAATTGTATTACTGTCTTTGTGAACCCATTTCAGGTTTATCTGGCAAAGATAATGGAGTGGCCAGTTTGCCATTTCCTTCTACATCTCATTTTACATATGAAGAAACTGAGACAAACTGGGTTAATTTGATTGCCAAGCATCACAAAACAAACTACTAAATGTCTGAAGTTGGATTTGAACTCAGATCTTATTGACTGTAAGCCTGGCACTCTTTACACTGAAATCATTTGGAATGGAAGCAAGAAAAGTTGGGAAGATTGAGGTTCATTAAAAAAGATCTGCAAGTTTGTTCTTGAGCTATATCTTAAAGAAAGAGAGTGTCATTAGAAATTAAAGGGAGATATTTACACATAAGTTGTTTTTCCAATTATAAGATCCTTGATGGAGGGAATGTTCATTTTCTTTTTATCTCCAATATCCTGCACAGTGCCTAATATATATTAAGTGCTAAAAATTGCTTTTTTACTGAGTCTAATGAACTGTATTTGAATATTTTGTTCTTGATTTCCTACTTTCTGTTCCTCAGGTGGCTGCACAAAAATTACCAGCAAGTCCTAGCCTTGGTGTTTGCTGTGCAGGAAATCAACATGGACCCCAGTCTGTTACCCAATATTTCTTCCCTGGGATTCCATGTTTACAATGCCTACCACAGTGATGAGAGAACCCTGGAGAGCTCCCTGAGATGGCTGTCTGGGCAGGGCCAGATCATCCCTAACTACAGCTGCTGGGAACAGGACCAGCCTGTGGCTATCATTGGAGGAGCCACATCAGCTCTGTCTATCCAGATGGGGACCCTGCTTGAGCTCTACAAGTTTCCACAGGTCTGGGATACTGAGAGAGCTACCTTTTGTATTTTTCTCCAAGTATTCAGTCTTGGGAGTAGTAGAGTGTCCTTCAGTAATGGTCACACTATGGGCTGAAAATAGAATTTATTTTTTTTTTAATATTTGGTGTGCTTAAGTATCCTGGAGATAAGCTAAAGCAAACTTCCTATCTTTCTCCAGAAAACACTGAAGATTACCCTGGCCAACAGCACTCTCTAAGTCATGTAGCATCTTGGAAGCAGAAGTAAGATGAGCGCCCGAATGCCCTGCCTTGTAGTTCAGCAGGGTTTGTGGTATGAACATAGATGTATGTATGTAATATGCAATTACATATTACAATATGTAAAACAATATGTAAAACATAGATGACTAGGAAGATGTTAGTATCCTCAACAAAAATAGGGAAATGAGGAAAAGGGGAAGGTTTGGAGAGGGTTAGTTTGAGGACGGGGAATGAGTTAACTTGGGACCTATGGAGTTTATGATGTATGTAAGGTATTCAGTGTGCAATGTCTGACAGTCAACTGCTGATACAAGACCTGAGGCTTGGAGAGAGGTTGCTGATGGATGAATAAATATGAAATGTTATGAATGTAGAAGTGATGGCTCCAAATTGTATCTTAGAGAGATTAAAGGAGAAGAAGCAGTCAAAGATGACTTTTATGATACAAATGTGTCACATGTAGGAATAAATGACTTTTTTGAAGAGAAAAGGGGAGTGTTATAAGAAATAAAATGGATATAAAAGAATAGATTTAAAAATATTATGGTATTAAAAGATTTATTGGTAGCCATTAGAAAAATGAAGCCATGTGCCATGTTAAGAGTCAGTTTAAAAGACCTGAATCCTGTTACTTCCCTTCCCAATCCTGGCTCCACTCTCAGTCACCAAAGAGGAAGTGCCAATCCAGCCACTCAGTATTTATCCTTCTGTTTATGTTATTACACAATACAGGAAGCCCATAACCTCATGGGAAATGTAGTTTGAAAGAGCCCTAAATGTCCACAGGAAGTTTTGATCAGGGACCTAAAAATTAGTTCAAGGACTCCCTAATTTCTAATACCACAGTGTGAAAAAGGAGTTTGGAGTGAGACTCTTTTTTTTTTGTAAAAAAAATATATTTTTAAAATTTTCCAATTATATGTGAAAAAGTTAAACTTTACTTTTTAAAAATTTTGAGTTCCAAATTATTTTCTTCATACCCTTCCTTACCTCTATCTTTACAAAGTAAACAATTTGATATAAATTTTACATTAGCAATCATTATCAATATATTCAATAGTAATTTTATTACAAAAGAGAACATAAACCAAATGGGTAGCAAGAAAAATTAAGAAATTATTTTAAAAGTCTACTTTGGTATCCATTCCTATTTTATTTCCTCTTTATCTGAAGCTAGACAGAATTTTTTCCTCATGTGATCTTCTGAATTATCTTGGACTTGGTATTTCTATGAATAACTGACATTAATAATTGATTATTTTACAATATTGATATTACTTTATACAATGTTTTACAAATGGTTTTTCTCACTTCACTTTGAACCAATTCATGTCATTCCAAATTTGTTCTGAAAGCACCCTGTAAAGTGTGTAGCTGTGCTGAGAATAGAAGAAATTATTGTGTTTGGATATGAAACCAAAGGATGTCTTTTTATAACATGATTATTTACAGCTCTTAGGTCTTGGACAAATAGATATTGGGATTTTCCATATGGGCCTATTTTTGGCTTTTTGACAGGTAAAATAGGTGCATTATATGCTGATTCATATGGAATTATTATCCCTTATTCAATTAGTGAATTTATCACTGGAGTAATTCCCTCAAGTGCTTCCTTTGATAGAGGGTATTGAGGAATGGAGGGAGCTGGACCTTCTTTTGTCATAATTTGAAAGGGAACTGCTGATTTAAGTAGGCCTACATTGGAAGAAGATGTGGCCCAAAGAGACTCAGATATGTCAGTAGGTATTCCCAAGGTGGGATGCTTGTTCACGTCCTAGCTCTTTGAGAGAAGTACAGGGAGCAAATTTAAAGATTCCTCTGGTATTTCCAATGACATAGAGCCATCTGGAGACAGGTTATTGTGGCTCTAAGTTTACACAAAGGGTCTCTTCCCAGCAAATTTTATAGGGGATGCAGGCATTAAAAGAAATGAATGCTCTATAGTTAGGGGTCCCATGCTCACCATGGGAGGTGACAGCTATGGGACCTGTTAAGGTTTTCCAGATAAACCTACTACTTTTAGGGAGCCAATAGAGTCAGAATATGATTCAGGTGTACTCCTCAATACAGACCAAGAAGCTCCAGTGTCCAGGAGACAATCATAATAAGTGTCTTGAACTCTCAATATCACATGAGGCTCAATAGTATGGGGGGCAGTGGATAGGGACAAAAGGCATCAGGATATCAGGGTCTGGAAAATCAAAGGTTTACCAAAGGCTGCATCCTCTGATTCCCGTACCCCAAACCCCCCCAACCCGCACACCTTCATAATGTTTTTGTAGTTTTTAGGGCTCCCCTTTGGGGGGCATTAGTAATCTGAGTAGTGCGTAGATAAGCTCTAATTTGGAAATATTTTTGTGTGGTCATTTGTTATGGATTATCTGCTTGATTATCAGTCCTGAAATTTTGATTCCTATAGTTATTAGTTAGGAAATTGTTATTTCTATAGTTATTGTTTCTGAAATTAGTGTTGTTTCTGTAGTCATTATTATCATTCCTAATTATCCATAACAAATTCCTGCAATTCATCATTAAGTGGCCCTTCTTGTTACAGAAGTGGCAGGTCAGAGACTATTAATTGGACTCTCAGAGGGGGGCAAGTGGTGTTGGTGTATTATCATGTCCTCTTTTCTACTTTTCTATTTTATTTTGTAATGATTTCAGTTCTTTTTGTATGGTATCTAATAGTTCATTAGTTTGTACCATTTGTCCATTACCAGAGGGAAATTGACCAGAGCCTTCAAATGAATGATCAGAGAGCAACTTTAGGCATTTAATATTTGGTTTTTTTAGATTAGGAATGGGAAGGTCTAGGGAAAACTAGGAGGTAGGAAGAAAGGGGAAAAGGCCCCAAGAGAGTGATCAGGGTCTCAGTGTAGAGAGCACTTCTTCCAGGGTCAAGAGCAGACCCTTTTGGGTAGAGAGAGAGCAGAGCTCAGGGTCGAGAACAAGAAAAGGCGCAAAACTTTCCCTTTTATACTTTCCCTGACACCTCCCTCAAAGGAAGTGGGAGGTGTCAGGGGAAGTTGTAGCAGAGAGAATCCCGGGAGATGTGGTCTTCCAGGGTTTACAATAATTTCAAATGACACACAGGGGACTATGTTATTTTTGTGAACTTTGATTTGAGTTTGAGCAATTTTAGGATAAGAATCTTACTACATCCCTAAATCCAGAAGGTTCCATGAATAAACCTTTAGAGTCCACATGCTGCACCAGAAGACTCAGAGTGAACTTTGGGATGGTGAATTTGAATTATCAGGAGTTGAAAGCATTTGTTTGGAATTTATACTTTTATGTCAAAGGGGACTGCCCCTAAATTGGCTTTTTCTCCATGTAGCAATCATTGGGTTTATTCTTTATCACTTTATTTATTGTAATTTATTGAAATTTCCCTTTAGAACCTGCAATATTGTATATACCTTTAGTAAAAAATCTTTAAAGTTTTAAGTTGATTATATTTAAAATATCCCTTTGGGGAAACTGGTCTCCCAAAGGATCACAGGTGGGAATGTATAGTTAGAAATATTTTGAACTGCTAAAACTACATTACCTAAAATCCCTTTCTCTATTATTCAGAATGCTTTCCCCTTTGTCCAGATTTGCGTCTTCATATTTTGGTTATAAGTTCTGAGGCTCCACCTAACTCTTCTTCTTTTTCTCCACGTGTGGGCTGAGAAAGGTGGCTTTGTACTCTAGCTTGTATTCAGCTCACTATAAATAAATCTCATTAAATATAATATTTAGAAAATTGGGCATTAATTTTAAAATCCATATACCTCAAAGGTGTTTTAATCAATTGTAATTTAGAGAATTTTTATATGACTATAAATAGCTTTGATTTATTTGTCTGAAAACTACTTATTCATATCTTTTGACTTATTCATATCTTTTCAGCTATATCAATTATAGCTGAATTGGTCATTGCAAAACTACCTTCTCTCTTCTTACGCTTTCTTTTGTCACAAATATATATATCTACCCTTTAATGCAACAATACCACCCTTAGGCCAGTATGCCACAGAGATCAAAGATAAGGGAAAAGAACCTATGTGCACAAAAATGTTTATGCTATGTGGGTTTTATATGGAAAAACTGGAGATTAAAGGGATGTTGATATATTTGGGAATGACTAAACAAGTTGTGTTATATGAGTGTAATCAAATAGTATTTTGCCATAAGAAATGGCAATGAAGAACACAAAAATCCTGTAATTTTTGAAGCTTTTGCTATTAATATGTCCAATTAATCTGTTTGTTTTCCTAATATTAAGCCAGTCTTCCATTCCTGGTATAAATTCCATCTGTTATAGTGTCTGATCTCCTATCACTGATATATTGCAGTAATCTCCTTGCTAATATTTTATTTAAACTATTTACATCCAATAGATGCAGAAAAATTCAACACCCATTTCTATTGAAAACATTAGAAATCATAGGAATAAAGGGCTACTATTTAATATTGTACTAGAAATGCAAGCAGTAGCAATTAGAGAAGAAAAAGAAATTGAAGGGATCAAAGTCAATAATGAGGAAACTAAACTATCACTCTTTGCAGATGGCAAGATTGTATACCCAGAGGATCAGAAAAAATCCACTAAAAAGCTGGTAGAAATAAATATTTTTAGCAAATTTTCAGAGTACAAAATAAACCCACATAAATCATCATCATTCTTATATGTTTCCAACAAAACCCAGCAGCCAGAATTAGAAAGAGAAATTCCATTTAAAATCACTGTATATAAGAAAGTGTTTGGGAATGTACTTGCCAAGACAAATTAAGGAATTATATGAATATAACTACAAAACACTCTTCACAGAAATAAAAGGTGATCTAAACAATTAGAAAAACATCAATTGCTCATGGGTCAGATGAGTTAATATAATAAAAATGAAAATGCTACCTAAATTAATTTACTTATTCAGTACTATACCTATCAAACTATAATTTTTTTCTATTAAATTAGAAAAAAACATTAGAAAGTTTATCTGGAAGAACAACAGATCAAGAATATAAAGGGAATTAACAAAAAAGGTGAAGGATGGAGGCCTAGTATTACCAGATCTCGGACTATGTTATAAAGCAGTGATCATCAATCCTATATGGTACTGTCTTAGAGATAGAAGGGTGGATCAATTGAATAGACTTAGGGTAAATGGCAGTAGCAAGATAATGTTTGATAGACCCATAGATCTTAGTTTTGGGGACAAGAACACACTATTTGACAAAAACTGCTGGAGAATTAGAAAATAGTACAGTAAAAAATAGGCTTAGATCAGCAACTTACACCCTACACCAAGATTAATTCAGAAGAGGTAAATGACTTAAATACAAAGAGGGAAATTGTATAAATTAGGTGAATATAGAATACTATACCTGTCAGATTTTGGGGGAAAGGAAGGAATTTAAGACCAGAAAGGAGATAGAGAACACTACAAAATGTAAAATGAATAATTTTGATTGTATTAAATTTAAAATTCCTGTATAAACAAAACCAATGCAACCAAAATTAGAAGGGAAGCAACAAATTTGGGAAAACATGTATAACAAAAACCTCTGAAAAAGGTCTCATTTCTCAAATTTATGAGGAATTAAGTCAATTGTACAAAAATTTAAGCCATTCCCCAATTGACAAATGGTCAATGGTCAGGAATAGGCAGTTTTCAGATGAAGAAATCAAAAGTATCAGTAAGCACATGAAAAAGTATTCTAAATCTCTTATAATTAAAGAAATGCAAATAAAACACTGCTGAGGTACCACCTCATACCTAGCAGATTGTCCACTATGACAGTAAAGGAAAATAATAAATGTTGGAGGACTGGTGGCAAAATCAGGACACTAATGCATTGTTGGTGGAGCTGTGAATTAATCCAGCCATTCTGGAAGGCAATTTGAAATTATGCACAAAGAGCTTTAAAACAATGCATAACCTTTGATCCAGCAGTACTACTACTAGTTTTGTATCTCAAAGAGATAATAAGGAAAAAGGCTTGTACAAAAATATTCATAGCCACACTATTTGTTTGACAAAAAATTGGAAAATTTAGGGTTATCTCTTAATTGGTGAATGGCTGAAGAAATTGTGGTATATGATGGGGATGGAATACTATTGTGCTGTAAAGATTGATGATCTAGAGGATTTCTATATGAACCAGGAGAACCTCAAAGAACTGATGCAGAGTGAAATGAGCAGAACCAGGAAAACATTGTACATAGAAAGTAAAACATTGAGAAACAACCCAATATAACGGACTTTGCTACTAGTAACAATGCAACAAGGCAGGACATTCCTGAAGGACTTATGAGAAAATGCTATCCACATTGAGAGAAAGAACTATTGGAGGAGAAATGCAAAAGCAAAACATATCACATCTCTTATTACATGTATATATGAGTGTGTGATTTGGGGTTTAGGCTTCAAAAGATTTTTCCATAGCAAAGAAAGAATAATAAGGAAATACTATCAAATACTGATAGTATTTGTACAACCTAGTGGAGTTGCCTGTCAACTCAGGGAGGAGGGAAGTAGGAAGAGGGAAGAAAATGAATCATGTAAGTATATTTAAAAATAAAAATTAATTAAAAACTCTTTGTATCAATATTCATTAGGGAAATTGTTTTGTAATCTTTCTTTATATTTTCTCTTTCTGTTTTATGTATTAGTAAAAAATATTTGTATCATGAAAGCAATTTGTTTCAACTCCTTCTTTCCCTATTTTCTCTCTTTATAAAGTATTAGAATTAATTGTTCTTCACATATTTGGGACAATTTTCTTGCGAATCATCTGGCTCTGGGGATTTTTTCATAGGTAACTTATTGATGGCCTGTTTAATTTCTTTTTATTTTTTAATATCTTTTTCTAAGGGAGTATTATTCAAGTATTATATTTCTGCTGCTAATCAGAGCAATTTTTGTTATTGTACATATCCATCCATTTTACTTAGAATGTTACATTTATTGTGTGCTTCACTTCACATTAGTTCATATAAGTCTTCTCAGGTTTTTTTTCTGAAATGATCTTATTCAACATTTATTTCAAAATAATAATATTTCCTCATATTCATATAACATAACTCATTCAATTATTCCCAAACTGATGAGAACCCTCACAGTAATTCATTGCCTCCATAAAAAGAACAGGTATAAAAAGGTTTCTAACCATTGATCTTTTCTTTATTTTTTTAAAAGCTCTTTTAAGGTCATGCAAAATAGCATTGTCATAGTATCAAAAGATATGCCTGATTTAGTAACTTTTGAGGCATACTTCCAAATGGCTTTCCACAATAGCTAAAGGATCTTTAAGTACCACAATTAATGTCAAGTTCCCATAGTTCTTCCGAACTTTGTGATTTTCATTGATTGTCAACTTTTCCAATCCCATAAACATGAGGTAGAACCTCATAGTTGCTTTCATTTATATTTCTCTGTTACTAGTTCTAATGATCCTTACCCATACCTACCTTTGAACACTGCCTATTTATTCCTTTAATTATTTATCTGCTTGGTTATAAGTATTCTTCCTGGTGAATCTATTTCTCAGATATCTTGAAAATGCAGCTTTTATTTAAGAAAATTATTTAAACATATTCCCACTGATCACTTTTTTCGCTTCTAATTTTATCTGGCCTGTCATTGTTTTGGCAAAAACTTTATAGTTTCATGTTCTCAGAATCTTCCATTTATGTGCTATAACTCTTGATCTTCTTATTGATCATGAACTGTTTCATGATCCACTAAGGTAGTTTTTGATTTATTCTTCAAATGTCTTTTTTTATGTCATCCTTTATTTTTAAGGTATACTTTCTTGCAGGTTATCTTGGCATGATATAAGATTTTGATCTATAACTTGATACCACAGGATTGCTTTCCAGTTTTCCTAGCAGTTTTTATTGATAGTAAGTTCTTATCCCTAGTAGCTAAATTGCTTAGAGTTATCAAATTTTAGGGTACTGTGATTGTTTACTTCAATATGTTATATAGCTCATCTACCTCATTAACTAACTTGAATTACTTATATAATATCAAAATATTTCAATTATTACTACTTCTTAGTAAAATATGAGATGTTACTACTAGGTCCTTCCTAATAATTATCTGAATTCTCTAGAGACTGTTGGTACTTTTTCATCCAGGTCAATTTAATTATTCTTTTCCTACATATGTGAAGGAATTCATTGGCAGTTTAATGCAGAATAAATGGATTAATTTAGATATTCTTTGATTGAAGTAGGGAATTGTTAAGTCCACCATCTTTCTTCTAACACAACATAATTTACTGATAATGTATACTTTGTTGAAATTTGCTCAATAATATTAAAGGTGCAGAAAGGAAAATGTCCCATGTTTCTTTCCCATCCAGATCAGCTATGGACCTTTTGATTCCATTCTGAGTGACAAGACCCAGTTCCTGTCACTCTACCAAATGGCCCACAGGGACTCTTCCCTGCACCATGGTATGGTCAGGTTATTGGTAAAATTTGAATGGACATGGGTAGGTCTAGTGACCACAGATGATATGAGAGGTGAAGAATTCCTCTGGAATTTAAGAGGGGACATGATTAAGCATGACATCTGTCTGGCCTATACGGAGAAGCTCCCTGTCAGTGAGAGAAGACACACAGAATCTCAGGATATGTTCGTGCCCCGTATTATGCAATCCTCAGTCAGAGTCATCATCATTCATGGTGACACAGAATCACTCATGATCCTTAGATATTCACAGCCTCCTCACTTCCTCCTGTGGAAGGTCTGGGTCACCACATCTCATTGGGACATCACCATGAGACCCCAGTTAAATGATGGCTACAGTTTCCATGGAGCACTTTCGTTTTCACAGATGACAAAGGATATACCTGGTTTCAAGTCCTTTCTTAGGACAGTGAACCCTGCCAAATACCCAGAGGATCCTTTATTGAAGGAGTTCTGGTGCTCAACATTCAAAGAACTCAAGAAACTGGAAAATGAGGAGCCAAATGAATGCTCACCAAATGCCTCCTTGGAGATGCTTCCTCTTCAATTCTTTGACATGGCAATATCTGGTCTGAGTTACACCATCTACAATGCTGTGCATGCTGTGGCCAGGGCCCTCCATGAAATGCTCCTGGTGACATCAGAGAAAGAATCTATAAGAGATGGAGAAACCTGGGTGGCTCAGCCATGGCAGGTAACATTTAGTACCTCCTATGTATTAGCTATTTTCTAGGTAGAGCATATACATCAATGAATCAAAAACTACTTATTTTTTCAATGTGGAAACTTCCTTCCCAAATTCACTTTACAAATACCTATAGTATATAGACTTTTAGTTTTCTAAAAAATCCATAGGTGAATCAAAAAAGTATTTGTGAAGGACTAAATATGTGCCCAACAGTATGCTAGGTCCTGGAGTCACAAATTTAAAAAGTGAAACGACACAAACAAGGCAATTCAGGGAAGAGAAGGCACTAATAGTTTAGAGAGGGAAGAGATCACCAAAGGTAGTCTGGAGAAGGAGGTTCCTGTACTGTAACATGAAGCAAGGGATTCTGTGTAGATGTGATAAGAATTTGGAATTCAGGTTTGTGGAGAATAAGGGAAGTCATCCTCTCATATAAAATGTTTTAAGGTCAAACATTTTATTTATAACACCATTAAATTGCAAGTAAGAGCATAGAGAAATCTCACACCATTTTTACTCCTGCCTCTTCAGTATCCTCTTCTGCAGATATATGTTCGTGACATTTATTTTCAGTTCTTAAAAACTTAAATTCTACAACTTTCTAGGTTTTCAGAACTATTTATAGTGTACAACATTTTTATTATAATCTGAGTATTTAAATTATGGGTTTAATTAAAACATATTTTTTTGATACTATAAAATACAGAGTAATGAGAATTGGAGTCTTGCTTTCAGGAAGGTGGCATTTTTTTATGGAGAAATATTACTTATACCACAGATTACCAGTTCTTGGGAAAGAATTTATACTGACAGTCTTCCTGAAGCAATTACACAACTCATTAGAAACTGGACTGTAGAAAAATATCCATAATTTATATTTTGCAGCTTGCATTTCCAAAAGGCATTGAGAAGTAGTAACTGATGTATACCTCTCCCTGCCTGAAGTAAAGGGAGAGCTGTTGGCTATCTGAGTAAATCTGGGGGAACTAGTTTGTCTGAGGACCTGGAGGACTTGGGGTATGGAATAGCTTAACCCAAGGTGGAAAGAACCCTACTTTCATTGCTGTTAGTCTTGGCTCAACTCATCTTTACCAGATTGAAGCTTTTTGGCCTCCAGACATACTCCCAATACCAGACTTATGGACCTGTGAAGAACTTAAGTACCTGTTTGGGAGACTCCTAAATGAGCAATGAAAACATTCCTTAGGTATTTCTTCTCCAGGTTCAAAACCTTTAAACTTCAGATGATGACAGAGGAAAACTGTCTTCTTATCCAGCCTCCTCACCCACTGGATGTTGCTTAGTCTTTCTTCCACTCATAGACACCATTCAAGACTCACTCCAGGGTGGGTAGACTTCCTGGTTAAGATGGCAGCAGAGTAAAAAGCAGCTGATTAACCTCTCCTAATCAAAACATATAGGACTCCTCAAGGGGACATAAAAACAAATCCAGATGAATGAAGGGACCCCACAACAAGGCACAACATTGAAGGTATGTGAGTTCAGAGTATTTCCTTGCTATAAAGGGATGAAACTGCTCTCACTAAATCAAGAGCTGAGCAACCCCCAGACACCACTTACAGTGCCAAAGCCAGTGCAAAAGAGTTAGAGCAAGTTTGGGGCACCCATTAAGTCTCTGGCAGCTCCAGGGTCTGCTCCTGAGAGCAGAAAGACTTAAGACCCCAAGAGGCTAAAGAACACGCATGAACTTTGAACACAGACCTTGAGTGCAGGAGTGAAGGCACAGACACAGGTGAGGATGAAGGCTTGGAAACCTTGAGTGGGGAACCAGTGCATATGGGTGCTCAACTGTGGAAGCAGCACCCTGAGACTGTTAAAGGATCCTCAGGCAGAGGATCAAGCAAGGGGGACCACCAGGATGCTTGACTCAGAGAATAACTAGACCTGAGACCTCAGGAGGCTAAAGAGCGCAGACACACCTTGAGTGTGACAATAAAGCTGAGAAGGCACAGGGCTAACAATCAGGGACCGTAGAAGAGAAAGATCAACAAGAAGAAATCTTTAACACTCAACAACTTTTACACAGAGAAAATCCAGAAAACTGAGCAAACAGAAGAGGAGAACAAACAACCAATCACATCGAAACCTTCCCAAAATAATGAAAACTGGTCACAAGCTCTTGAAGAGTTTAAATCTGAGATTATGAGAAAGATGAAAGGAATCTGGCAAGAAAATAACAGTTTAAAAGGCAAAATTTCATGATTAGAAAGTGAGGCTCAGAAATCAAATGAATTGATGAGCAAATTGAAGACCAGAAATTACCAGCTGGAAGCCTTAAAGAACCAAACAGACCAGATCCAAAAGGAAAACCAAAAGATTATACCTGAAAACCAGTCTCTAAAGACTAGAATTGAGCAATTAGAAGCTAATGATTTCTCAAGACAAAATGAACAAATAAAACAAATTCAAAAGACTGATAAAATAGAAGGAAACATGAATCATTTATCTCAATGAGAAAGTGACAGACCAAGAAAACAAGTCTAGAAGAGACAATCTGAGAATCATTGGTCTTCTTGAAAAAGCAGAAATTAATAGAAATTTGGATTCCATACTAAAAGAAATTATTCAGCAAAATTGTCGTGATGTCCTACAACAAGAGGGCAATATAGACATTGAAAGGATCCATAGATCACCCTCTACACTAGACCCTGAAAAGACAACCTCCAGGAATAGAATAGCCAAATTCAAGAGCTTCCAAGTTAAAAAAAATTACAATAAGCCAGAAAGAGACAATTCAGATATCAAAGAGCACCAATTAGGATCACACAGGATCTGGCAGCCTCCACTCTAAAAGATTGCAAGGCTTGGAATATGATATTCAGAAAGGCAAGAGAACTGGGTCTATAACCCCAGATCAACTACCCATCAAAACTGACTATATACTTCCAGGAGAAAGTATGGGAATTCAACAAGATAGAAGATTTCCAAGTATTTGCACAGAAAAGACCAGGACTAAATGGAAAGTTTGATTTCCAACCACAAAAATCAAGAGAAACATGGAAAAGGTAAATAAGAAAGAGACGGGAAAGAAAGAAAACTCTTATTTTTAAAATTTGCCTCTTTAAGGGCTTCAATAAGATCTAATTATTTGTATTCCTATGTGAAGTGTTATGTATAATTCTCTGTAGTGAACTCTAATCACTATTATAGTTTTTACTATTATTGTAATTAGAAGAATTACTCATAGGTAGAGGTAAGAGTACTATATGATGGAAGATGATATGAGCGGTGGTAAAGAGGGGGGTAAATAGTAGAGGATACCAAGAGAAACTTTAATGAATAAGAAAAATAGGATATTCTATGGCATACAAAGAGGGAATGAGAAGGGGAGGGGATGAATACTATTATAAGAAGGAGAGGAAGAGAGCATTAAGAGGTAATATTTAAACCTTACACTTAGTGGAATTAACCCTGAGAGGGAGGACTAGCTATATCCATTGGGATATAGAACTCTATCTAACCCTACTGAGAAAATCAGAAGGGATAAACCAAGGGTAGCAGGGTAGTGGGGAGGTCAAATAACAGAGGAAAGAAGAAGGGGAAGGGAATTCATTAGGCCTTAAAAAAAGAGGGGAATAACAAGGGAGGGGGTAGAAAGGGAAGTAAATCAAGGGAGGGGACAAGGGTTACTGGCTTAAAGCAAACCACTGGTTTAAAAGGAAATAGTGTAAGAAGAAGGGGTAGAACTAGAAGAGGATAGCAAAATGTTGGGGAATACACAACTGATAATTATAACTCTGAATGTGAATGGGATTAACTCACCCGTAAAATGGAAGCAAATATCAGAGTGGATTAGAAACCAAAATCCTACCATATGTTTGTCTACAAGAAACACATGCGAGGCAGGTGGACATACACAGGTTTAAGGTAAAGGCTTGAGCAAGATCTTTTGGTCTTCAAATGAGAAAAAGAAAGCAGGAGTGACAATCATGATTCCTGACAAAGCCAAAGTAAAAATAAATATGATTAAAAAAGATAGGGAAAATAATTACATCCTGATAAAAGGCAGTATAGACAATGAGGAAATAACATTGCCCAATATGTATGCACTAAATGGCATAGCATCCAAATCCTTAAAGGAAAAACTGGCAGAGCTCAAGGAGGAAATAGATAGTAAAACCATACTAGTGGGAGATCTAAATATTCCTTTTTCAGATCTAGATAAATCAAACTAAAATATATATATAAGAAAGAGGTAAGAGAGGTGAATCACATCCTAGAAAAATTAGATTTAATAGATATGTGGAGAAAAATGAATAGAGACAAAAAGGAATACACCTTTTCAGCTGCACATGGTACATTCACAATGATTAACCATGTAACAGGACATAGAAACATTAAAAACAAATGCAAAAGACCAGAAATAATAAATGTAACCTTCTCAGATCATAATGCTATAAAAATAATAATTAGCAAGGGCACCTGGACAGGTAAATCAAAAACTCATTGGAAAGTAAATAATATGATTCTCCAAAACCAGTTAGTCAAAGAAGAAATCAACAATTTCATTGAAGTGAATGACAATGATGAGACATCCTACCATACTCTGTAGGATGCAGCTAAGGCAGTAGTCAGGGGGAAATTTATATCCTTGAGTGCATATATTAACAAATTAGGGAGGGCAGAAATTAATGAATTGGGCATGAAATTTAAAAAATTAGAAAGCAAGCAAATTAAAAATTCCCAAATGAAAACTAAATTAGAAATACTAAAAATCAAGGGAGAAATTAATAAAATCAAAAGTAAAAGAACTATTGAATTAATAAATAAGACTAGGAGCTAGTATTTTGAAAAAAAAACAGATAAAATAGACAAAGTACTGGTCAATCTAATAAAAAAAGGAAAGAAGAAAACCAAATTGGCAGTATCAAAAATAAAAAGGGAGACCTTACTTCCAATGAAGAGGAAATTAAGGCAATCATTAAAAACTATTTTGCCCAATTATATGGCAATAAAAATAGCAATCTATATGTGATTGGTGACATGGATGAATATTTACAAATATATAAATTGCCAGATTAACAAGAGAAGAAATAGAATACCTAAATAATCCCATATCAGAAAAAGAAGTTGAACAAGCCATCAAAGAACTCCCTAAGAAAAAATTGCCAGAGCCAGATGGATTCAGAAGTGAATTCTATCAAACATTCAAAGAGCAACTAATCCCAATACTATACAAATTATTTCATATGATAAGCAAAGAAGGAGTCCTACCAAATTCCTTTTATGACACAAATATGGTACTGATTCCAAAGCCAGGTAGACCAAAAACAGAGAAAGAAAACTACAGACCAATTTCCCTAATGAACATAGATACAAAAATCTTAAATAGAATGCTAGCAAAGAGACTCCAGCAAGTGATCAAGAGGATTATCCACCATGATCATGTGGGATTTATACCAGGAATGCAAGGATGGTTCAACATTAGGAAAACACTCCACATAATTGACCATATCAACAGTCTAACAAACAAAAATCACATGATTATCTCAACAGATGCTGAAAAAGCCTTTAACAAAATAAAACACCCATTCCTATTGAAAACACTAGAAAGTATAGGAATAGAAGGGCCTTTCCTAAAAATAATGAACAGTATATACCTTAAACCATCAACAAGCATCATATGCAATGGGGATAAATTAGAAGCCTTCCCAATAAGATCAGGAGTAAAGGAAGTATGCCCATTATCAGCTCTATTATTTAACATTGTACTAGAAACACTAGCAGTAGCAATTAGAGATGAAAAATAAAATGAAGGTATCAAAATAGGCAATGAGGAGACTAAGCTATCACTCTTTGCAAATGATATGATGGTCTACTTAAAAAATCCTAGAGAATCAAAAAAGAAGCTTATAGAAATAATCAACAACTTTAGCAAAGTTGCAGGATACAAAATAAATGCCCACAAGTCATTAGCATTTTTATATATTTCCAACACATCACAGCAGCATGAAGTATAGAGAGAAACACAATTTAAAATCACATGAGACAATATAAAATACTTAGGAATCTATCTACCAAAACAAACACAGGAATTATACAAAAACAACTACAAAACACTTTCCAAACAATTAAAACTAGATCTAAACAATTGGAAAAACATTGATTGCTCATGGGTAGGACAGGCTAACATAATAAAAATGACCATTCTACCCAAATTAATTTACCTATTTAGCACCATACCTATCAAATTACCAAAAAACTTTTTCACTGAATTAGAAAAAACTATAACAAAGTTCATTTGGAATAACAAAAGATCAAGAATATCAAGGGTGATAATGAAAAAAAATGTTAAGGAAGGTGGCCTAGAAGTACCAGATATTAAACTGTACTATAAAAAAGTGGTCATCAAAATGCTATGATACTGGCTAAGAGACAGAAGGGAGTATCAGTAGAATAGACTTGGGGTAAGTGACGTCAGCAAGACAGTGTATTATAAAAATAATGAGCCCAACTTTTGGGACAAAAATCCACTATTTGACCAAAACTGCTTGGAAATTTGGAACACAATATGGGAAAGATTAGGTTTAGATCAACATCTCACACCCTACACCAAGATAATTTCAGAATGAGTGAATGACTTGAATATAGAGGGAAACTATAAAAAAATTAAATGAACACAGAATAGTATACCTGTGAGATCTCTGGGAAAGGAAAGCTTTTAAAATCAAGCAAGAGTTAGAGAAAAATACAAAATGCAAAATAAATAACTTTGATTATATGAAATTAAAAAGCTTTTGTACAAGCAAAAGACTGCAACCAAAATCAGAAGGGAAACAACAAATTGGGGAAAAAAATCTTTATAACAAAAAACTCTGAAAGGGGTTTAATTACTAAAATATACAAGAAGTTAAATCAATTGTATAAAAAATCATGCCATTTCCCAATTGATAAATGGGAAAGGGACATGAATAGGCAATTTTCAGATAAAGAAATCAAAACTATCAATAAGCATATGAGAAAGTGCTCTAAATCTCTAATAATTAGAGAAATGCAAATCAAAACAACTCTGAGTTATCACCTCACACCTAGCAGATTGGCTAAAATGAGAGAAGGAGAAAGCAATGAATGTTGGAGGGGATGTGGCAAAATTGGGACATTAATGCATTGCTGGCGGAGTTGTGAAGTGATCCAACCATCTCTGGCTGGCAATTTGGAACTATGCTCAAAGGGCTATAAAAGACTGCCTGCCCTTTGATCCAGCCATACCATTATTGGGGTTGTACCCCAAAGAGATCATAGGTAAACAAATGTGTACAAAAATATTCATAGCCTCACTTTTTGTGGTGGCAAAAAAACTGGAAAATGAGGATCTGCCCTTCAATTGGGGAATTGCTTAACAAATTGTGATCTATGCTGGTGATGGAATACTATTGCGCTCAAAGGAATAATAAACTGGAGGAACTCCATGTGAACTGGAAAGACCTCCAGGAATTGATGCAGAGTGAAAGGAGCAGAGCCAGAAGTACATTGTACACAGAGACCAATACACTGTGATAAAATCGAATGTAATGGATTGCTGTACTAGCAGCAATGCAAGGACCTAAGACAATTCTGAGGAACTTATTGTAAAGAATGCTACCCATATTCAGAGGAAGAACTGCAGGAGTGGAAACACAGAAGAAAAGCAACTGCTTGAACACATGGGTTGAAATGGACATGATTGGGGATGTAGACTCGAAAATACCACTGCAGTGCAATGATCAACAATTTGGAAATAGGTCTTGATCAATGACACACGTTAAAACCAGTGGAAATGGGCATTGGCTACGGGGGGAGGGAAAGTCTGGGGTTGAAGGGGAAAGTAACATTGTGAATCATGTAACTATGTTAACTTTTCTAAAAAATAAAAATTATTAAAAAAGAAAAGGCTCACTCCATCTCAGTTAGAGACTGCTCTAGGTCCTTTGTCAGCCTGAGGTAATTATGGAAGATAAGACCTTCATCCCTCACAACCCCAAAATGAATTTGGGGTCCAAATTGTTTGAAGGGAGAATGATGAGGGAGCGTACATTCCCTTGATATGGGCAGTGCTTGTGGGCTGTGGTGAATATTATTTGCCCTGATTAGGGAGAATGCTGACAGACCAATTAAACAGACAGCTCTGTGTAACATGCTTTCTCACTTAAGGAGAGAACACACTCCTACCGCTGGAAAGAGAAAGATAAATATATGCTCTTTGGAGGAGAAGAGCTTACCCTTTTGTTTTGCCCCTAAACCCACAATAAAGTTCTGTTTCATTCCCTGTGGAGAAGGTCTGACTTTGAATTCTTTCAAGAATGACAGAGAACAACACTTTGTCCACATCAGTGATTCTTAGTATTTGGAAGACTGACCTTATATCAAGACTGAGATCAGAGTCTTCCAACTCAGAAGGGCCCAGGAAAGACATGTTATGGAGAACAAAAATTGGAGTAGGGAAAGGAAGTAAGGCTTCTTGCCTTGAAATTGCAGAGAGACAAGCTGGCTAAGAGAACACTGTGCATGTTACTGTACTACTGGCTTGGGAAGAGACAGCTAGGAGAATGTCTGCACAGATGGCCTGGCTTAGGACTGTCTAGTGGGACTCAGCCTTACTTGGGGCACTCTATGGGAGATCCAGTATGCCCCAAATCTGGTTTTGAGCTGGCATGACTGGTTTGGGGAAGAGGCTGCTAAGAAAATGGCTGACCATACATGGTTAGTGTCTTTTCTTCATCAGGCCTGCTTTTTATAGTTTCCTAAATAATTACAAATTAAGATACAGAATCCAGAGAATTTAAGTCATAACAGGTATCTTCTGGGTTCTACTTTTTTCACTACTCATTATCTAATAATGTTTCCATATTTAAAAAAAACCGAATCTGCTCATCATTTCTTATGGCACAGTAGTATTCCATCACAATCCTATGCCTCAATCTCGTTGGTCATTCTTCAACTGATGGACAACCTCTTATTTTATAGTTTTATGCCACCACCAAGAGAGATGCTACAAAATTTAGGAAGATCTAGATTACTTTTCTTTTCTCTAATCTCCTTGGGAAGCAGACCCAGGAATAGTAATATACAGAGGATATACACAGTTTTATAACTCAAAGAGAGTGATTCCAAATTACTACTAGGGAAAAGTCTGAAAAGAATTTATAGATCAAAGAATTTTATTTCTTAATATTTTCCCTGAAATTAAAAGTAAATTTTAAATATGATTCTATTTTAGAGATTCTAAAATGAACCATCTTGAATTCATGAAAAGTTATACAATGGAGATGAAATATACAAATTAAAGTGTCTCTGTCCTCAAGGTGCCAAAGATCTATTGGGAAAAAGTATGTACGCGTGTAGATTTATTAAAAATAAATAAATAAGAAAACGAGGCAGTGTGTAATCTAAATATTCTGATAGAAAAGGCTGAATGAGTGAGTGCATTATATTGGGAAGTAATCAAGGTAAAGATTGGGAGGAAAGAGATATCATATATAGTTCAAGCCATAGCCAGAAAGAGAGGCTATCTATAATATAGTGTGTAAAGGAAATAAGATTAAATACAATGGGTATTCTTTATTTGAATGGCATTTGTAAATACTTTTGTAAGAAGCCATATTGGGCCAGGATGGTTGCTAGTTACTGAGAGTGGAATGCAAAATACAGGGGTGGCATGAGATCAAATAGTATGTTAAGAGCACCCTATAAATTGAGGCTAATCCCTATTCTCATGGTCTCAGTCTTGAGAAAGGTGGGAGGGTAGACATTTAAAAATTGTCTCTTTGCTAAGGTTAACTTAAACCTCATAAGATTAGCTACCTTGGCTCTTTGCTCATCCAGTGCTATCAGCATCCAGTCCTATACATCATAAATAATATACACCTTTCTAAACACCAATAAGAAGATAAATATTGAAGATCAAGTCTGTTAAACCAAGCCATCTTGAATTGAGCTAGAACATCAAACAACTGAGTCAGGCCCTTAGGCCTGACTAAGGCAATTAGCCTGGCAGGATCAGTGAATTAGCTTCAACTGCAAACTCCTGAAGATTTATTACAGTCTTAGTTATTTAAACAGGGTTCTAGGATTCATTCTCAATCCCTCTTTCCTCTTTATTTCAACCTATCCTTTCACTAACCTTGTTTGCCTTCATTAAATAAGTTAAAAAGAGAGAAACCTGAACTGACATGATCTGCGCTGAAGATTCTTAGGGGAAAGGTGTCAGTTAAAACTTCTCCTTTCTCTCATAAAGCTCATTCAAGTGATTATTGATCTTCTATCATCAGGATCAACAGCACAACCAACAAATTGCAGTCAGTTATAACATCTTTATTAATTTGAGTTTACTAATTCTCTAAATAACTGAGTTCACTTAGCACTGACAGTTGGGGAAGAATCTTTACTTTCTCAATGGTCAGTTGTAAAGGAGGAATTAATGGAGTGGTGGGGCCTGTCAGCTGGCTTAACACAGACCACAACCAGCAGCAGAGTCGCTTAATCTTACTTAAAGCAACATCATTCAGTTGTGTTAAAACATTTAGATAAAAGGTCTCTTAATCACCTTTACACATTTCAATATGATGTCTCTTGAATACATTCCAAATTATTAATATGAGACTAGGCCAGACTTGGGTTTGAGAATTATGTGACTTCTTTGCAATTCAGAGTGATATTGTGAGCACTACATGCAGGGATGAATGGAGTCTCTTACCCAGAATTCAATTCACAATTCAAAGTCTACTGTGTGGATTGATTCTTACAGAAACCAAGATTTTTATTACTCACACCAAACAAGAGCACTAACTTTAGGTCATGAAGACTTAGATCTCCTAGATAGGCCATATATCTTACTTTCGTAAGAGCCCTGACCTTGGGCACTGGGCAGTGACTGATATTTCTCTTCCCTTTCAGCTTCACAATTTTCTGAAGAAAATCCACTTTGACAATAGTGCTGGTGACCAAGTGTTTTTGGATGATACAGAAAATTCTGAGGCTCATTATAACATTTTGGAGTACTTGTTCTTTGTCAATGGCACTGAAGCTCTGGTGAAAGTGGGGCAGTTTATTCCAAATGCTCCACATGATCAAGATATTACCATTTATAATGAGACCATAGTGTGGGGCTGGAATGAACCAAAGGTCAGAAACAATTTTAATATTAATTCAGGGGTTTCAAACATGGAAATACATCATATTTCTTAGATCATCTACTCAAAGAGCTTTTTAAAGGTTAAAATCATTCAAAATAAGCAAAGAAGGAGTTTTACTAAATTTCTTTTTTGAAACGAACATGGCATAGACTCCAAAGCCAGTTAGACCAAAAACAGAGAAGGAAAGCCACAGACCAATATGCTTAATGAACATAGATGCAAAAATCTTAAATTGAGTACTAGCAAAAAGACTCCAGTACGTGATCAGAAGGATTATTCACTATGATCAGGAGGGATTTATGCCAGGATTTCAAGGGTGGTTTAAAATTAGGAAAACCATCCACATAATTGATCATATCAACAACCAAACCAACAGAAATCATATGATTATCTCAACAGATGTAGAAAAAACCTTCAAGAAAATACAACACCCATTCCTATTGAAAATATAGGACTAGATGGACCTTTCCTAAAAATAAAAAAGAACAGTAGATATTTAAAACTATCAGCAAGCATTATCTGCAATGGGGACAAATTAGAAGCATTCCCTATAAGATCAGGAGTGAAACGAGGATGCCCGTCATCACCTCTAATATTTAACATTGTACTAGAAACAGTAGCAGTAGCAATAAGAGAAGAAAAAGAAATTGAAGGGATTAAAGGAGGCAATAAGGAGGCTAAACTATTACTCTTTGCAGATGATATGATGGTCTACTTAAAGAATTCTAGAGAATCAACTAAAACACTAGTAGAAATAATCAACAACTTTAGCAAAGTTGTAGGATACAAAATAAACCAACACAAAATATCAGCATTTATATATATATTTCCAACACAACTCAGCAGCAAGAGTTAGAAAGAGAAATTCCATTTAAAATCACCTTAGACAATATAAAATACTTAGGAATCTATCTGCCATGACAGAGGAATTATATGAACACAAATATAAAACACTTTCCACATAATTAAAACTAGATTGAAATAATTGAAAAAAAAAACATTAATTTCTCATGGGTAGGATGAGCTAATATAATAAAAATGACAATCCTACTGAAATTTATCCTACTTGTTCAGTACCATATCTATTAAACTACCAAGAAACTTATTTTATTGAATTAGAAAAGATTATGACAAAATTCACCTGGAAGACAAATAATCAAGAATATCAAGAGAATTAATGAATAAAAATGTGAAGGATGGGGACCTAGCAGTAACAGATCTTAAACTGTACTATAAAGCAGTGGTCATTAAAGCAATATAGTACTGGCTAAGAGACAGAAGGGAGGATCAATGGAATAGATTTGGGATAAGTGTTCTCAGCAAGATAATATATGATAAACCCATAGATCCCAGCGTTTGGGACAAAAACCCATTGTTTGACAAAAATTGCTTGGAAAATTGGGAAACATTATGGGAGAGATTAGGTTTAGATTAACATCTCACATCCTACACCAGGGTAAATTCAGAATGGGTAAATGACTTAAAAATAAAGAAGGAAACTATAAATAAATTAGATGAACATAGGATGGTGTTTCAGATATCTTTTGGGTAGGTGGAAATGAATTTGTCCATCTGGTTGACATTGGATGGTGGCAACTAATTTACACAGGAGATCTTGTCCCACGAGGTTCAAAGGACACGATGACATCAATAAAAAGGTGTGTTCGAGAGTTAGAGGGCCGAATTTTATCATTTTAACTTTTAGCTTCGGGACTTGTTGGGCTATCCCAGAAGCTCCTCTTACTCTCAAACTGCCCTGATATTGGCATCCTTGGGGTGCCTCGCATAAAACAGAACAAGTTGTACCAGTGCCCAGTAGTCCTTCATAGTGTACTCCTTGATTTCTAAGGTAACTAGTGGTTCCCCACTGTCATTGGACTTCACTGGTACGAGGGGTAATAAAGAATCAATACAGGCAACCTACAATTAACACCCAAAGACCAAAATCATGTTCCCCTCATTGTTACTTTTATGGGAAAATAGGTCATATTATCCAATTTTGTAGATTTAAGCAACAAATTAACTTTACCAAAAATGATAATTGTAATCAAAGAGACAGAAGAACAAGAAGGACCTAGTACAACACAAAATGGTCAAAAACAATAATGATACAAAGAGAAGTGAGGAAAGCAAGCATGATGGTTCGTGCTGTAGCCATGCATGCAAGAAATTTAGCCAATTCCCATCCCTAGAATAAATGGAGAGATACTTACAGATGAGAACGAAGCCAAAGTCCTTATGAATCGAGATTCCTAATTTAAAAAGGTCTAATCATTATAATTTGGGTGTGAGGATGTGTAGTCTGAGTGAGGAAAATAAAATTGAAAAACTGGGCAAAACAGAACAGATTTCTCAAGCAAGCCAGGGCTAAACCAGAGTAGGTAAACTGCTGGGAAAATTTCAGTTTCTTCTTCTGTAGATCTTAAGCCTTAACAGTTGATATATATCCACCCTTTCCACCCTCTTCTTTGTCTCCTGCCCACTTCCCGGATCCCTCCCGGGCCCTGGGAAGCCTAGATAGCTAGATGATGAAACTCCTAATATCTAGGGGCAGTAGACACAGAGGTGATGGTCAAGTACAGGTTGATAACTGTATATGAAGGACAGGAAGAGCTTGCAGAGTGGTCTTTGCAACTCTCTCACTCCAAAACTAGGATCCACACCGATCTCTAGCCTCAGCACAGGTAAAAGACCCCAGAATCTCTCAGAGTTCTCAACTGCCCCCTCCTGCCTTTCGCATGCCTCTCTGGGAACATTCTATTCAACTGACTTATCTTTAAATCATTGAATGAACTTCAAGCTCCCAGAGGTTCAATATAACAATGGTCATTTGTATCTAAACTAGAACTTCCTGTAGCACCATCAGGCAAGTCAAATTTAGAAAGAGAAGAGCAACAGAAAGCAGGCTTAGAGAGTATTCTCTCTCTCTCATTGAGAGCTGGAGAGTCATTATCAGTTGTGCAAACTTCATGTCGGCTTTTGCTAAGGGCTGCAGAAATGGAGGTTTGGTCTGATTCACCGTCCAAGGTTATCTAAAGAGCTGTCAAGCTCCAAATCAGAAGTTTTCCAATCTGTTGTATCCAGGAATGTATGGTAGTTAGTTTTTGTTCCCTTCAACACCTCTGATATGTCTACTGAGTCAGAAGCTGACGTTCACTATTCTACCCTGAAGTTTGTGTGGCTGAAGTCAGATGGTTTGTGTCTCTAATCACTGAACAAACTTCGTTGTTGTTATTAGACACACTGGTTACTGGGGATGACAACTGCTCCCTCTCCCTTCCCCAAGCTGCTGGTTGGAATTCTTCAGCTAAGGGGTTGAGAAAGGTGGATGTGGAATTTCCTAAACAGCTGCCAGTACCCTGAAACTCAGTGTGTTGCCCTTTTAAAGTTATGTCTTTGCCAACATACTGATTTTATTGCTCTCTAACCTCTTTCTGTGACATTGTGTCTGAAGCAAGTGAATGGGATCAAACTTTGGCATTTAACTCCCCCAAGGTCTCTAAATGTATTCTTTTCTGGATACACTGTAAATCCTTGCCATAATGTTCTTTATCCAAGCTGCCCCGTTGTTTTAGACTTAGAATAAAGAGAGGAGTTTGAGATTTTGATGACTTTGAACAAGATAGCAAAGCTTCATGATGCAATCTGTTGCAAGTGCTTGTATGGTCCTTATGCTTCTCATCCAATGTTTCTGTGATGGAATGAGAAGGCTGATCCCTTATGTAGTTATCCTCACTACTGCCATATATTTCTCTGTGCATTTGCATTATTTCCTCCCATTGTTGATTATCTACCACAGACATATCTTTATATTCTGTGCAGCTTGCTTGAGACATCTGTTCTGTTTTGCTCAGTTTTTCAATTTTATTTTCCCCACACAGATTACACATCCTCACCTCCAAATTATAATGATTAGACCTTTTTAAATTGGGAATCTCAATTCATAAGGACTTTGGCTTTGTTCCCATCTGTATGGATCTCTCCATTTCTTCTAGGGATGGGGATTGGCTAACTTTCTTGCATGCATGGCTACAGCACGAACCATCAAGCTTGATTTCCTCACTTCTCTTTATATAATTATTGTTTTTGAACCATTTTGTGTTGTAATAGGTCCTTCTTGTTCCTCTGTGTCTTTGATTATAATTATCAATTTTGGTAAAGTCAATTTGTTGCTTAAATCTACAAAATTAGATAATATGACCTATTTTCCCACAAAGGTAGCAACAAGGAGAAGATGATATTGGTCTTTGGGTGTTAATTGCAGATTGCCTGTATTGATTATGGCTCCTACTAGTTTGAAGGGCCATTTTTTTACCTCTTCTATTTCTTTTTCTCATTTTATTTGTTTAAACTTTTTTTTTCAAATCTGCTATCAGTTCGTCCTTGTCTGAGTCAGTCTGTCTTTTTATCCTTGCTTCCTTCTGCTTTGAGTCATGGATATAGGAAGCATGCTGTCTTACATCCTCCAGTGGCAGTGATTTCCACTGTGAACAGTTTTGCCTAAAATAATTTTGTATTGGGATTGATGTTCCCTTTACAAATTGTCTACGAAGATGATCTATGGTTTCCTGAGCATGTGTGTCACTTAATCCTAGGATTGTTTCTGCTACCTCTATTACGCTATCAAGGAAACTGCTAGGATATTCCTCTTCTCCCTATTTTAATTTTTCAATTTTTTACCATGAATTTGGCCTTTTTGCATAGATTCTCATTGCTTCTTATAGATCAGTTCTACATTGGATCAGGCACCTAAGGTTGGCATATTGGGTAAAATCTAAATCTTCGTGGACTAATGGCCAGGCTGCTAAATTTGGGTTTGTCCTTGTTTCATTTAGTAATTTTTCCTCTTCTGAGGAAGAGTAAAATTCCCCTAAAAGAAATTCCACGTCATTGAAACTGGGGTTGAATAGTGTGAACACCCTTTTTAATTCTTTAATGCTTTTGAATGGTTTTTCAAAAAATTTTGGAAAAGTCTCTTCAGGACCTCCATGTCACTTTGGGTGAATGCTTTATATGTTTTCACATGCACTACCCCTTCAACAGGCTGCACTATTGTCCTATCTATGATTGGTAAAAGAGAAACTATGGAATTTGTGGATGGTTGGTTGCTATTGGCCTTTGATTCAATATTGGTGGTATTATTTCCAGGTATTTGGACTCCACAATCTCTAACTGGAGAATTGTGTGCTTGTTCAATTCCTTTCCTTCCCTTATTTATTTCAATACTTGGAATAGTAGTTTGATGTTATTTACTAGATCCCCAGAATCAGCATCTTTTTTGTTGTAATTGAGTTGAAATATTGCCACAGGTGAGAGAAAACATTTTTCAAGGCCACTATGAATTGCCAGATTGTTAGGATTATGGCTATGGCAGTTGGGATGAAACAAATACATTCAGCCAGGGTCAGAGCACACTATTTGTAATAGTCATAGATGTCCAGCACTTGTTGCATGAAATTGGGGACCTTTCTAAACCAAAAATCCATAACACCTTGCATAAGAGACCATGAAATCATAGAGATGGTAGATAGGATGAATGTTATCCTAGCTAACTTCATTTTGTTTGTAACAGAAGATTTTACGTATTTCACAAACTTTGCTCGCCAATTAAATATTTGAGAGAAATAAAGTAAATCCTTCATCTTTAGGTTAAAAGGGAGAGATAAAGGTGAGGAGGTGATAGGAGGAGGAATGAAAGGGGAAGGGTGAATGTAGGGAAGGAATGATTGAGGTGGTATATTGGATGGTGAAGGGATAGGTGGGGTATTCAGGAAAGGCAGCTTAAAATAGGCTTGACACTGAGGCTAGAGACAGAGGATATTGGGGGAGATATAGGCAGGATCCTTCAAGGTAAGGAAAGGTATCTCTATAGATACAAAGGAGTTGGGCCAGTCAGAAATGTTTAAATCTGCCTTGAGGGCTTCTCTTGTCAGTTTCTAAAGTCCCTTGAGGGAGGAGTCAAAAGGGCTCCTCCCTGCCAGTGAAACTGATAGCAGGAGGAAATCTTGGGTAAGGACTTCCTGCCAAGATGGATGCCCACAGTACCCTCAAGAAATAAAAGAAAATAACTCCTTCCCCCTTCAGCCCTTGCCTCAATTTTTGACACAATGACGCACCAGAGGGTTTGAGTAGGTAACAAAGGGGATTTATTAATACAAGTGTCAATTAGAAGGAGAGAGGGGTTTAGGGTTTTGTAACAGCCACTAGGGAGAAAGCTGCAGATGTGGGAAGCATCACAGGAGGGTTAGACTGAGAGAGAACCTGCTCTCCCAGTAAGGAAGATTTGGCTGCCTTAACATAAAGTATTTAATAGATCAATAACATAAAGTATAACTTGATTTATAGATGTCCTACTTGCCTACAGAAAACTAAATCCCAGTATGTCTAAAACCAAACCCCAAACCACTCTTCCACTCAGAGCCAAAGGGAAATTCAGGAAAGATAATAGGGGTCAAGGAGAGGTCCAGAGAAATCAGCTAGGTTCAAATTGTCCAGAGACAAAAGCACAGGCCAAGGCAAAGCCAAAAGCCAAAGCAGAGCCTCAGTTAGAACTTCAGCTCTCCTCAAGCTTCAGGTTCCAACTGACTTACTGTGAAGATTCTAAGACTTAACTGCCAGGGCTGTTTATAGTTGACTCTTGCCAGAGTAAAAACCTCTGTTGCATCCTTGCATTACAAATAGTATACCTATCAGGTCTATGGGATAGGAAATATTTTAAAAGCAAGCAAGAGATAGAAAATATTACAAAATGTAAAATAAATAATTTCGATTATATTAAATTAAAAAGTTTTTGTACAAACAAAACCAATGCAATCAAAATTAGAAGGGAAGCAAGAAATTGGGAAAAAATCTTTATAACAAAAACCTCTGACAAAGGTATCCTTTCCACAATTTATAAGGAGCTAAATCAATTGTGAAAAAAAAATAAAGCCATTCCACAATTGATAAATGGGCAAAGGACATGTATAGGCAGTTTTCACATAAAGAAATCAAAGCTATCAATAAGCACATGAAAAAATGTTCTAAATCTCTCATAACTAGAGAAATCAAAACAACTCTGAGGTACCACTTCACACCTATCAGATTGGCTAATATGATAACAAAGTTAAGTAATAAATGTTGGAAGGGATGTAGCAAAATTGGGACACTAATGCATTGCTAGCGGAGTTGTGAATTGATCCAACCATTCTGGAAGGCAATTTGGAGCTATGCTCAAAGGGCTTTAAAAGAATGCCTGCCCTTTGATCCAGCCATGCCACTGCTGGGTTTTTGACCCAAAGAGGAAATATAGAAAAATATGTTTACAAAAATCTTTATAGCCTTTCTCTTTGTTGTGACAAAGAATTGGAAAATGAGGAGATGCCCTTCAATTGGGGAATGGCTGGAAAAATTGTGGTTTCTGATGTTGATGGAATACTATTGAACTTAAAGGAATAATGAACTGAAGGAATTCCATGTTAACTGGAATGACCTCCAGGAATTGATGCAGAGTGAAAGGAGTAGAACCAGGAGAACCTTATACACAGAGATGCATACACTGTGTTACAATTGAATGTAATGGACTTCTCTACTGGCAACAATGCAATAATCCAGGGCAGTTCTTAGGGTTTTATGAGAGAGAACACCATCCATATCCAAAGAAAGATCTGTGGGAGCAGAAATTCAAAAGAAAGACATTTGCTCTTCAAATGATTCAATGAGAGTATGACTGGTGATGTAGACTCTAAATGATCACTTTATTGCAAATATTAATCATATAGAAATAGGATTTGAACAAAAATACAATGGTCAGTGTAACAATGTAAAACCCAGTGGAATTGCTTGATGGCTATGGGAGGGGTTTGGGAGGAAGGGAGGGAAAGAACATGAATCAGGTAACCATAGAAAAATATCCTAAATTAAATTATTAAATAAATAAAATTTAAAAAATAAAGGCTAAAATCCTGCATAAATATTAGGTATTCTTATAAATTCATACATAGCCAAATCTTCATCTGGTCCCTCTTCCAATTTTCTTCCAAGTATGACAAAGAATAAACAATCAAATCACTCAACTTATTTTATAAAATTAGCTGTATTTATGAATATTCCAAAAATAATTTGGTTTCTCAAATTTACCAAATTATTGGTGGGATTTATTATTTATTTTCCTTTGAAAAATGAACTCCATCACAACCTTTGACTCTGTCTGACTTACATCATATGTGAACAAAAAATTAAAGTATATACTCTAGCGCATTATTCCTCCCTTCTTTTAACCATCAAAGTTGTTACAATAGGTCAAGATTACACATAGAATTATAGAATATTATAACTGAAAGGGACTTGCAGTTGATCAATATCCTTTTTCAGATGACAAATCTGAAACCCAAGGCAGTAGAAAAGCTCAGCCAAATTCACTTGGCTACTGAAGTACTGAAGGGGATTGAAATTATATATCTTTGATATATGTCTAAATGGCATTCTCTTACATATATTAATTGATTAACGGGCCTGGGAGAAGTCCCTAGCTCTTTAATAAAATCAGATATCTTTCCTTGGCTCAAAATGACATGAATTATCATAAATAATTTACTTTACCATCTGTTGTTAGGGCCCAGAACCTTGAAGCATTTTCCTTTCTTCTCACTGTTTAGCCTCCTCAGGCTGTGTGCAGTGATAGCTGTGGCCCTGGATTCAGGAAAACTCCAAGGGAGGGAGAGCCCATCTGCTGCTTTGACTGTTCTTTATGCCCAGAGGGGGAGATTTCCAATCAAATGAGTAAGTATTTGCAATGATCTTTACTACCAAAGTCACTAAAAACTTATGGTATTTGGATCTTGAGGCCATGTGGAATTCATGGGAACATTAATGAAGGAGTAACAAGATATGCAGCCACAATGGGGGCAGATTGTTTTCTCTTTGTCCATCTCACTTGCTTGGTCTCTTTCAGGTATTACCCATCATGTAATGGGGATGATCATCATCTGGATTAATATGTAGGATCATATAGCTAGAAGTGGAAGGAATCTCAGTAGCCATCTAGTTCAACTCCCTCTTTTGATTAATCAAGGAACAACCAAAGAATGGGGTGTGACTGCTGAGATGTGTTGGGGTTAAGTGACTTACCCAAGGTGATAATTCTAAAAAACAGAGGTATTGTCTCCACCTAGTTCCTCTGGGGCAGTGCTTTTCACACAGTATTGGTGTTGTTGTTTGTCCTTTTTAAAAGAGGACTAATGACATCAGCAGATGATGTCTGGCCTTGTACATGGCTTGGCTTTAAGTGAGACTGTGTTGAAAAAAGTCATTCCTCTGACTTGGTCTTCCAGAGTCACTGAGGTCAAGTGATAAGGCAAAATTCAGGATGACTGGTAATGATCCTGGAGGTAGTAGATGATATCAACACCTTCAAGTCTGTCCATATTCTGAGCACTCCATAACTCCTACTTATGCCACCTACATAATCATGGGAACAAATTATTTACATCCACCCATTCCAGCAGAGCATTTGTCCTGTGAGAGAGATCATCTGTGAGGACATCTTCAAGCCAATTTCCCATCCCTGCATCTGTTGAGTGTTTTGCCCAATTTTTTTTTCTGGGATATCATTGCGAATCTCAAAGATACTTCCCTCATGATGTTCTTCCTTATCACCTTCCACTTGCCCCAGGAATAACAATGGATGGTGCTTGAGGGATTGCTTGGGCAGATGCAGGAATATTTGGCCTGTTTTGTCACACTGAATGGTTGCCCCAAGTTTACTGAGAACATTTCACCCTAAAAGTTTCGATGGGCATCTGGGTATCAACAGGAATGAGTATTCTAAACTCATTGGAGCAATCTTCACCATTTATTGACCTTAACTTTGGCACCGTTTCTATTTGCCCAGTGCCTCCTTTTATTTTCACAGACCTCATTAATAAACACTCTTCTGGTGCTGATTTTAACACAAATCTGGTGGCACCCGTGTCAGTCAGAGCTGGATAAATTTATTCTCCTATCTTCACCATAAATAAGGGCTTTTTGTTGTTAGCAGTTTGACTGACAGGTATCAGTGGTGCCTTAGTGTCAATGCAGCCTAAGTCCTAACCATATTGATCTTGGGCTTCTGTTTGCACTGGCTCAGGACTCTTCGGTTGCAATGGAAATGTGTCCCCTTTAAAATTAGATGTTATATGGATTTTCTGTGCTCCTTTGTGTCTTTGTTTCCGTATTGTAGCTTGGTGCAGAAAATTTGCTAATGGGCTTATACCTCTTATTTTGTATGTCCCTTGTCTCAAACCATGAGTAAAGTAAAGTACTCTGTTCTTTCCTGAACACACTTTGCTTGATGCCTACAAAGTTAGATTTCAGAGAAGCTTGCTTTAGGGGAAATCCTTCTTTTGAGTTGGGAATGTGTTGCTGATCATTGACCATATCCCAATTCTGTGAATCCATGCCTATTTCTTGTGCATGACTCATAGACCCAATGTCAGTAGCAGGAAACCTAACACCACTTGCACTTTCATAGGAAACAAAGCTACTACTTCAGATTTCTTCTTTGTTCTTATCTGTGCTACCATGTTTCCCTCTATGGTACTGACAGTTCCTAAATTGAATTCCTCTAAATGCCTGAACTCAGAGTTTATTCCAGAGGCAGCATTCTCTGGAGTGACACAGGCTTGAAGGTATAACAGTTTATAATTTTAATCTCCCTGCAAAGCTGATTGTGGTAAAAATTCTTCAGCTCTTGAATCCAACTTCAGAGTCTCTTTGCATTTGCAGCAGCTAGACTTTTCCCTTTTCCTTACTGCTTTTCTAGCTACCAAAGGAGAGAAGATTGTGCCTGTGTCTGAGACCTTTGTACTTTTCTTCCCATTGGTCTGCAGAAGTTTACCTTTCTTACTGACAATGTCTTTCTTTATGATATCAGTATTAAAACACCCAGTTAAACTCAGTTCTTTTGTTGTTTTGTATTGCTTTACTACTGATTGATTCAAATGATTCACTGTCCTAATAGTCATTGATGTTTCATGGTGCAGCATGCTTGGAACAGATGTATTCAATGATGGTAAAGGCTGAATACTAGTATTTGATATTTTCAAGGGTGTATCCTTTGTAATGTTATCAGGTTTGATCAGTGCTAATTCCATTAAGTTTAAGTCAAGGTTTTGTGTAGGTTCAAGTACTTTTCTATCATCAATTTTTAAGTCACTGTTTTCAGTTCCATAGATTCTTTTCTTCATTTCAATGACATCATTTTCCATTTGTAATTCTTCTTCAATATTCTCACTATAATCATGTTTTGCTTCAGCAAGCCCATAACTTATTACTGCATTTCTCAGCTCCTATTTTTTACTTTTCCCCTGCATTATCACTGCCATAGCTGTTGTCTTTTGCTTCAATTATCCATGCTACTTCCTCAGTTCATATGCTAGTGTGTGGCCTCACTCCTTTGGCCACATACTCTTCTATCTTAGATAAACTTGGTGAATCATTGGAATTGGAGCAGTTGTGGTCACCACACCTTGATTTCACACTATATCTATTATATATCTATTTCTACTATTGTTATTGTTGTTCTTAAAAATGGAGCCTGGATCTGGGTAAAGTATGTATACAATCATATGTAGTTTTGATCAGAGGATTCGCACACCAACTGACTTAATATACACTTACATTTAATAACTTGGAGGGTTTAGGGTTGATGGTATATATACAGGAGAGTGTGTCTGGTCAAATCTGCCTAGTTATCTTTAGTGTTGACAGGACAGCTTCTCCCCTAAAGGGGAAAAGGTCCCAAACAGAAATCTTTGCTTCCCTAACTTCCTCTCAAACTAATATACTTCTCTATATACTAAGTATAAATGCAAGATGCTTAAGAGAGAGTCTTTATTGAAGATCTGAAGATATTAAAGTTTTGCTGTGATACTGCTGGCTTGATATCTTTGAAGTAGTATTTAAATTAGGGTCAGGATCAGACAGTCTTATTGATTGCTTTAGTGGGTAAATGGCTGAATTCCACCAAGCTCTTTGGGTCAGAATTATGCTGGGACTCAGAAAGTAGCAGTAATAATAATAATTATCCCACCAACCTCTTTCTCCTAGCACCCTATCCCAGGAAAGAGTGAATCACTCATGTTGGGGTGCTCCTTATATACCCATATTTGTACTGCTCTTAACAGTCCCTCTCTTAGGGTTCCATGGTAATTCACCCCATTTAAGATTCTTCAAGCTACAGTTAGTAGATGGTATCAGCATCTTCCAGTCTGTCCATGTTCTGAGCACTCCATAACTCCTACTTCTGCCACCTTCATAATCATGGGAACAAATTATTTATATCTACCCATTCCAGCTGAGCAATTATTTACATGTTTGTCAATTAACCTTATAGGTTGTTTGGCCCCATAACTAACTGATACATTCATGACCAATTTGTGACCCTCAGCCTGCTTTAGTCTATATGTTACTGGGCATGCCACAGCTTCTTGGACACATAAGTAAGAACTGACTGCCAGGTGGACACCAAAGATGGATAACAAATTCTCAAAAGGCTCTACAAAACCTGGATAGCAGAGGTGCTGGCCCTCCTTGGACATCTGTACATCTCAAAGTACCTTTGCTTTGTTGTGGTATGGTGGATAGAGCACTGGACATGGAGTCAAGAAAACCTTGAAATTAAATTATATTTTGTGGAGGACCATGGAGTTAAATGCCCCCAAACTCTCTCTCCTCTCCTCCTGAGGAGGTCAAGCATAGGGCACAGTTGGAAAGAACAGCATAACCTTGAATATAATGATGTGAAGGCAGAGAGAAATCTCTCCTCCAGCTCCAGAGGACAGGATCTAGTCAAAATTATGTTTGTTGACTGATTCCAATAATGAACTAAGCTTGATTCCCACGGTAAAAAGAGATAAAATAGCGACTGTTTCTGGCTCTGAGAGGAAGCAGGAGTACAAGCTTGGGGCAGTAGCCTGAAGCCTATTAGAGTAGAGCTTGATGGAATAAAACTAGGAATGTTAGAAAGCCTGCTAGTGATAAATGTCATTCCTTTTAAGTCTTCATTGATCCTCAACCCCATCTAGGTCCAAGACCCCATGCAAAGCTCTGACCTATAAAATTTTGTAATACATTGTAATAATATTTCCTATACCTTGTAGCTGAGTGACCTTGCGTATAATGGAACTTCCATGGTTTCCATTTCCTTATAATTATAATTTGGTGAGTTTAGATTAGATGTCATAAGATGTCCTTGCTATGTTTCCTATGATCTTTGAAAGGAAAAGTGGTTCAGTGAAAAGTAAAGTTAATACGGGGTCAGAGGACTAGGGTTTAAATATTGTCTCTGCTACTTATTATCTATGTGATCTTAGGCAAGTCATTTAACTCTGTGGTCCATAATTTCTTTAGTTCTACAATAAAATGATTGTTACAGATGATATCCACTGTCCATTATCTGATGAAATCTATGATCATGTCTTGATTACACATGTATTAAGAAGGAAATGGAGATATTCAGTATCTAAGGTTTGTAATTGAATAAAAGCTTCAGAAAAAGGGTGTAGATGAAGGTGGGTCCAAAGGAGGTACTCTCAGCTGAAAGAGGTTCAGCCACAGAAAGACTGTGAGGGAGGAAGCAAGTTCAAAGTGGGAGCTTAATGCTGTGGGTGAGTATGAGATGGAGAAATTTAGCCTGAATTTTGGGGACTGGTTAGATGATCAGCTCAGGGGAAGAGCTGTATCTGGATGAATGAGATGAAAAATAATAACGATCATAGAAAACATAGAAACATATGAGGCACTGGGCTAAGTGCTTTACACTTATGATTTAATTTGATCCTTAAGAGAACTCTTTGAGGTATTTTCCTTATTTTAAATATGAGAAAATTTAGACAGATAATAGGTGACATGCCCAAGGTCACACATCAAGTAAGTGTCTGAGGCTAGGTTTGAAAGTCAGGATTTCCTGACTCTAGACCCAGCACTCTGTCCACTACATCACCTAGCCAGTCAGCATGTTCTGAGCAATAATAGAAAATGAGATGATGCTTGAAGGAAAATGTACAGTTGGTTGCCTTTACATGTGTGGTAAATTATGATATAAAATTATGTATGGGAGGGGATTATGATTTAATATGAGATGGGGTCTATATTGAATATCTCTGTACATAATTTTTGTCTCCACTGAACACCTGATTATACTCAAACCATAACACAGGAAATTCACAATGAAAATTCTCTTCCTGTGCCATTAATAATTTTTTAAAATAATTTTTTAAAAAAAATTTCCCATGGTTACATAAGTCATGTTTTTACCTTCCTCTTCACCCCCTCAAACTCCCCCCACTCTGCTGTAGCCAATTCGCATTTCCACTGGTTTTATTATGTTTGGTCAGTCAAGACTTATTTACACATTATTGATAGTTACATGGGTGTGGTCTTTTCAGGTCTACATCCCCAATCATGTCCTCATCAACCCAAGTGTCCAAGCAGTTGTTTTTCTTCTGTGTTTCTGCTTCTGTAGTTCTTCCTCTGAATGTGGGTAGTGTTCCTTTCCATAAATCCCTCAGAATTGTCTTGGGTCATTGCATTGCTGCTAGTACAGACATCCATTATATTCCATTTTACCACAGTATATCAGTCTCTGTGTACAATGTTTTTCTGGCTCTGTTCCTTTCACTCTGCATCAATTCCTGGAGGTCTTTCCAGTTCACATGGAATTCCTCCAGTTTATTATTCTTTTGAGCACAATAGTATTTCATCACCAACTTATACTACAATTTGTTCAGCCATTCCCCAATTGAAAGGGATACCCTTGCTTTCCAGTTTTTTGCCACCACAAAGAGCGCAGCTATAAATATTTTTGTGCAAGTCTGTTTATCTATGATCTCTTTGGGGTACAATCCCAGCAATGTTATGGCTGGATCAAAGGGCAGACATTCTTTTATCTCTCTTTAGACATAGTTCCAAATTGCCATCCAGAATGGTTGGATCAGTTCACAACTCCACCAGCAGTGCATTAATGTCCCAATTTTGCTACATCCCCACCAACATTCTTTACTCTCCCCTGCTATCATTTTAGCCAATCTGCTAGGTGTGAGGTGGTACCTCAGAGTTGTTTTGATTTGCATTTCTTTAATTATTAGAGATTTAGAACACTTTCTCATGTGCTTATTGATACTTTTTATTTCTTTATCTGAAAATTGCCTATTCATGTCCCTTGCCCATTTATTAATTGGGGAATGGCTTGATTTTTTATACAATTGATTTAGCTCCTTGTATATTAGAGTAATTAGACCTCTGTCAGAATTTTTTGTTATAAAGATCTTTTCCCAGATTGTTGTTTCCCTTCTGATTTTGGTTGCATTGTTTTTCTTTGTACAAAAACTTTTTAATTTAATATAATCAAAATTATTTATCTTACATTTTGTAATTTTCTCTAACTCTTGTTTGGTTTTATAGTCTTTCCTTTCCCAGAGATCTGACAAGTATGCTATTCTTTGTTCACCTAATTTACTTACAGTTTCCTTCTTTATATTTAAGTCTTTCACCCATTCTGAATTTATCTTGGTGTATGGTGTGAGATGTTGATCTAAACTTTATCTCTCCCATTTTTTTCCAGTTTTCCCAGCAGTTTTTGTCAAATAGTGGATTTTTGTCCCAAAAGTTGGGCTCTTTGGGTTTATCATACACTGTCTTGCTGACATCACTTGCCCCAAGTCTATTCCACTGATCCTCCCTTCTACCTCTTAGCCAGTACCATATTCTGACCACTGCTTTATAGTATAATTTAATATCTGGTACTGCTAAGCCACCTTCCTTCACATTTTTTTTTCATTATTTCCCTTGGTATTCTTGATCTTTTGTTCTTCCAAATAAACTTTGTTATTTTTTTTTCTAATGTAGTAAAACCGTTTTTTGGTAGTTTGATAGGTCATCTGAAAAGAAAATAAGAGAAGTCTGCCAGTGCTCAAATATAGCCAGTAAATCACTGTAGCTTTTGGGTGATAGATAAACCTACTAGAGTAATGGAGTATAAGTAGGTGGTCCATGACTAAAAATCAGCTGCAAGCCAAGTCAGAGGGAAAAAAATATTTTTAATTAAGTATGGGGAAAGCACTATGACTTTGTATCAGAACCAGGTTACCAGAGTAGACACTTAATATAAGTTCAATTAATCCTTGATACATTTTAAAAATTTAAATATTTTATTTTTTTAGAAAAATTTTCCATGGTTACATGATTCTTGTTTTTACTATCCCCTTCACCACCACCCCCTTATCCAACGCACATTTCCATTGGTTTTAACATGTGTGATCAATCAAGACTTATTTACATATTATTGATAGTTGCATTGGTGTGGTTGTTTCGGGTCTACATCCCCAACCATGTCTGCATCAACTCATGTGTTCAAGGAGTTGTTTTTCTTCTTTGTTTCCACTCCTGCAGTTCTTCCTCTGAATGTGGGTAGCGTTCTTTACCATAAGTCCCTCAGAATTGTCCTGGGTCATTGCGTTGCTGCCAGTACAGAAGTCCATTACATTCAATTTTACCACAGTGCTTGATACATTTTTTTAAAAAAGATATTCTGAGCCTGGGAGCATTGAGTTGGTTTGACCATCTCCTAGCATGACTGTAGAGATTTGGAGCTTATGACCGTGAGTAAAGAGCCAGCATAAAATTGAGTTCCAAATAGCCCCAAATGACTAACTAACTGATCCACAAAAATTTAACCAGCCCTCTATGAAGTACCAAGAGATATAACCATATCCTTTACTCAGACTTTATGTCAAAAACATTGGGGACACTAATATACTACTGGTGGAACTCTAAGCTGATCCAAATATTTTGGACAATTATGTGGAATTATAGACAAAAGAGTTATAAAACTGCATATATCTTGTGATCCAGTAATTCTGCTATTAGGTTTAATTCTTAAGGTGATCATGGAAAAAGGAAAGGCTCCTTTATTTTCTAAAATATTTATATCACTTGTCTTTGTGGTGGTGAAATTGAAGAGATGCTCATCAATAGGGTAAAAGCTTAACAACTTGTGGCATATAATTGTGATATAATACTACTGCACCAAGAGAAATGATGAACAAATGATTTAAAGGAAATAGAAAGAGCTATAAGGAGTTATGATGAGAGAAATGAGTGAAACCAAGAGAACATTCTATACAGCATGTGAAATATTGTTTGAAGAAAGACTTGTGTATATCCATCTCCAAAGGAAGAGTTGATATACAGAAGTAAAGGAGACATAGTTCTACATTTAAATATATCTTTTTTTTCAAATGATGCCTCATCTAATGGAGGCTAGAGAGGGAGGGAGGAAGGAACCTGGGCATTTTAGATTAGAAATTTTTACTAGATTAGTAATTTTTAAAAAAAAATCACCTAAAGCTCAACTCCTGTCAGCTCAGGAGGGTATTCTCCTCCATAATAAACCTGGGGGAAACCTTAATAGCTCAATGAATGCCTGAAGCATTTGGCTCATAGATAGAAGGCCCTATGTTGAAATCTTGACCAAGACACTTAGGAGCTGTGTGACCTGACAGAAATCACTTAACCACAATTGCCTGGTATTTTCTACTTTTCTACCATGGGACTGACACTTAACAGCAATTCTAAAACAGCACATGAAGGTTTAAAAATAGTAAACTTACATAACCTTACAGAGGAGGGAAGTGAGAACTAAGGTCATATGAGTGGTCAAGCTAAGGTTAGAAGTCACAGATAGATAGTATGAGGGGAACTGTATTTGAATCTTACTTTTTCAAATACCTATTTGTGTGACTTCCTGCAAGACATTCTGGTTAGGTCTTAGCTTCCTCCACTGTAAAAGGAGGGCCATAGACTATGTTATCTTTAATATATATGTGTGCTTCAAATGTGTGTCCATTTTATCAAATGTTATGATTAAAAATAATAAAGACTAATATAATTATAGAAATTAGTATTTTAATTAAAGCCATGCTGATAGGGATAAAATCATTAGAACACACGCTTGTAAGAATTCAAAACTCCTGCCTTAGCCATTTTACCTTTCATACCTTTGGCTAAAAGAGGGCTTACTTTCGGATTTCCTCTCATTTAAAGTGTCCTCTGCATGGTGACACAGGCATCCCCATGCCCAAAGAACTGGAAATGGAAACCCGTTGGACCACGGGAAATGTAGTTTGATAGTTCCCACGTGTCCATAGAAAAAATATATATACTTTAAAATGACATTTCCCAAATTTCAATTAACACAAACTAGGACAGAAGTGTTGCTTTTCCAGTACCACAATTATTTGTCCACATACCAAGGCAGAAGTGAGGGTGACACATCACTATATGGATTCTCATTATGGAAAGCATAGAACATAGCTCATCCTCAAAAATTGTTGCCAATTCATCCAAGACTTAATCTTATTGAGGGAGAATTTATTATTAGAAAGTGAAGTGGAATTAGTAAATATAGTAAAGTATAGACTTTGTTCAGGATAATGATGTATTTGTGCTGGAGTCCTGTGAGTATGATTGCTGAAATTCTTTGCTTTAAACTTTGATAAAGCATTTAGAGGAGGGACTGAACAGTGAATCCTACAAATACAAAATATTTTTTACAAATAATTAAAGTTGTTAAAGCATTACAAATATAATTTCATTTTATCATCATGGCAGCCTTAAAGGGAAGGTATTATTAGCAATTCCATTTTACAGAAGAGGAAATTCCCTCAGTACCTTATCTATAAAATGGGAATGCTAATAGCATTGACTTCCTGGGGTTCTTGTGAGGATCAAATGAGATAATCATTTTAAAGCACTTGGAACAATGCCTGGCACATATTAGGTGCTATATAAATGCTAATTATTATAACTTATTATGATTAGTATTGTGGAAGTATCAGTGAGCACAGATGCAATATGACTATTGATAAATGGAGGAAATATTGGAAAAGATAAATGTTGAGAAATAGCATGATCTAGGTCTTCCAAATTGTAAACGTAATGAACAAAGTGGAAATGGGCCTAATCACTTTGGTGGCTATACCACTGTGACTATGATTATATCCTGAGGGTCATGTTCTAACCTCTATGTCCAAATGGCCTGAGTGGAGTTATGTTGTCTGATTTCCAGGTTTGAGAAAAGGGAGTGTTTTAAAATACAAAACAAGGAGATGCAATGAGATGTGTCTTGTCCCCTACAGATATGAAGCATTGCATTAAATGCCCTGAAGATGAATATCCAAATAAGGAGAGAGATCACTGCCTCCCCAAAGCCATCACCTTCCTGGATATCAAAGAACCTCTGGGAATGACTCTAACTTGTGTGGCCCTTCTCTTCTCTGTGTTGACAGCTCTGATTTTTGGGGTATTTGTGAGGTTTCGTGATACATGCATAGTGAAAGCTAATAACCGGGTCCTCAGCTATACTCTCCTCATCTCCCTCACCTTATGTTTCCTCTGCTCCTTGCTCTTCATTGGACGTCCCACTGCAGCCACCTGCCTCTTTAGACAAACAACTTTTGGGCTTGTCTTCACTGTAGCTGTTTCTTCCATTTTAGCAAAAACCATTCTGGTAGTTCTGGCCTTCAAGATTATAAATCCCAGGAGCAAGAGTAAGGTATGGCTGCAACCTAGAGTGTCCAATTGTATTGTAGTCCTTTGCTCTGTGATTCAGGTGACTCTGTGTGGCATCTGGCTGGGAATCTCTCCCCCCTTCCCAGACACAGACATACATTCTGAACCCAATGAGATCATCATTGAATGTAATGAAGGCTCTGTCTTTGGTTTCTACTCTGTCTTGGGTTACATTGGCCTCTTAGCCCTGGGCAGCTTCATGGTGGCTTTTACTGCCAGAAGCCTACCTGACACCTTCAATGAAGCCAAGTTCATAACTTTCAGTATGTTGATGTTCTGCAGTGTGTGGGTTTCCTTCCTGCCCACATACCAGAGCACCAAGGGCAAGGCTATGGTGGTTGTGGAGATCTTCTCCATCTTGGCATCCAGTGCTGGCTTACTAAGCTGCATCTTTATCCCCAAATGTTATGCCATCTTGTTAAGGCCAGATGAGAACATTAAGGAATGTATAAGAAATAAATCAAACTGCAAAATTGAGAAGCATTTTACTTGAGAAATTGAAAGGATTAGCAAATGATTTAATATGGAAATCCATGGATCCAGATTGACCCAGTCTGGTGACTCAGTTCTGGAACTGGCTTACTTGCCTTGCTATCCAATTAAGTATGTAGTACAAATATTTTCCTATGAGGAAATTTTTCAATTTTGGAAAATGAGAAAAAAAACTATATTACATTGTTTAAACCTAGCCCTCTGTCCCTGGGAAAGTAAGCCATCTCTCTCTCTCTCTCTCTCTCTCTCTCTCTCTCTCTCTCTCTCACACACACACACACACACACACACACACATATATATATATATATATATATATGAAGAGAGAAACCCATTAATTATCCCTTGAGTACTGCTTTGACTGCATCCCATAGAATTTGATAAGTATTTTCCTCTTTGTCATTTTCTTCAATGAAATCATTATTGTTTCTTTGATTTGTTCTTTAATTGACCAGTTTTGAAGAATTAGTTTATTTAGTTTCCTGTTAATTTCAAATTTTCCTCTTTAGGAACCCTTATTATTATTTTTATCACATTATGATCTGAAAATTTTTCATTAATTATTTCTGCTTTTCTGCATTTGTTTGCAATATCTTTATGGCCTAGTAAAGGGACAGTCTTTGTATATGTGCCATGTACTGCTAAAAAGAAGGTATATTCCTTTTTATCCCTATTCAATTTTCTCCAGACATGTATTAGCTCTATTTTTTAACATTTAATTCACTTCCATTACTTCTCTCTTATATATTTTTTGGTTTGATTTGTCTTGTTCTAATGGCAGAAGGTTGAGGTCCCTGACAAGTATGGTTTTACTACCTATTTCTCCTTAAGCTCTTTTAGTTCAGTAAGTTAAAAATCTGAAATCTTTTTTTGTGCATATATGTTGTTTACTAACATTTCTTCATTCTTTATCTTTTATCAAGAAGTAATTTTTCCTTTTCTCTTTTAATCATATATATATATATTACTTTAGCTTTGTTTGAGATCATGATTGCTACTCCTGTCTTTGTCTTAGTTGTAGCCCAATAGATTCTGCTCCAGTCTCTTACTTGTGTGTGTCTACATGCATCACGTGTGTTTCTTGTAGGCAACATATACTAGGATTCTGGTATATAATCTACTCTACTATTCACTTGCATTCTTTATGGTGGCAAAAAAAAATTTGAAAATGATGGTGTGTTCTTCAATTGGAGAATGACTGAATGAATTGTGGTATCTACTGGTGATGGAATACTATTGTGCTGAAATGAATGATGAACTGGAGGAATTCCATGTGAACTGGAATGACTTCCACGAATTGATGCAGAGTGAGAGGAGAAGAAGCAGGAGAAACTTGTACCCAGGAACTGAGACACTGTGGCACAATCCAATGCAATGGACTTCTCTACTAGCAGCAATGCAGTGATCCAGGACAATTCTGAGGGACTTATGAGGAAGAAAGTTTTCCACATCCAGAAAAAATTTCTGGGAGTAGAAACACAGAAGAAAAACATATGATTGATCACATGGTTTGATGGGGATATGATTGGGATGTTGATTTTAAATGATCTTCTCTGAGCCCCTCAGAGAAATAAAATCTTATCAGAGCTCCATCAAAGTCAGTGCAGATGGCAAAGGCCTGCATTGACCTCTGTGATCTGAAAATCAGCCACAGAATGGATGGATAACCCAATCTGATCCCTCTGTGTGACTCTTCTAACCAATACTTTTTATTATTAAAATTAATATAATCTATATTTTTAGGATAGCCTCAGGTTTTGAAGTATAGATATAAAATCCCTTTATAGAAATTCACTTATAGAATTCCATTTAACAATCTATAACAAACCAATATTTAACGAGTTAATAGCCCCTGCCCTTAGTAAGAAACAATAAAGGAGAAGCTGCTTTTTTCTCTGTCTCAAAGTTTGAAAGACAGCATTACAGAAGGAAAAGACCTTTTTGTCTCAATCCTTTCTCATGCTGAATTTAACCTCATGAACCCAACATTCTCACACTTCACTACTTTCCCACGTTAAGCTTGTCCCCCAGAATTTGGGGTTCTCACACCCTAATACACTTTTGAAATATGTTGAAGTTTCTTTTTATAAAAATAAAACTTAGATAAAGTAGAGCATTGGTAGCCTTGAAAATTGTTTACACTTAATATGATCCATATGGAGAAATACATTTTGTGTGCCAACATTTTATGCAACCAGTATAATCTTGAGTTCTCTGTTTTGATGTGTTTTAACCCTTAACTCCTTGTGTATTGGCTCATAGATGGAAGAGTGGTAAGGGTGGGCAATGGGGGTCAAGTAACTTGCCCAGGGTCACACAGCTGGGAAGTGTTTTGATTTTTAAATGTAAATTTTCCCAGAATTTGAGTAACTGTGAGAAAAAGGTATAAAAATGAAAATTTATAGGAAGTGGTAGAAGAACAGCTTCCACAAATCCACTGTGTCTCTGACTCTCATACTTTCTCACCTAAACCATGCACCTTCCCAGACCCCCTGTAGCTGCTGGCTGGCTTCCAGCAATGATCAATCTATTACAAATATTAAAAACATGGAAATAGGTTTTGAACAATGATACATGTAAAGCCCAGTGGAATTGTGTGTTAGCTCTGGGAGATGGGAGTGAGAACAGAAGGGAAAGAACATGAATCATGTTAAGTGTGAAAAAATATTTAAAATTAATCAATGAAATAAAAATGGGAAAAAATAAAAAGCAAAAAATTTAATTAATTATTGAGACAAAAGATAAGGGTGACAGTTAAATCATCATGTTCTTTGATTTTTGTCCCAGGCGGAGACATTGATGTTCATAGACTCAGAGCAAGAAGGGATCTTCAAGATTATCTAATAGAGAAGCAGACTGAGTACTCCAAAGTTACCACCCACAATGATCATTTTTACACTTACCAGATTAATCAGCACTTGTGTCATTAGTAAGAAGATGCCCATGTGAATGACTTTGCATTCATTCTTTTTTCATTGTGACTGTATTTTCTGTCACTGAATCATCTGATTTCTTGACATAAAAAAGGCTATTTCCCAAAGCTCAGGGTCTCTGCTCTTGATTTGACCAGGGTTCGGCTTTATTGGAATCTGGTTTCCTCCCAAAAAATCTATTTAGCTTGGAGTTCTGAACTGATGTGATGAATTTTTACCACATATGTAGCACAGACCTTCATACAAAATAGGCTTAAGAGTTGTTATGTAAGTGATAGGTTTAGAAATTGTAGATATGAGTGTGTAATTGTATAAATTATGTTACACTGACCTGTGAATGCAATCAATCCAGTGTCAAGCTATTAGATGCATCGTGATTTTCTATGTAAGATAATTATTTTGATAATACATTCAACTGAATAGAAGTCATTGGAATGTCAATAATTTTGTTTCATGGTTGAAATTCATAATATCATTTATTATCTTTTAAATTTTGCTTCATAGGAATTTTGAGGAAAATCTTATATAGGAAATGATGCTAATTACAAATGCTTTCTATAGAGCAAAGACATTTTCCTTCCTAAATGAAGTCCTCTATAGATCCAGATGCCATTAAATGATGAATTAAGGCATTTGAGAATATGCTTAGAATTTTTAAAAACTGAAGTATTTAATTGGACATGTTGTAAAGAAATAACTTCTTGTTTCAATTTTCATCTTGGTTGCATTAGTTTTGTTTGTACAGTTTTGAATTTAATATAATGAAAAATAGCTATCTTATACCTCATAATTTCATCTATTTATTATTTGGTCACAAATTCTTCCCTTATCAATAAATTGATTTGAAAGGTAAACTATTTTACACTCCTTTAATTTTCTTATGAGACGACTCTTTAGTTCTAAATCATATGCCCATTTGAACCTAATCTTAGGAGAGCTTATGACATAGCAAAGTGAATTGTCTGATTTTGAGCAAGGTGAGAGTTCAGTGTGAATGTCTGTGGTTTCTGTGATGTATAGTATGAGAGATGGAAAATTAAGAGACTGGCCCTAAATTAATTTCATTTCATCTAAGGTAGAAGGGGGAAAATATGGAAAAATAGGAGAGATATAATTTCCTCACTGCTTCACTTAGCTGGCTATTCTGAGGCCACAATTAGAGTGATACCCAGCAACAAAACTGAAATAGAAGAGCTTGGATATCTGCTCTTGCCTCAGTTTATAAAACCTTTTCTCTGTCCACTAACTTTCACAAATCTCATCTCAGGAGCCAACTGTGGCTTTCTATTTTGCCTAGGGCACCCAGGGGAGCAGGCCAGTGAGCAGTGCAGGGGACATCATCCTGCCCTCAACTAGAAATCTCTTGACTCTATTGCTGCCTTTTTCCTCTTGCCATTCTATCCTCACTCAATGAATCATGCAGTCCTCGCCTCTGAGTCAAATTCAGGCTCATGCCAGGTATGCTGCCCCAGAAAAAGGGAGGTCAAATTTCCTTCACACAAGAACAAAAATTTAGCTTCATGTGAACATATTTCTACAAGGTTTGTATTCTCAAGGTTCCTACCCAATGTCGATTATCTGATCTACAGCAAGATGGGAGTTGCAATGGAATGTCTTTCCGCATTGCTTGCATTCATAAAGTTTCTCCCCAGTGTGGACTCTGATGTTCAGCAAGACTATTACTCTGATTGAATGTCTTTCCACACTGCTTGAATTCATAAGGTCTATCACCAATGTGGATTCTCTGATGTACAGCAAGTCTGGACCTTTCTTTGAATGTCTTTCCACATTGCTTACATTTATAAGGTTTCTATCCAGTGTGAACTCTCTGGTGTTAAGCAAGACTGGTCCTGAGTCTAATAAAAGTCTTTCTACACTGATTACTTTCACTAGATTTTTCCTCAATGTGCTTTCTTTGATGTCCAATCAGAGATGAATTTTGAGGTGCAATACAGAATTCTCTGAAAGCAAAGTTATCAGGACCATCACTCATGAATCTTTGTAGGTCAATTTCTTCTACAGGAAAGCTCTTTGTTGGATTCGCCTTCATTTCAGGTCAGATCTCTACTTCTAAAAGAAACAAACAGTAAAACATGCATATATATTGACATATACACATATATAACTTTATCTCCTTTCCTCAACTGTCAGAACATAAAAGCTTCCCATGTGATCTGATTGGCTCTTCATAACAAATTTGTGATTTTGGACAGGCTAACTTTATTACATTCCTAAGTCAGACCACGACTTCAGAAAGGCTGGATGAGTGACTTGAACTGAAATCCTGGAAGCTGAGATCAAATCTTGTGACTGGGCATGCTCTGTCCATAGTACTAAATCAATCTCAGCTTTCATTTTCATTGTCTATACATTCAGTCCTCTCTTCAAAGGCATGACACCACTGAGTGCATATACACTAACTAATCATATTATTTCATCATCTAGTTTCTCTGTAAGCATTATGTAATTCCCTTCACGATTGCTTTTGACCTTATTTTTTGTTCCAGTTTCTGAGATCAGATAAATTCAGCACTCTTTTTTGCATTTATGCAAGGCATAAAATATATTGTTCTGTTCTTTGCTCCTTGAGAGCAGCCATTAATTTTCTTTAAATGCCCCTTTTCACTAAAATAAAATCTTTCCACTAAATACAACTTAAACAAAAATATGGCATTTCCCTTGTTTAAAAATATGTCTCACTTTAGTTGAGTCCATGATCCTTTTGTAAGGAAATGGGCAAGAAAGGTAATGCAATTTTCTTCCTATTTCCAACCTTATATAAATACTGACATTTTCATGATGTTATTCTTAAAAATCCAAATACAGGTGGTGGTACATTCTCATTATATGTCAGACACTTGCTAGGACTTTTAAGCTTGGGTAAGTCACAGGAGTTCTGTTGGTCTCAGGCTCCTCAACTATAACATGGACATAATAATATCAAGTGACTCCTAGGTTTAACTATGAGGATTTAATGAGATAATATTTATAAAGTATATGACACATACTAAGGGCCATGTGCAAATGGTGATGTTTATTTCATCATTAGAATTTGGATTATTTCCTCCTTTGATTGCTTTTCTCCTTAAACTGTCATTCTGCTCACTCCTCTAGTTCCTGATTTCCCTGTTGAATTAAATGCATTTCCATTCCCCAACACTCCTCCCTGGATCATCACCATGAGATTAAGGATCTGTTACTTCTTTCTAAACCACCTCCATGTCTGGATTCTGGATTGTGAGCTTAGACTGGTGTTTCCCTTCCTTTGTATGCTCAGGGCTTAGCATGGTTCCTAGAACATATGTATTATTTAATTCATGTTTACTGACCTGGCCCAGAGATTATGTCATGTCAAACCTCTAGCAGGATTCTTGCATTCTTGTCTCTCTTGGAAGGCAAATGCATGCTCTAGTCTCAACCATGTTTCTGTCTCTCTCGTGCCTTTACTTTGTAACAGTCAATCCAACCCAATCCTGAATATCCCAGAGGCTTCTCTCTAGGCTCTCATCTCCCTAATGTGAGGTGCTGTGGTCACCTGATTGTCCAAGAACACAACAAAGACTGAGTGCTAGAAACCAGGAAAGGGCCTGGGCCAATGATGTAGGGAAAGCTTAGCCTTTAATTGCTTCCAGGTAAGGCAGAAGTCATGGGCTGCAGGTCAATGGAGAGAAGGAAAATCAGGAAACCAGCTGCCTGGCTCCACTCTACTTTGAGGCTCCCTGACCACAGCTGGGTCCTCACCATGGCAAGACAATCCTGTGACATCTCCCTCATGGATTCCTTTTGCCACCCACCACAGCAGCCATCAAAATATTACCCTGATCTCCAGCTCTTCCTTATGCCTTCCTCTCACCCCATGCCTCTTCTGAGCTGAGAACTTGGCCTCATATTCCACTGAACAAAAGCTGGACCTCTCTGCAGAGCTCTCTTATCCTCAACATGTCACTCAGCTCAGTTACCTCCTTTTCTTTTCTGGCCTCAGGATCAGAAGAAATGGTCATTCTTTTCCTAGCTAAAGAAAATCTCTCTCCATGTGCAAAGAACCTATCCCACCACTAATCAGTCTATTCCTCTCTGCAGGGCACACATTGATCTTTCATCTTCAGCCTTTCTGACACGAAGAAGCTAGTGACTCTCTTCCTCTGTGAACCAATAAACAGTTTCTCCCCATTGCTCCAAACACTCACTTGTTCTGTTTCTCCCCATGAGATAGTGTCCAGCATCTGTACTTGAGTTCAGGGCTAAACTGACAGAGATGGCCATTTGCAGTGAGTTGTGAGGGTTCCTTTGCCTTGTTTTCTCTGCTATACTTTTCCCCAGAATCTTCAGTTTGGCTCCCCTGAAGCCCCAGGCCACCTAGCCCCATTAGACTTCTTCAGGGAATCTTCTCTTCAGAGCCTTCCTTCTCATTATTGGCTGCCCCAGAACTGGAATCTAGAGGGCTTCTACAGAACTGTCAGCTTGCTGCTATCTGCTCTAGTAGAGGGTGAGCTCCCTGAAGGCAGGGTAGGTCCACTGTAGCCCTTTATGTCCCATATAACTCAGCCCAGGACTTGGCACAGAGCGAAAACTCATATGTGTTTCTGGATACTAAAGAGTTCAGAGGGGATAAATTCAGCCATTTTGTTACCTGCTAGAGACTTCCAGGCCCTTCAGGCCAAACACTGACTTCTTAGGGGGTCACAGACTGATCCCATGAAGGGAGCTGATAGGAAATGGAGTCCAATAGCCTCATTTTACAAATGGGGATAATGAGGCTCAGGGATTCAGTAACTTGCCCGAAAAGGCCCTGCTAAAACCTCAGAAAAAGAAGTCCAAGTTGGATCTTCCTGCACCCAAATCTAGCCCTGGCTTCACCAGAGCACACAGAAGCCTCTGATCACCCTGGCCTTTCCCCCTTTCACCTGGGCTGCAGCTCCTCAAGCCTTATTGTTCCAGCATCCACAGGGCTTCCCTCTGCTCCAAAGAAGAGATCACATCTTCTAGGGGAGCTGGAAGCCCTGATCATGGGAAATCAGTCAGGGAGGAGGATGGAGAGAAGCTCATTACTCAATTCTCTTTAGGAAAAGGTTTGGGAGTGACTCCACTCAGACACCCTGTTCAAGGGGTTCCCACAGGAATCTACCCTCACCTATTAGTGTCTGTAATGCAGGACCCCAGGGTAGAATGTGCCTGTTATCCTGCTGGGGGACCTCGACTGAGAAATAGTCCTCCCCCATCTTGTTCTGGTCTAAACTCCCAAACTGGGTCCGAGGGTCAGTGTTCTCAGTCAGTCTGAAGTCCCAGACACAGGGTCATGGAGGGATCAGCTTTTGTCCTGCTGCCCTGCCTGCTCCTCCCTCCATGACACCTCTCTGAGCCTCATGGACACTTCTCTCTGGGAGTCTCTGTCTTCTCCTGGGGAACTCAACAATCCTCATCTGGCCCAATGCTGTCTCTCAGCCAGTCTATTCATCCTGACAATCACATAGGAGGACAAGAAGGGCCTGCAGGAGGCTTATTGGGCCTCCTGGAGGAGAGTTTACACAGTATTTAGTGTGGGGAGAGGAGTGGGAGAAGGTCTGGGAACCAATCTGGAATTAGAATTTTAGGTTCTAGGGTATTTTCTTCGTAGAAAGCTCTACTCAGTTCATAGTTTTCTTGTTATCTGGAAATGAGAAACAGCTAGAAGGGGCAGGGGCCTGGGATTAGAGTCAAGAAGGCCTCAGTTTACATTTTGCCACAAACAGCTCCTATGTGGGTGCCTCAGAAGAAGCCACTCAATCAAATGTATTTCTTCATCTGTAAAATGGGGATAATTAATAATTGTGTCACTGAATTAGGAAGATGAAGGTGAAGAAGAAGTGCCAGAATATTTCAGAGAAAACCCTCAGCAGAGCCTCAGGGCCAAGAATGAGTCATTGTAAATGCTTCATCCCTTCCCTTCCTTCCTCATTGCCTCTGCTGGAGGCTTAGGGCAATAGGAGGAAAGACTAAGGACAAACCATCTCTCTGGCTGACACCTAGGATCTGTGAGCTTTGAGTTTATTCTGGTTAAAGAGAAAAAGATTCCCAATGGTACATCCACCCTAGAGGGGAAGAGTGTGGGAGAAAAATCCTCTTGAACAGTTTACCCAGATGGGTTTGGGAGACACAATTTTGGGCCACGGAGACGTGAGAAGGAATCAGCTCTGAGATTACTTTCATGTCTGAGATTCTCCAACACACATTTGATCTCATACTTCAGGAGCACCAAAGGGAGCCCCCAAGGTCTCATCACACAATGCAAAGTTCTTTTGTAGGAGAAACAGGTAGGAGGAGGGCCCTGGTTCTGGGACTCGGCATACCAGCCCTCATCCTTTCCTTATATCTAAAAATTGCTCCCAACCCTGCCTGCTGCTGAGGGTGATATTCCCTTGGATGGCCGATCCAGGGAGCAGGGAGAAGCTCCTTCCCCACAGAAAACAGGTTCTGGGCGTTCTCCAGCATCGCCTCCTTGTACAACTCCTTCTGGGGAGGAGACAAGAGGTACCACTCCTTCAGTGTGAAGTCCACAGCCACATCCTTGAACATCACCAACTCCTAATGATTTTCATCTATACAAGTTTCATCATGTCAGTTCACTACTCAATAAACTTCAGGGCCTCCCTGTTTCCTTAGGTACAAATTCAAAATCCTAAGTTTCTTATTCAATATTTTTCATATCCTGTCTTTCTCCTACCTGTGACATTTTCCTATACTTTATTCCCCCCTGCGGATTCCTCAATTCAGTAACATTAACTTCCTGGCTCTTTCTTACACTCAATACTGCATTTCCTGTCTCAAGTTATTTTCTTGGGGGACTGGTTGTCCCCCATACCTGGAATCTCCTGCTTTCATCTTTATGTCTCCACTGCTCCAGCATTCTTCTTGCCCCAGGTAAAATCCCACCTTCTACAAAAAGCATTTCCCTAGCCTATAACATTAAACCTATTATTTACTATTTCTTGATTAGCTCAAATTTATCAGGTTTATCCTGCATATATCTTGTTTGTATGTATTTGTTTGCATGTGTAAGGGGGAAAAGGGGTTTCATGGGTTCAATATATTCAAAGATGGTCACCATGAAAATCCCCTTTGTGTACAACTAAATATTGGATGAATAATGGACTATGAAATTTAGAACAGGTCTTAGATGTTATTGAACTAGAGAAGGGCATAGAAGATTGTCAAAAATGTAGAGGGACTGCTAGGGACTGATATGCATAATAAAGAGAGTAATATGGACCAAATAAGAGGTCTTTGGATTAGCTTCATGTTCAAGACAAGACAGAAACTTGAGAATTATTCATTTTAAGTACGGAGGAAAAAGCCCAGCTAAAAATATTTTTGTCCCAGCAATGGTATGCCTGGATCAAAGGGTAGGCATTCTTTTATCGCTCTTTGGGCATAGTTCCAAATTGCCAACCAGAATGGTTGGATCAGTTCACAACTCCACCAGCAATGCATTAACGTCCCAATTTTGCCACATCCCCTCCAACATTCATTACTCTCCCCTGCTATCATTTTAGCCAATCTGCTAGGTGTGAGGTGGTACCTCAGAGTTGTTTTGATCTGCATTTCTGTAATTATTAGAGATTTAGAACACTTTCTCATGTGCTTATTGATAGTTTTGATTTCTTTATCTGAAAAGTGCCTATTCATGTCCCTTGCCCATTTATCAATTGGAGAATGGCTTGATTTTTTTTATACAATTGATTTAGATCCTTGTATATTTGAGTAATTAGACCTCTGTCAGAATTTTTTGTTATAAAGATTTTTTTCCCAGTTTGTTGTTTCCCTTCTGATTTTGGTTGTACTGTTTTTGTTTGTACAGAACCTTTTAATTTAACATAATCAAAATGATTTATTTTACATTTTGTAATTTTCTCTAACTCTAGCTTGGATTTAAAATCTTTCCTTTCCCAGAGATCTGACAAGCATACTATTCTGTGTTCACCTAATTTACTTACAGTTTCCTTCTTTATATTCAAGTCTTTCTACAGGTCATTTTCCAGATGAAGAAACAGTGACAAACAGGTTTAAGTCCTTTCCTCAAAGTCACATAGCTAGTAAGTGTCTGAGAAAGTATTTGAATTTAGGAAGATGAGTCTATGTGATTACAGGCCCATCATTTCATTCACTGAGCCACCATTTATTAAGTAAATCTACTGTGTTCAATTGAACGTTTATTAAGCACGTGCAGCATGCGAGGTACTGTGCAAATGACTGGATATGCAAAAGAGGCAGAAGGTAGTCCCTGTTCTCAAGGGGCTCAAACTCTAACGGAGGAGACAATTAAGCAAACAATTAAAGACAAACAAAATTTGACAATATAAATAGGAAGTAATTTTTAAAAGGGAAGACACTAGCATTAAAAAAGCCTTCCTATACTAGGTGGGAGTTTAGCTGGGATTTAAAGGAAGCCAGAGACGTTAAAGGGTGAAGTAGAAAAAATAAAGTTTCAAGACATGGGGAGCAGCCAGATAAAATTGAGTATCTTGTTGTGCATTAGCCAGGATCCCAGTGCCACTAGACTGAAGAGTATGTGGCAAGGAGTGAGGTGTAAGAAGGCAGAAAAGGCAATAGATAGCTGGCTTGTGAAAATGTTTAAAGGCAAAATAGGGAGTTCCACAGTTTTTCCTGGAGGAAATATGGTGCCATTGGAGTTTATTGAATCAGGAGGTGATATGATCAGAAATGTCCTTTAGAAAAATCACTGGTAGATTGCTGGAGAAACTCGAGGCAAGCATAAGCCAACAATAAACAACTGAAATAATCCAGGTGTGAAATGGTGAAGGCTGGTACTATAGGGCTAGTGGTATCAGAGCAGAGAAGGGAGTTATTGCAATGGTAAAATCAGCAGGCCATGAAAACATATTGCCTTTGGGAGTTGAGAGTTACTGAGGAGACCCAAATAACTCCTGGGTTATAAACCTCAGGTATTGCAAGGATGAATTTACTCACTAAAGTAATCAGGAAATTAGGAGCAAAGGAGAGATTAGAGGGAAAGATAATGAGTTCTGACTTGGACATATTAAATTTGAGATGTTTAATGGAAATCCATTTTAAGAAGTCTAAAAGGCAGCTAGAGATGTGAGATTGGAATTCAGAAGAAAGTCTAAAGGAGAAAAGGAGGATAGATAGATTTGAAAATCATCAGCAAAAAGATGGTCATTAAATTACTGGCAGCTTATGAGAACATCCAGTAAATTTGCAAAATGAAGGAAAAGCGGGCCTCAGAAAGAACTCTGACGCAGTTAGAGGTCATAATCTGAAGGAGACTCTATCAAGGGATACCAAGTGATGTCACACAGGAAAAAAGAAAACCAGAAAACAATAGTGTCCTGCAATCTAAAAAATAACTAGTAAGAGAGAGTGCTAGAGAAAGTCTTGGATGTCATTTAACTAGAAAAGGGCAGGAAGTTTGTCAGTCCTCCAAATATAACCACAGTTAGGGGGATTGCTAAGGATAGATATGCATAAAAGAGTAATATGGTCCACCAAGGTGGCCCTTGGCTCAAATTCAATTACAAGCCAAGTGAGAGAGAAACATGGGTATTTCTAATTTTCAGTATGGGGCATAGTGATATGTCTTTGTAGGAGACCCATTATCATAGTAGACATTTAATAAAATACTTCTTCATTTTTGATAAAAAAATTTTTTCCAAAAAGACTTAATCTAAATCTAGGAGCATTGTGATGACTGCTGTCTTCTTAGCGGGCTGAAGTTTTAAGTGACTATGGTGTTAAGGGAGAAACCAGGGAAAGGTGCCCTAATCAGTAAATATGGGTCCAGGTGAGTGTGTGGAAGACAGGAATGACAGGAATGGGCCCAACAAGTAGGGAGACTGGGTTATAATGGCTGTTTAGATGTCTGTAACAGAAATGGCTGTTGGCCTCCAACTGCCACCCAGCATCAACAACACAAAGCCTATGGAATCTGATAAGTAAAGGCAAGAGTTTAATCAGGGACAAACTAAGGCAAAGAATGGGAATAAGGTTTTTCCACACTAACAGACTACGGGCAAACCACAGGGTCAAGGGAAAGGGACTTAACTACACTCTTCTAAGATCTAAGCAAGACAGGGTCCAAAGAAAACAGTACTGGAGTCACAAGGGGAAAGTTCCTCCCAACCTGGTTCCAGCCAGGTTTGGTCAGCTTAGCTAAGGACCTGAGGATGGCTTTACTTGGGATCTCATGGCTAATCCAGGGATGGTTTCAGGATGCCAGGAGTCAACTCCACCAGAACAGATGATCCAAGGTATCCAGGTAGGGAGAGAAAGTTTGCAATGCTGTCCACAAGATCACAAACCACTCCCTACTTGGTGTTGCTCTGCAGGTCTGATGTCCTCTGCTGTAAGCCTTCACCACTCTCCAGGGTCCCAGGGAATCTGGATACAACTCCCCTTGCTCTGAGATCTCCCAGGGTCAGCAACAGTTTTTGTCCCAACCCCCACAGAGTATCTCCCAGGTACAAGCTACATACTGCTTCCCCATTCGATGTGGAATTCTCCAGCCATTCCTGCTTGATCCACATTAACTATATATAAACTATTACCTAAATAATCCTCACAACAATGGCTAAGAATAAAAAGCCTTGCCTTAATAAGAGGGAAGCATTCTAACCACTGAAACCCAATACAGGAAGGCAAGGTGGATAAGAGGTAGGCCTGAATAAATAAAGTATAAAATTTGAGAGCAAAAACTGATGTGGGAGAAACACACCCAAGTTAGTAGCAAGGTCTTGCCCCAAGAATGGGAAACTTAAACTCCATTCAATCCAGAAGCAAGAAAAGAATTTAATTTGAAGTAGTGGTGGGTTTGGTGATATAACAGGCCAATAGCTGGTGGAATAGTTTGAGGCCTAATTGGGTACCTTTAGGGCTCTTGGACAAGCCCATAGACTAGTAGAGTATCCTCTTTGGAGCTGATAATAGCAACTCCATTGTAGAGTGGCAGCTTCCACACTCCATGGATTAGTTAGCATATTTATTGGGGTCTTATTGCTTAGCACCTTCCCTTCCAAACTCAGGTGGAGATATATTTTGGGGTATGTTGCCAGAAGGAACAAGGAACATGTGCAAGACTGGGGGCCTCAGAGTGCAGATTCTATGTTCCTCCATTGTCTACCTTGTCATAATTTGTCAGGGAGAGGTCTTGATACCCTTCCAAGGTGGGAACATAGGGAGGGGATATAGTACATTGGAGGACCACTATAGGTAATTAATTACTTCTAAGAACAATATAAGCAATTAATGAAACAGAATAGGTACAAAGCTGGTGCCTAGCATAGAATGTTGCCAATCTGATTCACAGAGTGAATAATTAAACAATCTACAATTCATGTTTGATTAAAGTCAAAACTACAGATTTTGGAGTTGTGAAATGCAAGATTTTAGAGTAGGAGGATCCCATTCCTATTACTACCCCTTATTGCCCACTGCCAGTCCACATCAAAACCAACAGTAATACACACAATGATGATGCCCAGCAGTGAACAGTAGAGGAATACACAAAATAGACAATACTCACAAGCAATCATGAAAGTACATATGCTTATGTCTAGAGGTAGCCATTTGTTGTCCCCATGGTCTGGTCTAATCTTTCTCCTCCAAAAACTCAAATCTACTCTTTCCTCTGTTGTAGTAGGATGGTTTCTTCTAAAAGGAATAAAAGGGGAAAGGTTGAGCCTGTGGTCTAATTGCATTTTATAGGCAAGCACAAAATGGAGTTCCCATGAATCCAAAATAAGGAAGTCATCCACAATTACTAGCCTCTTCTCCATGAATTGTCATGGGACATGTCCATCTCTGTCCCCAAAAGTGACAATAAAAAGGATCAAGAGCTCAAATCCTATCAATGTGACAGGAACTCTCTTTAGTAGTAAATTACTTCATTTTACAGGCCAAGTGGCTGAGAGTTCAAGTAACTGAGGCCACATCAGTGGTCAAGCTGTTATTAGAAGTCACAGACAATATGGAGGAACTAGCTTTGAATCTTAGACTTTTAAAAACCTACTTGGGTGATCGAGCACAGGTTGTTTCTCTAAGTCTTAGCTTCCTCTACTGTAAAAGAAGGGAAATAGATTAGATTATTTGTAAGATGTCTATGACCCTGAAATGTGATTGAACCAACTAGGAGACAATCAAAGTTCCTTTTATGATACCACATTGTTTAGTCCACTTAACAAATAGAGGTTACAGGCTGGCACATCACAACACATCATCTCATGAGGGAAAGGACCACATCATAATGAATTATTGTCCATTTAGTAAGCCTCCACTTTATGGAGGCTTACTAATAATACATGAAGCATGTATTATTAGAAAGATAATTGAATTAAATTAGGATAGCAAAAATAAGCATTTTTCAGGATGAAGAAGTATTTGTCCTGGAGCTTGTTGGTTACTGAAAATATTTATCTTTAAATTTCCATAAGGTATTTGAAAGAGAAAGTGGACAGTGAATCCTACAAGAACAACATCATCATTTATGTAGTAGCTGAAAGTTGGAAAACTCATAGAAATTACTTCATTTTATCCTCTCAACACCCCTGGGAGATATACATTATTAGTATTATCATTTTAAAATTGAAGAAACTGAGGTAAACAGGTTAAGTGACTTGGCCAGGGTCTTAGAGCTAGTAAAATTTGACTTCACAGTTGAACGCAGATCATCTTCATTTCAAATGCAGTAGATCTTTTTTTTTCTTTACATCCTACCTGCATATATAAGCACGAAGCTCTTCCAGGGAGCAAGAAGTGTAAGTTTTAAATTTAGTTTTTTTTTGACTCAATAAGAGAGTTATGAAGTAATATTGTGGTCGCCTATTTTAAAATATTATATCTTAAGTCAAAATGACTTTTTGCAGCTTTTATTTACAAAGAGGTGGAAAGAGTGCAAATGGAAAAATATACATAAAGAGATGGATTCTAACAAGCCTACCAACCCTTCCCTGGTGAAATCAGGCTCCTCCCTGGCAGGGGCTTCCCCAAGTCCCTTGTCTCCATGTGGATTTCTCAGTAATCCTCAGCCAAAATTCCATGTGGTGTCTTCAGCCAGTGTTCCACCAATGCAGCCTTCTGCAAAGTCAAGGCATGAATCTCAGCCACTCACTCCAAAAGCCAGGAAAGAAAGACCCCTAGACCATCCTGGTCTCCTTTTATGCTCCTCACTTCTGGTCACTTCCTGTCACTCCCCATTCTTCACAGAAACCAATGGCAATCTTTCAATTTGCCCAATATTGCCCAAGTGGGAAGGCAGTTGCCTTTGGAGATGTGATCTTACTCTCTCTAGTAAGTGACTTGTGAACTCTCATACTTAATGGTAAATAGGGGTACTTTAAGTTTTGAATTGATTAGGTAAAAATAATTTAGGGGAGAGTTAATCCTTTTTTTACAGAAGATAAGCTGATAGGGATCAACTGAAGGAAAATCTCATTGAGCTTAGTGTTTGGGATAAAACAGTTTAAGAATTCTATCTTGGGGGCAGCTAAGTGGCTCAGTGGATTGAGAGACAGGCCCAGACATGGGAGGTCCTGGGTTCAAATCTGGCCTCAGATATTTCCTAGTTGTGTGACCCTGGGCAAGTCACTTAACACCCATTGCCTAGCCCTTACAACTCTTTTGACTTAGAACCAATACAGAAGGTAAATGTTTAAAAAAAGAATTCCATCAGAGACAAGTGAGAGTTAAGATCCTAAAACAAACCCAACCACATTCATGAAATAATGGGACAGATTTTACCATAATTATTTCCTTTCCCGAACATGTATTTTTAATCAAATATCCCACCCCCCAGAAGGTTGGTATCCTCTAGAAGTTTACTGGAAAACAAACATTTAAATTTGTACAAGGAAACACCTTCTTTGACTATCTAATATCATATTTTTTGGATCATAATATGACTCAGAAATGTCTGGAGAAGAACTACTAGGGAGTTTAAGTTTCTATCCATTATTAATGAATGAAAGGATTTTTTTCATATTTACAGTTGATATAAATTAGAGATAAAGATTTGTTCCTGTATTAACAAGGTATTCACACTCAGTGATATCTGAAAAATGGTGAACTTTTTTTTCTGCTGAAAGGGAAAATTCCAGAACATTTACTGACAGAAGTCAGAAAGACAATGGGAAATAGCTTGAAACAAAGTTGAAGAAGATTATTTCCAGGCAGACATTGACACAAGGAAACAATCATTTGACATTTGACATTTGACAGTTTATGTAGGGGTGTCTTCCCTTTTGGTTGATTAAATTTAAAAGTAGGTAAGGAGCAAGTCAATCCCATCTTCAAATCCCTCACCTTTTGTTTCCTTTGCTCCCTACTCTTCATTGGTTGTCCTACTGCAGCTATCTGCCTCCTTCAACAAACTCCATTTGGGGTTGTGTTCACGGTAGCTGTTTCTTCCATTTTAGCAAAAACCTCTGTTGTCATTCTGGCATTCAAGGCTACACTACTAGGCATCAGGAAGAGGATATGGCTACAGCCTAGAGTATCCAACTGTGTTGTACTCCTTTGCTCTGGGGTTCAAGTGATTCTCTATGGCATCTGGCTGAGAATCTTTCCCCCTTTACAGACACAAATACACATTCCCTACTCAATAAAATCATCATTGAATGTAATGAGGGCTCTGTTTTTGGTTCCTACAGTGTATTGGTCTACATTAGCCTCTTAGCCCTGGGGAGTTTCATAATGGCTTTCTTGGGCAGGAGCCTGTCTAATATTTTCTTATTTTCTTTTTTTTAACCCATAGTTTCTGTGTAATGGCTTATAGGTGGAAGAGTGGTAAGAAAGAGTGGCTTATAGGTGGAAGAGTGATAAGGGTGGGCAATGGGGGTCAAGTGACTTGCCCAGGGTCACACAGCTGGGAAGTGTCTGAGGCCGGATTTGAACTTAGGACCTCCCATCTCTAGGCCTGACTCTCATTGCACTGAGCTACCCAGCTGCCCCTCCTAATATTTTTAATGAAGCCAAGTTCATCACCTTCAGCATGCTGGTGTTCTGCAGTGTGTGTGGGTCTCCTTGGTGATGGTATAAATCTTCTTCATTCTGACATCTAGTGTTGGCCTACTAAGTTGCATCTTTTTGCCCAAGTGTTATGTGATCTTGCTGAAGTCAGATGAGAACATTCATCAATGCATGAGAAATGAGTCAAATTACAATAGTGGGAGCATTAAGGAAAATTTACTCAGAATTTCTGCACAAGATGGAAGAAGTACCTGAAAAATGGCCTGGATCATTCTGGGATGTCTATATTACACTGAGTGGGAAACACCAGAGTTTTACTTAGTTTGCACATTCTACTTTTGCTTTCACCCTGTTTTTCTAGTTTTGTCAATGATAACACCCTATTAAACATTTTTAATCTTTTATAGCTCAGTTGAGTATTCTTGATTTCATTTCTCCATTTTTTTAGCCAATATCATTGTTAAGACCCTTAACCCCTCCAGCCTTGATGATTGATTCAATCAATACATCAGTGAATAAACATTTATTTTTGTTGTTCAGTCATTCAGTGGAGACTAACTCTTTATAACTACATTTGGGAATTTCTTTTTGGCAAAGATGTTGGAGCAGGTTTCCATTTCTTTCTTCAGATCATTTCACAGATGGGAAAAACTAAAGCAAACAGGGTTAAGTATTTTGCCCAGGATCAAAAAGTTATTAAGTGAGGTCATATATAAATTTAATTAGATTAGGCTTGATGACTCCAGAACTGGCTCTCAATCCAAGTTGGACTACTAATTAAGTGAATATACTATTTTAAACTAAACATTTAAGAACCTTTAATGTTCCAAGTACTGTGCCAAGTATTGGAGATCCATAAAGAGGTAAAAGACAATCCCAGTCCTCAAAGAGCTCACAATCTAGTGGGGGAAACAACAAGCAAACAAATAAACAAGCTCTCCACAGTCTAAATGGGACATAATTTTAAAAGAGTTAAGAAAGACTTCATAAAGAAGGTAAACTTTTAGTTGGGATTTAAAGGGAGGTAAGAAAGTTAGTGTGTGGTGCCAAGCAGAGAGAATTCTAGGCATAGGGGACAACCAGAGAAAACTGAGAATCTTGTTTCTGAAATAGCCAAGAGATCAGTGTCACTGAATAAGAGTATATGTCAGGGATTAAGGTGTAAGAAGACAGAAAAGGAGGAGGGAGCTAGTATATGAATGGATTTGAATGCCAAATAGAGTTTTTTCTATTTGATGGGGGAACCACTGGAGTTTATTGAATAGGAAGGTGTCATGATCAGACATCTGTTTTAGAAAATCACTGATTAGCTGTAGGGAGAGGCAGGCAGAAATGATAGGTTATTACCACAATCCAGATGTGAGGTGAAGAGGGCCTGAATGAGAGTCATTGTAGTGTCAAAGAAGACAAGGGAAATGTATGGAAGTAAAAGGAAAAAGTTAACACAGAGTGGAAATAGAATGCTGAGGGAGCAGGAGTGACATCCAGGGGCAGTTAGAAGGTTGGAGACAGGGATTTCTGAGAGCAACAGTCTCTGATTGGGAGTTCAGTTTTGAACCCTGGACTGAAAACAGCTCCAAATCCCACCTCAGAATTGAAACCCCACCATTTCCTGAGGATTTCCTGAATTTATCCAATGCTAACATTGACTGTGGATTGATCCTGTTTATTTACCTGATATAGCATCTAAAGACCTGTGTGGACTGACTGGACATACAGCTGCCTGAGAGGGTTTACCCTGAAGGGCTGGTTGTGGCAGTCCTGAAGACAGAAAGGTCACCCTCTGTGCCAGCCACACCTAAAGATATTTGTATTTCTTTAATACTAGATTAGGTTAGCCAGCATAAGGGAAGCAAGAAGACTGAGACAGCTTCCAGGCTGGACCTCATGGCTGTTGGCCAAAGCTGAAAGGATCCTTCATCTCTATGTGGTTTTAGTATAGGGAACTCCTGTTTGACCTCTTCCCTAATCTCACCCTTGTTATCCTATCCCAAATAAATAGATGTTGTTTTTAAATTAGCAGTCAGCTCTTGAAGTGAAAGAAAGAAGTTTGGGGGGTGGTGGTTTGATTCAAGGGAGGAAGGTCTCTATCAGATCCAGACAAAAGCAAAGTCCTGGATGGAAAGTCATTGATCTTCCTGAGCAAGGGGTTTGAATCAGGAAGAGCACCCACAGATTAGGTCTCACAAAATTTACCTGATCAACCATCATTTCTCACTCCTGTGGTATTCTTAATCTGTTTTAGACCTTTGATTTACTCATGCTTCCACCAT